>NC_088781.1:23320189-23644772 GCF_958450345.1 Calliphora vicina | reverse complement strand
TCTACGAAATATGTTCTCTTCTCAGTAAGAGGAACATTAACGGCTTGTTCCTCGATTCTAAATTTAAAACAAAGTTGACGAAAATTAGTGCTGGTTCACACACGTCAAATTTACTTGAGCAAGTCTTGAGTTTATAGAAGAGAGAGGAAGAAAATCTTTCCAATCTCCTCTCCTCTCTCATCCTCAAACTCTAGAGTTGCGCAAGTAAAATTGACGTATGTGAACCAGCTTTTAGCAACTCAAAGTCTATTGAAATTCCATTTGTCTCTTTCGTTATACTGAGAAAGAGTTGAAAGTCAAAATACCAAGTTTTGTATGAATACGTTTAACGATTTCGTTTGACTTGTCGTTAGAATAGGAATTACTTGAAACCCATGAATGAAATTACTGTAGATTTCTTTCGATATCACGCAATAATTCTTCCTGATTATTGACAACACCCTGTTGCAATCTAAAGTAGAAAACGTAATAAATCAATTACTTAAAACGTCATTTCCAACTGTCTTTATGCAAAGACAATCATGATAAAAACAAAAAAAAATGCCAATGAATTGAAATGTCGCCGTATGCGACGATAAAAATAATTTCTATGAAAATTATAAACGTTTCTATCTTAAAACATTCGACATACAGTGTTGTTATCGTTTATTTCTTTATTTAATTTATCATTTTATATCTTTTAAGGCCTTTATTTAGTTTGTGTCTTTTTTGTATTCAATGCAATTAATTCAATTCCATGTTAATTTTGTTTTTATTTTGTTTTTTCAGACAATGATAGCACTTATTGGTCATCAATATCAAGAATGTGCGAAAGTGTTTGCAATTGTGGGTGCAATTTAAATAAATTGTTTGTATGAGTGTGTTGTACATTCCATTAATTTTCAATTGAAACTGGAAAATTCAACAAAATTCCGGATTTCAAATGAATTTTTTTAGTTTTGTATTCAATAAAAAGTAAATAATTTGTATACCCTTCAACATGAATCCCTAGTCCCCAAGATCTGACCGTATTTGAATATAGTAGCATAGAGTAGCCGTGCTAAATTGGTTTATTTACTTTATTTAATGCTAAAAATAGTTTATTTTCATGTGGCTTTATCTTAAACAAGTTTATATTTAAAATAATTTATTAATTATTATTATTTTTTATGTGAATCACACAGCATCATAGTCATTTTTTTAATTTTGATATTTTAAAATGTTTCTGCATAATTTAAACATACTAGTTAATGACCTAAATGGGAATTTCCTAAAACACATTTCTTTTTATTGTGATTATTCGTATACTTTATGAATTTTTTTACGCAAAGCTTTCATTGAATACCGGTTATTTTTATTTTTATTTGTTTTGATTTTGTGTCTTTTTTTTGTTTTTTTGTTTTGTACCACAAAACCGGCAAAATTGTTATCTACATGCTGCAAGAATTTGACCAAAATACCAAAGCGTTTCATGGCTAAAAGCTAAAAGTAAAACAATTTTCAAAATGCTTCAAATAGTTGTGCCAATTAGGAAAGTATTGGTATCAAGTAATAAATATGTTGGTTAATTTTCAAGTAAATTAAACAAAACGACCCAGAAATTAAAATATTTCAATTCACTAGCAGGAGCTAAACAAATTAAATTTTAAATTTTATTTAAAAAAAAAAAACTGAAAAATATCAAATTGCAATTCAATTGACCTCAACGGTGATGGCCTGGCCAACGTCATTCTCAAAGAAATATAGACCGATGACGCCGCCAGCCCAAAATTCACCTAAACAGTTACTTTTTCGGAAAGTATTGGACGCTAATGGATCTCATTGGTCGCCACGTTCTTGTGATTTAACGCCGTCGGCATTTTTTATGGGCCATTCCGAGCGATTTCCCTCTGCTTGTCGTCAACATTGGACAGTCACAAAGCACTTGCTGAGAAGTCTCATAGTTTAACTGTTCTCAGTAAGAGAAACATTTACGGCTTGTTCATCGATTCTAAAGGCCCAACTATAATATGCATACACTAGCTTAAGTCAGCTTAAGCAAATGTGCGAATACATAAAAAACGTATGTGACAAACTATAATGTACTTAAGAGAGTTTCGTCAAGTTTCGTCGAATTTTATTTGCTTAAGCAAAGTGCGAAGCTGGTCGCACATTCCGTACGGAATCAGCTGTTTATTTATTTTATACAAAGAAAATAAAGAAATAAATGAAAAGGATGAAGAAAATTTATATATTTTGATAAAATAATAAGAAATACGTATTTTTTTAATTGCAAGTTGCACATAAATGTTCAAATGGGGCTAAACAGTTTTGAATGCACGTAAGTACATTATAGCCACCTAAAAGTTTCTTTGAATTTCCTTAAGCATTTGACAGACTTTTCGTTCGGTTTTGACATTACCTTAAGCTAGCTTATGCATATTATAGTTGGGCCTTAAATTTCAAACAAAGTTAACGAAAGTTAGTGCTGATTCACACACGTCAAGTTTACTTGAGCAAGTCTTGAGTTTATAAAAGAGAGAGGAAGAAAAATAGGAAAATCTTTGCAATCTCCTCTCCTCTCTCATCCACAAACTCAAGACTTGCACAAGTAAACTTGACGTGTGTGAACCAGCACTTATCAACTCAAAGTCTATTAAATTCCATTCGTCTCTTTCGAGAATTTACCTTCTACTGAGAAAGAGTCGCAAAATCAGCCCTATTTTGTCCCAACATATCCTAAAGCAAATTACTGATATATAAGACCACAATGTGCGTTAAATAATACACTAAGTATTCTCAAATCGTTCTTTCCGAATGATATAAATTTTTGGGAACTACTTTAGACCAGATTAAGGAATCGTTTGAGTTGCCTGAGTCCAGACAAGTTTCCCCAATGACGGACAAATTCCGATTTAAGATTGAACTCTGTATATAGAGTATCCCAGCGGGATGCCAAACAATCGGCCAGTTCATATCCAGCAGAATGTCATATGCTCACCCAGTTCATTTAAGGATGTAACGCATCCTTAGTCTGGACGCACTCCTATATTTATCCTCCATTAATCAAATGTATAAGGGTGAGATGTACGGATAGTATCCAAAGTGTAGGTGAGGCGGGTGCTCATGGACCCATATCATATAGTGATCTCGCAGCCACTTGTTCCACTTTATTCCAACAAACTAAGGCGGCATATGGTATTATTGGTCCTATTAGTCCAAATCGACTTTGGCAGGCATAGATTTCCAGCACAGCTATGTTGGTAGTGTTGGACAAATAACGATTCCACGTAAAGGTTCTGCCAAATGTAACCCCAAGGCATTTCAAATCGGCGATATAAGACTTAGAGCTCTACGACTAGTAAATGGTACAAGAATAGTCTTGGCTGGGATGATAGTCAACCTTCATTTCTCGCACCACTTGGCGGAAATATCAAGATCTATCTGCAGGCTTTCTGATATCATCGTAACCATACGCAGAGAAAACAGATTCGTGATAGCAACCGAATTTGTTGCCAATCGAATGATTCTACTTTAGTGACCGAATTTTACAGTTGTTGCTATACAATTTTGGAAGGGGTAACCAAAGGTTAATTGCTTCAACCGAAATTCTTCATTATCAATTGACTTTCTGTGGATAGAACCGAAAAATTCTATGCGTGCAACCGAATCATTCGATTGACAACAAATTCGGTTGCTATCACAAATCTGTTTTCTCTGTGTATGTACGGAAGCCTAAGGCCTTAGGTCCTCGAAGAACCATTTAAGTAGTTTATTTTATTGAAAAATAGGTTTCCCTAATGTAACTTTCCTTCGTTTTCAGGAAAACCTAGCTGAGACTGATAGGTCTATAGGATTTTGACAGTTGTTCAGACTTGTCACCAGTATAAAGACCACTTCAACCTCAAGTCTCTGATACGTGACAGACCAGCAGACTAGATTTGAAAATTCTTGACAGTTTGGGTCAGTAATATCACCGCCTAGTTGCAGCAAGCATGAATAAATTCCATCAGCTCCAGGTGATTTAAAGGGTATAAATTTATATATTGCCCATACCCGCTCTATTCTGTACATTGTGCCTACTAGACTACTTTTGGTTATTGACGGTAACCATGTATAATTCTGAATTCATTTAAAAGGCAGTGAACCCAGAAGAAGTTTACATGTCTCGTCCAGGGATTCAGTGTACATTCCATTTACACACATTCAGCGTACATATACCATTGGTGTAATCCTGGGATAAGGTATTTGGAGCAGAATTGAACCAGGAAGATGACAAAAGACCGCATTTTTGTTAGTCAGCGATTTTTGGAAAATCATGTTAGATTTTCGCGTTGAACTTTGAAGTATTTTTAATTTATTGGTTATGAAATTACAAGCTTTATGTCCTCTCTCATATATGTCAATGTTATCACTTTTAGATGTATGACTTAAAACTGCTGAATTTTTTTTTTCAAATTTTTAGCATTTATTTTGAAACATTTGTACAATATCAATTTATTCAAAGTATTGACCATTGTTATCCGAACCAAAAGAACAGCTCATCTTTTTAGGCCAAGAACGAATCAAGCCAATATCGGATACTCTGTTCCAAAGTGAAGCGTATCCCAGAGAGAGTGCTCTGCATCTAACGGATTATAAGACTGGATTATAAGACGGGTGAGGCAAAACTTCTCAACCTCTTCTTTCTTAATAGTTTTTAAGATTTGTTGCAACATGTGGCCGAGCGTTGTCAGGATAAAATATTAAGGTTTCATGTCTGGTCGCATATTCTGGGCGTTTTTAGGCAAATACTCGCTTCAAGCGAATCAGTTCCCTGTAATGGTCTGGTCAAATTTCAGCATTCGATTCGGCTGGTTGGCCGGGCTTCACATACGATCTCTTACACATGATTCGGTGCAAAAATGATTTTCTTTTATAACGTCGAAGCAAATTTCGGACATGCTAAATTGTCTTTCAAAGTCCCTCGGATTCAATTCATATGGTGCCCAATTTCCATGCTTTTGAATGAATGCTGTGTTTTGAAATAGTTGATTGAGTAGCTCCCAATTATTTTGCAAGCTCTTGTTGAGTTTTACAAAAGTCTTCATGGAGTAATGCCTCCAATTCTTGGTTTTCAATAATTGGAGGCATTGGCCTGGGCGATCTTTGTCTTCCGTGTCAAAATCACCACTTCGGAAACTCACAAACAATATTTCGCACGTTTAAACCAATGAAAATCATTCACCATAATCTTCGGTGAGCAATCGTTGTGCTTCAGCTGCACTTTTTTCAAATTAAAGAAGTACAGCAAAACTTCCCACATATGACGCTTTGTTGGTAAAATTCGACATTTTGGAAGCAAGAACAACTTTGTTGTTTTCACTATATTGTTCAATAACTAAATGAGAATAAATGATAGATATGTACACTTCAAAATGAAATATAAGTTATTAATGACAAAAACGGCGCTCAAAAGATACGTCATCTATTGTAAATCCCGCTAAATCAAATATTAGTTTATTTTAACCAAACTATCTTATTTGAAACCAATATTCAGCAGTTTTGGAGCGTTTGAAGGTAATGCTGTGAAAAATATGCAACTCTGTATAAAATGGTTGTCATTTTATAAATTGAGAGAACTTTAAACAAATGAAGAAGAAGAAAATGTAAACAAATCATAACTAGTGTTGCCATTTTTTACAACAATATTAATGTTGCCAACTTTAAATTCTTCAAATGAATAGTTTTAGTCATTTCCTAGATAATTTACTTAAAAATAAGAACTCATTAAGCAATTTTGAAAATAAATAATATTTGTTTTAGTAATGATAATTTTTAACAAACAATTGGGTTGAAAAATGTTAATCCTGTTAAGGAAACAAATATTTTTATTACTTCAATAATTAAATATCTTAATTTAGAGCCCTACAGTGATTTTTTATTATTTTACAAATTAATAGGTACATGCAGTTTAACAAACTTTTAAGGCACCCCTTCCTTAACACCACGTTTATATGAGTATTTCTTTTTGGATACAAAAAACCAACCTCAGCTACATACAAAATTTCAAGCATTGGCAACAAAACTAGAAAGCGTTTATGTACAAATGAACAAAAAAAAACCGCCAAACCGTCGTTATTTCAAAAACAAACCATAGAAAATGCAAAAAAAAAAACACTACTTAACTAAAAAAAAACGACAACGTCTACGAGACCATGAGTCATGGGTTGGAAAGAAATGAAATATACAAAAATATTGAAAAAATAAAAAACTAATAATAAAAATAAAAATAAAAACCAAAGTGTAAAAATACACATCATAAAAGTACCATATAAAGAGCAACAGAAAGCAAGAAATACATGCAAGTCGGCAGAAAATAAAAAATAAAAAATATATAAATAGTAAATTGCTTTTGAATTTAAAGCACATGGCGTAAAAATAAAAAATAAAAATAATAAAAATAAAACAAACATTAAAATAATACAAATACAAATCGCCTTTTTTAATAGTTTTAAGCTTTCTTGGAAACCATGACTGGTTATTTTTTTTATATTTTTATTATTAAGACGTTTCTTTAACCACCCCGCCGCTCTTAGTCACTAAGTAAGTAAACAAGGCAAGGCGCTACGCAATAAATTCTTTGAGATTGACTATTTTTTTTTTGTCTTTGAGTTTTATGTTGGCATTTTGTTTATAAGTAAAACCGCCATTTATTAATGAATCTACAGTTCTATGACTTTTGGATAAAGTGTATAAAATATGGAAGACATGTAGTAAATACAAATAATGTGGACAAAAAGCCGGCAGTTTGTTATGTAGGTAGATATGAATTAGATATAATTTTTATTTTTTTATAAACTGTGGCCATGTTTAGATTTTTAAATGTTAGAGTTTAATTTGTTAAAAATTATAAAAAAAAATTAAATAAAACAATTTTATTAATGATTTCATAAAAAGATAAATACAAAATACATATTGAGAATTTATAAACTTTTAAAACACTTTACAATTCTATGAATGACAATTAATATTAAAGCAAGTATCACCAAAATTGCAGCAATAATGGAGATAATTGTCAGACACTTTTTATTGTCAGATGTGCGAAGTTTACGCAGGTAAGTTTGAATGATTGCAAAGGAAAATAAGCAAATCTCCGGATCTCTTTTAATTTGGGAAAATTCAGAGGAAAAAAGTAAAATTAAAAGTAAGGCCAAGGCCAACCACTGATGAACAATTTAAAATTGTTTGTTTCAAATGATTTGACAGTTCCGGTAATTTATAACAATGGATCTGGCAATTTTTGCCATACAACAATCTGACCAACGTGTGAACTGACAATTTTTGTTGGCAGATAAATTTATTGTCTGGCAATGAAAGTTTAAAGTTTTCTTAACCCCTGTCTATACCAGATACATTTTTATCATAATAAACGTCAAAATGTTTGTCAAGATAAGATATTATCAGGTATAGGCCCCATTTATTAGTATTATTGCTCCGTTATAACAAAATTGTTAGTGCTTTTGCTTATACAACTTAGTCTGGACAACAAACGTTATTCGGGATTGTCATAGAATCCGATCATTGTCGGAATCGGTTTTGAAAACGATCTAGAATTAAATTCTTTATTGTTTAAAGAGAAAATTACATTGGATTTCATAAGACAAATGTACCTTTTTTGTCGTTTTCAAAACCGATTCCGATAATGATTGGATTCTATGACAACCCCGATTAATTGTTGTGATAAATATTTGTCAAGTATAGACAGGGAGTTAAGTCTGAGCTGACAATTTACCCCCTGTCTATACTTGACAAATATTTATCATAACAATTAATGACGTTTGTTCTCAAGACAAAGTTGTCTAAGCAAAAGCACTAACAATTTTGTCATAACGGAGCAATAATACTAATCAATGGAGACTATACCTGATAATTTTTTATTTTGACAACCATTTTGACGTTTATCATGATAAAAATTTATCATGTATAGACAGGGGGTTACCTTTTGCTAACAATTTTTCATTGTCAGTATATGGCCAGATCTGACAAACGTCTATACATACCTTTATATGTCATTTTGAAGAGTACATATCTGTCATTTATTCTCACTTAATTATTCAACATTATAGTGTAAATAACAAAGTTTTTTTGCTTCGAAAATGTCGAATTTTGTTCCAACAAATTAGATCTTTAATATGAAAATAGTTTCTGAAGCACACCGATTGCTCACCAAAGTTTATTTTGTATGTGTTTTACGGTAGACAAAGATTGCCCAGGCCAGCCAAAAAAGTTTAAAGACCAATAATTGGAGGCATTCCTCCATGAAGATTGATGTAAAAATCAACAAGAGCTTGCAAAATCATTGGAAGCTACTCAATCAGCAAATTTCAAAATGTTTGAGATCATCAGGATTCATCCAAAAGCAGGGAAATTGAGTACTATACTTTTGTAGCTGAGATACCTTGAAAGACAATTCTGAAAAGCTGCTTGAACGCTATAAAAGAAAATCCTTTTTACACCGAATCATTACTTGCAATGAAAAATGGATCCATTACGATAACCCGAAGCGTAAGAGATCGGCGGAATCGACACCAAAGCCAAATATCCATGGCGCTAAGTAATTCTCTTAATTTGGTGGTAGCAAAAACGTCCATCTATTATGAGCTACTAAAATCTGACTAGGCCTGAACCGAATGCAACTGTTGCTTTTGAAGCGAGCATTGGCCGAAAAACGATCAGAATATGCGACCAGACATGAAACAGTAATATTCCGTCATGACATCGCAAGCCCACATGAAGAGGCTGGGAAGTTTTGCCTCGCCCGCCTTATAGTCCAGACCTTGCCCCGTCCGACTACTATTTGTTTCGATCGATGCAGAACTCTCTCTCTCTGGGATACGCTTCACTTGGAACAGAGTATCCAATATTAGCTTAATTCGTTCTTGACCTGAAAAAATGAGCAGTTCTTTTGAAAAAATTTTTATGTCATAATCCCAATAAAAAGCTTAATATACCCTTCACCATCGTGAGATGGGTATATACATATAAGTTTGTCATTCCGTTTGTAATTTCCACAATATAATTTTCCTTATAGATAGCGAAGTCGATTAAGCCATGTCCGTCTGTCTGTCCGTCTGTCAGTTGAAATTATCTTTCCGAAGCCCCCAAATAACTTACATACACGATTCATACATCAATATCTCAATATCGAGGAATTCGGTCCAAAAATGGCTGAGATATAAGAAAAAAACCAGGACAACCTCGATTTTTGACCTATATCTTGATTACTAAGTCATTAATATAGACAATATGGATATCTAATGATAGATATTTCAAAGACCTTTGCAACGACGTATATAAGACGACATATATGTATAAGTTGAACCTACAATGGGTCAAATTCGGGAAACTAATTTTAACCCTAATTTTTTTCCACCGAAAGTTTTTTTTCGCTGAATACAAAAAAATTTTTTTTTTAAATTTAAAAAAATAAAAAAAAAATTTTAATTTAAAAAAATAAAAAAACAACTTTGGAAAAAAAATAAATTTTGTTTACCTAAAAATATTTAAAATTTTTAATTTGAAGTATAATTTGGTGAAGGGTATATAAGATTCGGCACAGCCGAATATAGCTCTCTTACTTGTTTTTTCATAACTTTGATATGTGATCGTCGGCATATGGCCGGAAGGGAGACATTTTTACATGCTGTGTTATTGTTGGGCAAGAGACTTGCGCAACTAAATTGCCTAGTGTGAAAGGGTTCTTACATAACCTTCGCCAAGTATACTTTAAGATTAATATTAAAAACAATTTTTGGTAAGTAAAAAATGTTTTGGTGAAAAAAAAATGGTGAAAATAATTTTGATGAAAAATGATGGCCCAATTTTCTTGATCTTAAATATCAACATAAGGTGAACTATGCAATATCGACTCTGCTACCTATAACGATACAGAATATATGAGGTGGCAAATGAAAAATGCGGAAATTAAAAAGGGAATGACAAACTAATGGTGAATGACAAATCTGGTTAAATTTGGAAAATTTTAGGAAACACACAATTTTAAATTGCGACCCTAATGAGTTCAAACATTTATATCTGAAGTAAAATATATTTGAAAAAGCTAGCCAATGAAATAGATATTAATCAAATGGGTTAAAAAACAATAAAACTACAATACTCGAACTTTGAAGGTCCATATCTCGGACTAGCAACAAAAACAATATATACCATCATGTTGAACATGAAAAGGTATAAATCAAGATCAGCGAAACAGCTTGCATTTTTATAATTTCTTTGGTGTTGATAGCTCTCATAATTAGAAGCACAAAAACGTTAATATTTTTGCCTGCTCTCTCTTAGTTTAAGAGTTATATGAATTTAAAGTCAATACATATAATAGTACATTTCTCATATATTTGGAAAAGAAACTGATCGTTATGGGTATCATTGAATAGTGCTTCACAATACCTTTAATATGATATATAATATGGTACAGTTTATTAATATTGTGAACCAAAAATTCATTTTTGATTTTATATGACAGTACTTCAGAAAATTTTGATATACAGAAAAAGTGAGTTTAGCGAAGCCGGTGTTCGATACACCCCAGAGTTAAAAGTCTCTTCACCCGGCCGAAGGCCGGCAATACAGAAAATGTGAATATTAACAGAAAAAAAATTATAAAAATATAAACTGTTACGGGGATCTTGATTTGTTCCCATGAAAATATGTACCTCTGGTAAAAAGTTGGTAACAATCTATAGGGAATCTTATATTTTCCCTAAAAATAACAGTTTTAAAGCCACCAGCATTATGCCATACCCAACTCTGGCTAATAAAAATCAAATTCTGGCAACACTTCTACTGACAATTGCATGTTTTCTTTTTTTGTTTTTGGTTATACATTTGTTGTTATTTTAAATATCCCTCCCCTCTCTTTACTCTACAGGGCAATGTAAACACAACAAACAAAAACATTAAACATGGATGGTGTGTACATGGCAGCAGAGAAACCACAATAATAGCAATAACAACACAACAAAAATATAAACAGAAATGTACAAGAAAAATGTTAACCAAAAATATGAATAAAAACTTATATAAATAATTCTAAAAATATTTATATGCAATAATAACACCAAATCTATAAAACTTGGAATAATAATAAATAAAATAAAAGTACTTACAAGATTGTATTTTAGTTGTTTTTCATAAATTGAAAAAATAACATTAAATATTGAATTTAAATTGATTCCCTTCACTGTCCACTAACAACAGCCAAGCTCCTTGGTTTTGGAAACGAAACCACGAAAAAATAGTTTATAAATAATGCAAATCAAGAAGAACAAATTTCAGACAGACCAGACCGTAACACACACGCAGACACAAAATAAATTGTTGTAGTTGTTTTTCTTGTTGTTGGTTTTATTGCTGGCTGTTTTTCGTTTCACTAGGTTTTTGTATATTTTTGTATTTTCCTTCTTGTTATTTTGGAATTTTGTTAAAATATATTATATTTTTACTTGATTGTACGAGTATGTAAGAGCTATACACAGATGTATGTATTTATATAAACGCGAGAAACAAACAAAAAAATAATAAAATATAAACGTAAAATTGGAAACGAATTGTATAGGTAGGTATGTAGATTTGTACGAAAAATAAATTAAAATAAAAACAAAATATTTATTTTAAAGTAGGCCGCCACTTGAATGAAAATTTAGCTTAACGTTCTAGATACGTGTGATTTCCATACGTGTTTTTGGTTAATTTGCAAATACAAATGAAAAAAATAACCAAAACACCTCAAGATGAACGAACCAAAAAGGTCATCGAAATATTGCACAGGATTTTTAATTCAGAACACATGAACTTATTTTGTAACACACACTTTTTTTATTTTCAGTTATGTCTAGATTCTTTCTTATTCCTTTATTATTTTCTTTTTTTTGGCACACAATTTATGAATGAAATGATTTCGTTTGTTTTTTCTTCTCCTACCTAGTTTGGAAAACCAATAATTTGTTGTCTATTTCGTATTTGTTAATCAAATTGGAATTAATGATGAAACAACCGTCTGCTTGAAAAAAAAAACACAGTGGTAAATGACTTGTTTTTTTATTTAATAAAAAAAAACCAAAAGTTAAACACATAGAATGAAAAACACAAACGCGCACCGTACGTTAAAAACACACTAACGTCGATGTCAAAATGACAACTGACAGCTGTGTAAAAAAAATGTGTTGTGTTTGAAAAAAAATGCGAATGCGAATAACTGTGTAAAATGAAATTGATAAGGAAAAGGAAGAGAAATAGTTGCGAGAGAGATAACAGCAATAACAGTGTTGTATATTTTCGTAGGAAAATTGTGGTACTGCTGGTGGTGGTAGTTTGTTTAAAATTAACGGTATTTCTTGTTTAGAAAGTAATTAAATAGATTTTAGTAATAATTTAAACTGATTTATATACATTAGCGGTTTTCAAACAAATTATTGATGTTCTTAACTAAAATGAAAGTTTACATTATTAAAAATTGTTATATCACCATATTTTAGTATAAGATTTACTAATTGGTAAAGAAATAAAATGATTTCTTCAGTGTTTTGCAATATGACAGGTGTGAATAACGCAAAAAACATTTCCGAAAGTTTAACCAAACACGATTTTATTAGCTTTTTCCAAAAAAGATAAAAACAAATTTCATTGGAAAACTTTTGAATTATTTTAATACGCGATAAAATTTGTTTTAAATATAAAATATGATTTTTAATGAGCAGAAAATTTATATAGAAAAATTCGGTTAAAATTACAATTGAAATGAATTTCGTATAACGGAAAACGTTAGAATCGCAATTGTGATATTTTGTGTGAATACATATAAGCGAATAACTCAAAGTAAATTCGTGACAATTTAAAAAAAAAACTAATATTTAAAAATATCATAATTAGCCTTTCAATGCACCTTCAGAAAGACAAGTAAGAATGCTATATTCGGCTGTGTTGAATCTTATATACCCTTCACAAACTAAACTTTAAAATAAAGATTGAAAATATTTTTTTTGTCCTAATTTAGTGAATTATATACATCGTTGGAAACCTCTTTGGAATATCTATCATTAGATATCCATATTGTCTATATTAATGACTTACTTATACCAAAGCTAATCATGGTGAAGGGTATAAAAAATAAGAGAGATATCGGTAAAAGCGTTTGTTCTTTGATCAAGTTTGGAAACGATATATACGCTACCAATTCAAAACGATTAAGAAGTAACGGTAAAGCTAATTTGGAATATTTCGGAAACGGTAGATCAGCTTATTGTGAATGTGTTCCAAGGGTTTAGATTTTCAGGGGATGGTTTGCGAGGTTTAGAAGTGGTGATTTTGACAAGGAAGACAAAGATCGCCCAGGCCAGCCATCATAGTTTGAAGACAAATAATTGGAGGCACTACTCCATTAAGATTGGTGTAAAAATCAAAAAGACCTTGGAATATCATTGGGAGCTACTCAAGCAGCATGATTCATTCAAAAGCAGAGAAATTGGGTACCATACGAATTGAAGCCGAGAAAGGAAAATTTTGTATGACCAAAATTATGCTTGAACGCTATAAAAGAAAGTATTTTTTTCACCGCATCATTACTTGCGATGAAAAAATGGATTCATTACGATAACCCGAAAGAAAGAGATCGTATGTGAACCGGGCCAAACAGGCGAATCGACACCAAAGCCAAATACCCATGGATATAAGGTAATGCTCTGTATTTGGTGGGAGCAAAAGGGTCCTATCTATTATAAGCTGCTGAAATCTGACCAGAATATCACAGGGAAGTGAGAATTGACCGAAAAACGCCCAGAATATGCCACCAGACATGAAACCGTAATATTCCATCATGACAAAGCTCAGCTACATGTTGCCACAACCTTTTTAAAAAAAGTATTTAGAATGAAGTGGTTGGGAAGTTTTGGCTCACCCGCTTTATAGTCCACACCATGCCCCATCCGACTACTATTTGTTTCGATCGATGCTGAACGCTCTTTCTGGAATACACTTCACTTAGGAACTGAGTATCCGAAATTATTTTCATTCGTTCTTGGCCTCAAAAGATGATCAGTTCTTTTGGCTCGAAATCCATATTGTTACGAAATTGTACTTGAATTCAAATATAACGATTTTAACACGGCTGATTTAAAAGTAGCATAATGCTTTCAAATAGCAGTGCTGTAATAGCAAACTGTAACATATCTGTGGGCATTATTAACATTGAATAAAAGCTTTCAGTTGACCATTGATCGTAAGTTGGCAACGCTGTTTGCTGCGACCGTATATTCGAATTCGAATATTCAGTTAAAGAACATTGTAGAAAGTACACCACAGATGGCGTATGTATTAAAAAGCTCTTGACAGTTAAAGAGCAATCTAGAGAGCAGATGGCAGTGTAATAAATAGTGGCAGAGGTTGCAGTAGATAGTGAGTTTTTCAGAGACGCTTTTCGAATGAATTCGTGTACATTATAAATTGTGTCTGTATTTCTGCGAATTTATAAACGTGTATAAAAAACATTGAGTGACTATTTAATTCTGTTGTTGTTGTACATTTGAATAAATAAAGAGTTGTTACAATTTTCAAACTACTAAACGGCTTTTATTTGCAATCGAAAGTATCCGGTTTATTTAAAGGAAATAAACCAACGTTTTGAAAAGGTTAAAACGTAACAATATGTTGCCAGAAGGATGGGAAAAGTTCTTAGCTAAATAACAGCTAAAAAATTTAAAAAAATACCGAATTTTGAAGTCATAAACCCATAAAATTTACAAAAATTTAAATTCAGTTGCCAAAGGTGTAAAATTAGTATTTTTATAATTTAAATTATTTATGGAATATTGGTAACTGCATTAAAAGGTAATGGTATTTACGATTGTATAGGTAACGTTATGTTAGCGGTAATTGTAGTTATGACGGTAGCGGTAGCTTAGCGGTAACGCTAGCCTAGCTTGGAATTAAAATACAATTAATTACTAAACTTTCATTTTTCTTTTCACATAATTTTTGCTTTGTGTTTGGGTATTATCAGGGTACAAATTATGTACTACATTCCATATTAATCGAAACTTCAGTAGAATTTAAATGTAAATTTCTTAACTCTATAATTTATTTAAAATTTTGCAAATAGATCAGAATGATTGAGATGTTATAGAATTATAGTAATTTTAGTTATTATTTACAGCTCAGATTTATCTTAAAAGTTTTTAAATAAAAAATTGCATTAACTTTTACCACTAACCAATTTTTTCATTTTATTTCAACATAAATGGAAGAAGAGACGGACATGGCTACATATATCGACTTCACTATCTATAACTATCAAGAATATATCTACTTATTGGGCTCGCAGTTGAGAATTGTGGAAATTACAAACAGAATGGCACCACTCATGGTGAAGGGTATAAAAATAATCATAAAGTGTCATTATAATGGACAATGATTCTATGTGAAACCATTTAAACTCCCACATCAAAACTTTTACCTGTTCTTAAATCAATATCATTTTCCATTACGAAATTATTTCGCCATCAAACCTTATCATCTAATATAAAACATACAACAAATGCAATAACCATTAATACAGTTTTTTTGGCTTAAATCCATATTATTTGTCGTCATTGCAATAACATCATTCTCAAAACACTACTACAATAAGTTGCAATAAAAATAGAAAGAAAACTAAACAAAACAAGGATATTCTTTTTATCATTATAACTATTATTTCTTGTAGGAAAATGTGACCACATTACGAGTACACAGCATGTTTATAACCTAGAAAAATCAAAATTTTTAAATATTTCCTTCCAAAATATGTATGCCTGCCTGCCCTGCCCGCCTTCTCAATGTCATGTTTGTATGGATGGCAACAAACAAAAAAATAAAATATCCTTTCTTGCATCAAAGTCAAACATCCTACGGCAACAAAACGGAAACAGAAAATACAACAACTACCTTCATTCATTCATACACAGGCACTCTCTCTCTCACACACACAAACACACAGAAGCAATCATTTATCGATACACGTGCCGTGCCGGTTTTGGTCATTCCATGTGTTGTAGTACTTTTGTGCATGCCCATGGATTTTTAGTTTAATTAACCCTGAACTTGACTATGTTTTGTAAAATGCAAGCCAGTCCTCAGTGCATTTCAATGAAAGGAAAAAACTACACAGCAACAGCAGCAAAAAAAGGAGGCATGTTTTTTTACTATGGACAAAAATACTCACACGTATTCAAACAGCAACAAATTTGCAAAAAAAATATAATATTAAATCATTAAATTTCCTTAATAGTATATACTACACCATTTTCAATTGAATTTCAGAAATTTTCAATTGTATTTGAGATTTTTCTAATTGTATTTCAGAATAGTCTACACAGATTATTACAGTTATGACAGTACAAATGTCAGTTGTCGAAAAGTAATATCAAACCATGTTTATTTTGACGTTTAACAACCACTTTTCTGGGGTTGTGGTTTCAGAGCGAGATAAAAAAATAAAATTTTCAATAAGCAACGAGTGTGATATACATATATATGTCCCTCTTTCCAAACCACAACCATTTTAACATTTTGTTTTTCTTTGCCATATTACTGAAACCAGCTGATTCATATCTGTATAATTTGTAATTTTCTAATTATATTTGAGAAAATTCTACTTGCAGTTTTCCCAATGTATTTCAGAATTTTCCAAGGTTGACTACCGTTACCGCTAAGATACCTTTACCGGAATAACTGCAGTTACCGATATAATCGTAAATATCGTTACCGCTATTCTGTAAATAATTTTAGGTTATGAAAATAAAAATTTTTGAATTCAATAATTGATTTTATTGTTATACATATCTAGAATTTTAAATGTAAACTTCTATGTCAACTTAATTTTAATTTTTGTGAACTTTATTAATCATTTAATTCAGATCGAAGCTACCGTTACTGAAATAAGCAAATATATAATTTCCAATAAGCTACCAATCGGTAGCCAACCTTGGAATTTTCAAATTTTATTTTTTTCTAATTGTATTTTAAAAATGTCCATTAGTTTTCAAAAATGTTTCTATTTATATAAATCCGCAGTTTTGAAGTTGCGTTACCGAAATAATCCAAATTAGCGTTACCGTTACCTTTTAACCGTTTCGAATCGATAGCCAACCTTGGAATTTTTAAATTTTATTTTAAAAATGTCTATTTATTTTTAAAAATGTTCCTATTTATATAAAACTTGCAGTTTTGAAGATATTCGAAAAATTTCGAAAATAAGTTCGAATTTCAAAAAACTTAAAATTCCGTGAAAAATGCATTTTAAACATCTGTAATGGAATTTTATTAAAATTTTATACATTTTCCCAAAATTTAAGAATATTCCAAAAAATTCAAAATTAAGTTCGAATGTCAAAAAACATGAAATTTAGTGAAAACTGCCTTTTAAACATCTGTAATAATGTTGTGTTTAAACTCAATACATTTTCCATAATTTTACACATGTTCGATAAAGTTTGAATTTTGGAAAACTTATAATTTAAATATCTGCAGTTAAGTATTTATTACTCAAATTTGTATGAAACTTTCACCATGTTAGACATATTCGAAAGAATTTTAAATTAAGTTCGAATTTCAGAAACCATAAAATTAAGGAAAAGATGGGTTTTATACAATTTTTAACAAGTTTAAAAATATCGAAATTGAATTCGAATTTTCGAAAACTTAATATTCCAGAAAAAATGTGTTTTAAACAATGGTATTTTGTTTAAATTTTACACATTTTAGAAATTTAGAAGAAAAAAAATATTGTTTTACGACATTTTCGAAATTAAGTTCGAATTTTCAAGGATCTTAAAATTCAGTGAAAAATTAATTTTTTGGTTTAAATTCAATACATTTTCCAAAATTTTTTACAGGTTGAAAAAAAATTCTAAATATGTTCGAATTTTCGGAAACTTAAAATGTTATGAAAAATGTACTTTAAAGATCGGTAATGGTATTTTGTTTAAATTATATACATGTTTCCACAATTTCGAAAATATTCTAAATTAAGTTCGAATTTTCAAGAATCTTAAAATTCCTTGAAAAATTCATTTTTAAGATCTGTAATGGTATTTAGTTTAAATTTTATAAATTTTTGACAGGTTTAAAAAAAATCGAAATTATATTCGAATTTTCGAAAACTTATAATTTTTGAAAAATGCGTTTTAAAGATCTATAACTGTTTTTGTTTATATTTTATATATTTTTCCTCAATTTTTGACAATTTCGAAAAAAATCGAAATAAAGTTCGAATTTTCGAAAACTTAAAATTTTATGAAAATTTCATTTTAAAGATCTCTAATGGTATTTTTTTAAAGTTTTATACATTTTTTAAAAATTTTTGACAGCTTCAAAAAAATCGGTATTATATTCGAATTTTCGAAAACTTAAACTTTTATGAAAAATTAATTTAAAAGATCTGTAATGGGTTTTGTTTATATTATACATATATATTTTTCCACAATTTTAAACAATTTCGAAGAAATTTGAATTAAGTTCGAATTTTCGAAAACTTAAAATGAGTCAATTGCAGTTGCTTTAAATTTTATACATTATTTTACAATTTCTGGGAATTTCGAATAAATTAGAAATTATGTTCGAATTTTCAAAAACTTTAAATTTTATGAAAAATTCATTTTAAAATCTCTAACGGTATTTTGTTCAAGTTTTATACATTTTTTCAATATATTTATCAATTTCGAATAAATTCGAAATAAATTTCTAGTTTTCTGTAATTTCGAAAAATTCTAAATTAATTTCGAATTTTATAATGGCAAAATTACGTGAAAAATAGCTTTTAAACACCAGCAGTTGTTTTTTTAAGAAGTTTCGAGAAAATACTCATAGAAATACAACTGGAAATTTCTGAAATAGAATTGGAAAATTCTGAAATACAAGAAAATTTGTATGTAAAATTTAAATATTCTGAAATACAATTAGAAATTTCTGAAATACAATTAATAACTTTTGAAATGCAATTGGAAATGGTATAGTGTAAAGTTTTCATTTTTATTTAGTAAGTTGTAGTTGTGAAAATCATTGATTTTTTTTTATATAATTTGTTTTGCTGCTGTTCATTGAAATGACCAACAGCTACTGTTTTTGAAGTAATAACAGTAACACGAACAAGAATACAGCAAGGATATTGCTGTCTACAAATCCAACATGAAAACAATATTGACAATATGGTACGTCATTTGAATAAGGTAGGAAGGACGTTTGTCTTATTCAATGAAATTGCAAATTATTACTTATGCGTCCGTTAATTTGACATGAGGATAAGATAAGTAAGACATATTGAGCATCAGCGGAAATATTGTGTTTTCTTTTCAGAAATATTGAAATTATTTAAGTAATAATAAAATTATAAAAGACTTGTGAAAAACATATAATGGCATTATGAAGAGATTTAACTATCTTTTTGGGGTATAGCTAGTCTACACCGAAAATCCAAAGACGATTGACGACTTGGAAGACAAGATTCGGTGAAATTAAGAAATATAGTTTTCAAAAGTTTCCATTGTATTGTCACCTACTGTATACACTTAAGTACAAAAGGAATCACAAATATAATATACCACTCTGTTTAATTCCAATATTTTTTGTTTGTTAATAGTGCTCTAGTACAATTTAAATCCTTCACAATTTGGTTTGCATTCATCTTTATAATTTACATATTTGAGTCTATAAAAGGTTATGACTTTTGCAAATTGAATTTTTTCCATTACCACTGTGTTGTTCATTTGAATTTTTTTAATTTGCATGTTTTCAGTGCACATTGCATGACTTAAATGCTACCTCTTTACATATTATCCGTTTGAAAGTGATTTAAAAAAAAACGCAGCAAAAGTTAATAATGGAAAGTTCCACAAAAAATAAATATGTACATATTTATACAGGTTGGCTTAAAAGCACCCACTAAATGTTTAAAATTAAATTTTGCAGATGACATAGTCAAGTGGGTGACGCCATTGCTGATGATCATTTCGACTGTTTTTATCACATTTTCTAATCGTTCTGGTGATATTCTGATTGTTTTGACACTCTTGCCTGATATTCTCTTGAGAGATTCCAGAGTATGTGGATCTCAACATAAACAAGTCTCCTGGGCCCGATGGTATACCAGCTCTGGTCTTGAAGCAGTGTTCTTCGACGCTAGCTCGTCCATTAGCAGTACTTTATACCGTTCCGGAAAATTTCCTGTATGTTGGAAGGTTGCTAATATAACGCCAACTCCTTAAAAGGGAAAATTATCGCCCAATAGAAATTTGTTCTGCACTTTTCAATGTTATGGAGACTATGGTTAACTACAATCTTGTTAAATATTTAGAGTCCAACTATTTAGTCATAGAGGATGCTCTATGGGAGACTTGCTAGCCTTCCTATGGGAAAAATGGTGTCGTTCCATTTACGGTTTTGAAGAAAGTAAAGTGGTGGCTCCAGATATTTCTAAGGCGTTATATAGAGTAAAATAACTTCTCTCGATTTACATAGATGGAATCTCATCAAACGAGTTCAAGATTTCAGGGATATCGCAAGGCTCCGTCCTTTCTCCTTCTATTTCTTATCTTTCTAAACGGCCTTCTACGTCAAACTTCCAACCCTATTTATTCTTTAGCAGATGACAGCAACATTTGCCATTCATATTAATTCAATTATAGACCAAGCCTGTCGGAGATTAGGGCTATGAGGCAAAACAATAATGCTCCATCGGGTGGTGTAAATAATAAAGAATCAGAAGCTCTTGATGTTCTAGGCATGAGTATTCAGTGAGATGTCCTTTGTACAAAACACATTTTTCAAGTGTAGTAAGAAGCATTCAGTGCCTTGGTTTTTTAAAATGGTGTAGGAAATACTTCACTCCATCTTATCTCCTTACTATTTACACCACTTATATCCGACCCAAATTGGAATACAACTTTCATGTGTCGGCCGATGCTTCGAAGTGGAGTTACTCGACTGCGTACAAGAGAAGGCGAAGGTGTTTCTCGGTGACAGGTTGTTTTTCACTGTACTACCGACACTACAATGGTATGTGCTCTGCTGAAATTAGGGATCTTGTTCCCAAAACCCATAGTTTTTTAAGCAATACACGTTCTTCGGAAAGGGCTCATCAATTCATTCGAAGACGTGGATCGCTGTCCGTATGTGGAATAAGCATCCTGCTGAAGTCTTTCCTATAACTTTCAATATAGGAAAATTCAAATCAAATGTCCACAAACAATACTCCCTCTATCCTCCCTCCCTAGTTCCAACACAATGTATTGCATGAGTAATGGTCATCCTCTGAGTGTTGGTCCAAGTACAAAAGTACACTGTCACGAGAGCTGTATGTGTAGCTCCGTCCTTGTGGAATCTCACGACCTCCAGTACAAATGCCAGACAACCACTCCGGCGAGATTAACGTAAATTTTGTTTGGTTATGTTCAGATTAAAGAGGCCTTCATGTTAAATTTCTATCGAAATCGACTAATTCAGTGATTATTCACCCAAAAATAGTACCGATTATACCGTTTCTTTCAGGAATATACCATTCCGCCGTCGTCGTGTATTTTGTTTCTGCTTTCTCCAAAAATATCAAATCATAACTGACAATTGACGGCATTTGGAAATGTAACATCCTCCGGAAGGGTAAAACCTTTTGAGCCACCTTGCACAGCTTCATACATATCTACATGTATTAATTTTCGAAAATAATCAATTAACATGAATTTCCTGTCCACTTAACGTTTGACATTTAAATAGAATAGTTGGACTTTTCTATGAGAACACCCCTACATACAGCTGTGTTCTGTTTGTGAAAGAAGTAACTGCGATTAGAAAATATTCGAATGTGATCAACTATGGGATTAAAACTCCCAGCCCTTCACAGAGTTGCAATACTAGTTAGTGTTGCCAACTTTTTGTATAAAAGAAACAGAACGTAAATAAAAACATAAATTTAAAATTGTAAACAAATTTACTACTTATTGCTATAACTTTTGATTTAAAGGACATTTAAATCAATTACCTCATCTTTCTTTTAAATAACAGGTAAATTAAATTCGTCATTGTCAACTATAATCGGTGCCAGTTATTTTTACGTGTTTAGTTTATTAAATCGATCGATAATCAAATTAAAACCTGCCAACTGAGCACAACAAATAACTGAATTGAAATGAAAAATAAAATGAAAGGCAAACTAAGTTGGATGAGGATATAAAAGGATAAATATTATTATTACTTTGTATTGAAATTGTTAGTGTTGGTATGCAGTTGTTGTTCATCCGAAGAAATTAATGTCAAATGATTTAAAGGGGATTTAGCAAAGTAATAGGAAAAATTTTAATTTCTAGCTTAAAATATTATTTATACAGGGTGATTTTTTAAAGGTATACAACTTTAAATTGAAATAAAGCATAAATTAATTTCTGTTAATTCGAATATACAGTGAATGACAATACAATGGAAACTATATTCTTTAATTACTAAAATAAATTTAAATTTACAAGATTTTCTATTAAAATCTTGTAAATTTCAGTATTTTCAAGCCTCAAGTTTAAAAAATATATTAAAAGAATGTGGTTACACTTTTAGCATTGAAAAAACAATGGAAACTTTTAAAGTTCAGCAAGAAAGAAGACTTAAACAAAAATTAAATTTGAGAAAACCATTAAAAAAGCATTACGTTTTACAGATATTTCAATATTATTTTGTTTTGATAATTTTGTTGCGCAATAAGTTTTTTAAGAGTTAGAAAAAATGGCTAGAGTCATGATTTGCCAAAATTTTAAAACCAAATTAATAAACGATTTTAATGCTGGATTGAAGCAGAGATACTATCTGTGATAAATATTCAAATAATTAATCAGAACTGTCAAAAATTATAAAAAATTTCATGAGACAGGTACTCTAAAAACTCAACATTTGAAAGTCCTCGTTAAACTACTCAATACAAGATAATTCTAAAATAGGAGGGGGTTATCAATAATCTAAAATAAGGACAAATTAGGCTGGTCTTGTGGGGAGCTATCCACCCACGAAAAAGCTTCTTAGTTCTAAACAAGTAAGAGTGCTATATTCGGCTGTGCCGAATCTTATGTACCCTTCACCAAATTATACTTAAAAATTTTAAATATTTTAAGGTAAACAAATTTAATTTTTTTTTAAATTTTTTGGAAAAAAAATTTTTTCGATTGTTATTTTAATTTTTTTTTTAAATTTAAAATTTTTTTTTGGTTTTTTAAATTTTTTTTTTTTGTTTTTTCAATTTTTTTTTGTGAAAAAAAAATTCGGGTTAAAATTTTTTTTCCGATTTTGACCCATTGTAGTTCCAACTTACTATGGTCTTATATACGTCATTGCAAATGTCTTTGAAATATCTATCATTAGATATCCATATTGTCTATATTAATGTCTTAGTAATCCAGATATAGGTCAAATATAGGTCAAAAATCGAGGTTGTCTTGGATTTTTCCTCATATCTCAGCCATTTGTGAACCGATTTTGCTGATTTTAAATAGCAAAAATCTCGAAAGCATGTCTGACAGAATTATTGAAGATTTGGATCCCGAAGATATCTGGGGTCTTCAGAAAATTGATTTCAACAGACGGACAGACAGACTGACGGACAATCGACTCCGCTATCTATAAGGATCCAGAATATATATACTTTATAGGGTCGGAAATGAAAAATGTAGAAATTACAAACGGAATGACAAACTTATATGTATATACCCGTGTACTACTCGTATACAATTTACCAAAGAAAATTAAAAAAGCTCCAGGTACAAATGAAATACTGTTTTTTTCGGATGAATCCAATTATAATTTAAGAGCCGCTGATGGATAAACATTATAAAAGTATAATTGTGACAGGTGACAGCAATTTGAAGAGAAATTAATATATGAAATTTGACATTTACTCAAAGAATATATCTATGTATAAAACCTGTACCGCAAAATTTTGTCGTTAAGTAATCAAAATTCGTTAGTTAACAAAATTTATCGTTAAGAGATATTCCGAATTAAATTTTACCGATTATTTTCGTTAAAAATAGTCGGTAGATAACGAAATTTGTCGGTAGGTTAACGACAAATAAAATGTTCTAGTTAAGCCATAACGATAATTGTTTAGGAGTTAGTTTTGTAACATAAATATTTGAAATAAGTTGTTTTTTGAAAGTACGGTTGGTCAACTTTTTGTGTTTGTTAGATACGGACTGATTTGGGTTTTTAATATAAAAATTAACATGCTTTAATTATCTTTTTAAGATAAATTTGGACATATATTTGGTCAATTCACAAGGTCTCTTATCAGTCATATTGTCATAATGTCCTAACATATCTCATCTCGGCGGCTCGGCTTAACCGACTCTTAGGCATTCGGCGCAGGTCTCTGCTGGCTGGTTACGATAACACAATAAACATAGCATACATAGTAGTATTATTTTAGGACTTTTTAGCTTAAAAAGCAATAAAAACCACTGTGAAATATTAGGACATTATGAGACCTTGTGAATTGACCAATTATATTTATTTTGAAAAGCAATACAAACCACTGTGAAATATTAGGACAATATGACATGATAAGATACGTTCTGAATTGACCAATTATATAAATTTTAGAAAATAATATTCGAATTTTAAGAGCTACTTTTATTTGGGGCATAATATCCATAATTAACACATTTCTGGAGTGTATAATGTTTATCCCTATATTCAATTTCCATTTTTGGCGATGTGATACGATTATAAACTTATATAAAAGTTATTAAATCGTTTTTAAGACAGTATTCTAAGAAGGAAATTCATCTGAATTTGTCGACTGTCCTTATAACAACACATATCTAAATTCTGAATTAAAGATCACTTGTGGTGGCATAGACATATGTATTACACTGGGTTACTTTTATTTTTAGACAAAAACTCTTGTTCTTTTGTTTCCAGTAGGTTTCGCGAACATATTTGGGTGAGCTGATGCTTGATTTTTATATATAAATGTGATTATTTATTCACACGACTACAAATTTATCTGCAAACACGAAAAAATAGTAAATATTTTTATGATTTTTTAATTTTAAAAATATTGACATTTATATTTTTAACTATATTCGTTGTTAAAATTTATTACCGAGTGATATCGTTAACTTCAAATAGTGAATATTAAATTCGTTAAAGCAACCGATAGTTTTCGTTACTTAACGACATCGGTAGGAAAGTATAAAAAGTTACAGAATTGCGGTACTGTTCAGATTTAAATTTGTCTTCATATTATTAATAGGTATAAATTTAATTTCATATTAATTTGAGAAAATTAGCCAAAATATGTAAACGAAATTATCGTGTTATTATACAATATTATAGAGAAACATAAAATAGAAAAAAAAAACTCAAACAAAAATATTACTAAAAATAATCACACGTACCAGAGTTGTTTTTGTTATCAAATATTTTTATTTACTAATACATTCTCACCACTTAGGTTTTTGACAACTGAGTTAGGTCTTTGACAGAAAAGTTTACCAAGTTTGTATTGCACTACACTGCTAGTTTTCATTCCTTAAATACTTTCCAAATAACACAAAGTTTTTTAGTTAAAAATCACTAAAAATGAACAAAGAAAACTTAACGTAAACACTCTTATATAACACAATTAACTTTAACCTTTCCAAAATATTTAAACATTTACATTAAAAAAAAAAACTAACAATAATATTAAAACTAAAAACTGAACATTACAGATTATGTCATCCATTGCGTAAGGATACTTTGTAACTAAAAAATTTGTAATAATGACACATTTATAGAAAATTTGTTATGACAAACAAACAAAGAACAAACGAAACGTAATAAAATGTTTGAAAACAAAAACAAATACTATTCGAAGGAATTCGAAGGACATACAAAACAATTGATTAAAAACACAACCCACATAGCTTCCCAAAAATAAAAAAACAACAACAAAGAAATGACACAGACACCACGCATCATCATCATCATTATAATGTTGCACTATCCCAACAACATATTGGTGGCCAAGTACGAGGACAAATATATTAAAATAACAACAAAAAGCACAACTCAATGACACAAAACATTTGCAAACAATCACATACACTTACTCCAAAACACACAAGTGTGATAAACTGATATAAACGAGACACGATGGCTTGCCAAAAAATAATCTCACAAACACTCAAACTAACATAAACCAACAAGGATAGGAATAGCAGAAGAAGCTAAAAAAAGGCAACAGCAACAAAGCTTAAAATAGTAATAATGAAATTGAGATGGCAACAAATTTAGTGTCATAGTTTTTGTTGTTGTAAACAACAAAAACTGTATCACAGCATTAGAAGAAGAAGATAACAAAAGGAGGCAAACACAAGTTGTGATTATGTGAGTAAAAATTACTGTTGTTTTTTTTTGACAATTTAAAAGCGGCAATTTACATACGAAATCGAAGAGAGTTTTCTAAACGAGAGAGAAACCCCATAGTAAAATTACTACATACATATACAGTGTTGGAAAAATTGATAGGGATAATCACTATCTTTTAAGAGAAATGTAAACTTTTTCAAAAATATGATATTTTGATGGCAGAATACATAATTTGAAATCTGTATGGCGAGATAATAGAATAATATCTTAAATATTTTTTTTTTTTGCTTGGACCCCAGTACTCCGGGGCTGACCCCTACTATTCAAACACAATGAAACTAGGAAAATAAGTTATGGGAGAGAGTAGTGTTTGTGGACATTTTAATTTTTCTATATTGAACAGGAAAGACTTCAGCAGGCAGTTTATTCCACATACGGACTGTACGGCTAAATAACGAATTTTCCCTGTAATGCGTTGTGCGATCCAGAATGTCCAGTCGACCACGATTTGACGAGTCCTTGCCGAAGAACGTGTATTGCGTAAAAAACTACGAGTTTCGGGATAATTTCTGCAGAGCACATTCCATTGTAGTATCGGTAGAACATTGAAACACAATCCTCATTGCGACGATGTTCCAGTGAGTCAATAGTAAGGAAATCAGATGGAGTGAACTATTTCCTACACTGTTGCGATCCAATGTCCAGTCGACCACGATTTGACGAGTCCTTGCCAAAGAACGTGTATTGCGTAAAAAACTACGAGTTTCGGGATAATTTCTGCAGAGCACATTCCATTGTAGTATCGGTAGAACATTGAAACACAATCCTCATTGCGACGATGTTCCAGTGAGTCAATAGTAAGGAAATCAGATGGAGTGAACTATTTCCTACACTGTTTTAGACGTGCTTCTTTAGACACTTGAAAAATGTGATTTGTCCATCGGACATTGCACTGTAGAGCTTCTGATTCTTTAATATTTATACCACCCATAAACACAGATGTAGCAACATGATCTATCGAGCGCTTGTGTGTTAACAAACAACATTTAGTCTCGCTTGCATTAAAGTCGATTCTGTTCGCACAACCCCATTCAAAGATTGTAACAAGGTCCCGATTAAGGGAATCATTTATGTTTTGCCTCATTGCCCCAATCTCCGACAGGCCAAATTTATAATGGAATGAAGATGAATGGCAAATGTTGCTGTCATCTGCAAATGAATAGATAGGTTTAGGAAGTCTGACGTAGAAAGTCCTTTAGAAAGATTAGAAATAGAGTAGGAGAAAGAACGGAGCATTGTAGTACCCCTGAATTAATCTTGAACTCGTTTGATGATATCCATTATACAACAACTCGTATAGTGCGATCTCTTAGAAAGCTCGATATAAATCGAGAGAAGTTATTACCGACACCAAAAGCAATGAGTTTTGATAGCAGCGCACCATGCTACACCCTATCAGACGCCTTAGATTTGTCTGGAGCCACCACTCTATTTTCGCCAAAACGGTGAATGGAACGTCACCATTTTTCCGATGGGAAGGCCA
Organism: Calliphora vicina; assembly: GCF_958450345.1. Classification (NCBI taxonomy): domain Eukaryota; kingdom Metazoa; phylum Arthropoda; class Insecta; order Diptera; family Calliphoridae; genus Calliphora; species Calliphora vicina. The sequence continues at coordinate 23,616,856 of NC_088781.1, read as the reverse complement.
GCAAGTCTACAGTGGAGCATCCTCTACGAAAGCCAACAATCTACACAACGACCGGCAGACATAACATTCAGGGTTGTCTCTTCCTTTTCAGGAATTGGCGTAACATTAGCAACCTTCCAACATACAGGAAATTTGCCGGCACGGTATAAAGTGCTGAAAAGTTTAGCTAATGGACAAGATAGAGTCGAAGAACACAGCTTCAAGACCAGTGCTGGTATACTATCAGGCCCAGGAGACTTATTTATGTTGAGATCCGTTTATTTGAGAACTAAGACCAGGACAAAATCGATTTTTGACCAATTTTTGACCTATATCTGAATTACTAAGTCAATAATATAGACAATATGGATATCTAATGATAGGTACATCAACGACCTTTGTAACGTCGTATATAAGACCATAGTAAGTTGGGCCTACAATGGGTCAAAATCGGAAAAAATATTTTTTAACCCGAATTTTTTTTTCACCTAAAAAAATTTAAAAGCAAAAAAAATTTTTTAAATTTAAAAAAAATTTAAATAACAATTCGAAATGGTGAAGGGTATATAAGATTCGGCACAGCCGAATATAGCTCTCTTACTTGTTTATACTGTAAATTTCTTTGTATACTGTAAAGCTTTGAAATTAAAAACAATTTATTAGAAGAGATTTCCTAAATAAAAAATTAATTGTTTAAAAAATAAAAAATAAGTCAATAGTCACTTTAGTGTCTCTTAGTAACCTATGGTGAAGTCACTTCAAACTTTTTTTGAACTGCACTTTATTTTACCCACCAGAAGTTGTAAACAAAAGGGTCAATTGACCCCCTGCTTAGGACGTGTTAAAATGACTAGTCACGTGGCTATTGAAGTAACTAGCTCCCACCCTAAATGATGGGTAAAATTACTAGTTCGGTACTGTCTCCTAGAACTGCTGGGAACTGAGTTAGGTCTTTGACAGTTGAGTTTCGCTCTATGTCGATTCTCTATGGCTAGAACATTGAAGCTCTTTAAGTTAATGTATTTATTTAATTTTATTTATTGAAGGGTTAATGTAAATTAATTTAAGAAAGTTGTGAAATTTTTATTTGTCCCTTATTGTGTGTCAAAATTGTAACAACATTTTGAAAACTACTTAATTTTAAAGTTTATTTTATTCTGAATAAAGGTTTATTTATTAAACTAATTTTTTGTTAAGTACTCAAAATAAAGGAGCATTTAGTTGCCCTTGTACTTTACATGTTTGAATTGTGGCAAAATAGAAAGTACAATTGTACCTACTTAAGTTCATACCTGCATCAACTTATTACTATTATTTTGCCTTAATTACAATAACAAAACAATACTACAAAAAACCATATGATTTTTGTTTTCATTTTATATCACAAACAATGTGCTTTTGTGTTGACATTTCATTATATCTCTCTGCTGAGTTTGCAGACTCCTAAACAGACATCCAGTGAGAGAGAGAGCAATAGCTGTGATATACAAACTCTTTAAATGTCAAAAAATAAGTACATGCGCTTTAGAGAAGCCGTTATATGTAAAAAGCTTTTCTTACTAGTTGTCATTCTATTTTGCATTGTTTTCTTATTCTTTTGTTCAGTTTTTTGTTTTATCACTTCTAATAATCGAATTTTTTTTTTAATGATGATAATGATTTTCTTGAAAGGGTTTTGTAGTCTTACCAGGAAAACTTACACAAAATGGCTGAAATCACAAAAACAAACAAAAATGTTCGATGACTTTAAAATAACATAACCTAAGTAATTTAAAATTTTTAATTTCCGGTAAATTTTACTTCCTTAATTTGTTGTATTCATAATTCATTATATAACAAAAACTAAGAAGATGCATGTTGGAAAGCAGCAGGGATATTTTTGGCTCCTTAAAACTGCTGTATATTTATAAATAGTTTTTGGAAGGCGACAACTGCATTACAACCTACAACTACTAGTCAATACCTCTTTATACTGGGACATCAAGGAACCCACCATCATATAATGTATACACATACATATATTTTATTTGCCTTTTTTAATTTTACACCCCCACATTTAATATATACAAAAATGTTACCAAATCACCTTATACCTAAAGTCATTTAGAAGGAAAGATATGTATGTAAGTATAAAACAAAATCACTCAAAAAAAGAAAAATTACCTTTTCCATTTGTTCTTTTTCTAAGCAATAAAAATTATGTAAAATATTTTGAGTAACCTTTAAAATTCAGCCATATTTAACGTCTTTTTTTATTTTATTTAAATTTTATTAAGAAATTTTTACAACTAATTTTAGTTTTTTTTTATTATACACTTTTCACAGTATTTTTTTTTTTATATTATTACAAGCTTTATTTTATAGGGATTTTATTTGAATTAATTAACTTTGATATTTCTTTATTTATTTTATACAATCACCCTAATTTGTTTAAAGTGATCTTTTAAGCACATTTGCATTTTGCATTAAACTTGCTGTTTTCATAAAAACAGCAAATAATTTTATATTATTTTTATGAAAATTTATTAATATATTTTCATAAAATTTACGCGCTGCCATTTCTTGCTGAGACGTCTTTAACGATGACTGAATTTTTCTGTACTGATTGAAAATTTTTTCTTGCCAACCAACCTGGTCAAACCTTTTTGCCTTTATTTTACTTTGGCGGAGGATTCTTTGCAGATGTTTTTCTATAACAAAAGTGGGATATAGAACTTTTGCTAGGATAATAACGTAAAGTTTAAAAAGCTTTTTGTTTTGGTGAGCTAGAGCTTTTTTGGCAAACGCACGTTAGTTTTTGAAATGTTTAATAAAAAATTTCTAAATTTAATAAAAGATTTTCAAACAAATTGTGTGCTGATAAATTTTTTAAATAAAGGTTTGTTAACTTTAACAAACATCAATGAATACCGATGTAAATCTTTGCAGAAATAAAATTAATTGAAATTTATAAAAAAATCTAATATTTTTGCAGCAATCTATAAGGAAAGGAATATGGTTTCTTGGATCTTTGAAAATATTAACTGTTGGAATATTATAGGTCAAAAATTGAAGAGCTTGCGTTTTTCATCTTTGTAAACTTCACCGGTTTCGTTTTTTTTTAACTTTTCGGTTTTTTGACAAACCGGTTTTTGTATGACGGTTAACCGGTTTTAATGAAATATATTTTCTAAAGCTACCAATATTTTCTAATTGATACCATTTTTAAAAATATTGATTTATTTTATAGAAAATTGTAGCATTTGACAACATTTCATAAAATAATTAAGAATTCCAAAATTTTAAATTAGCATATTTTTCATATTGAATAAAAATTTAATATAAACCGCTTAACCCGTTTTTTTTAAAAGACAATAAGGTTTCTACTTCAAGAAATTCCCAAACATTTTTGTCGGGAAACTTCGGGAATTACTTTTTAAAGCTACTGAATTATTTCTGCACAGATAAAAAAGATTCGTTGTGATTTGTTGTCATTCGAATGTTTCGATTTTATACATACATTTTTTTGAAGTTTGCAGAATCACAATAACAGAATTTTTGTCACCCCAACTAAAAATTTTAAGTAACAAAAGATAAATTCGGTCATTAAGACGGAATTATTCTACTAGCCATAAATTCGGTTATCACACAGATAACTTATTCAGTGGGTTTATTGATTAATTATATTCGAAAGAATATTCAAGGTTTGGATCGTTGTAGATAGCGGAATCGATATAGCCATGACCGTCTGTTCATACATCAATGCATCCGTTATAGACCAGGTTGCAACTTAAAATTGGCCCACAAATGGCTAAGATATAAGGAAAAATCAAGGACAACTTCGATTTTTTACCTATTTTTGATCAATATTAATGATAGATATTTGAAAGATTTTTGCATCTTATATAACGCGGACCTACAATGGGTCAAAACCGTGAAAAATATTTTTCAATTCGAATTGTTATTTTAATTTTTTTTTTTTAAATTTTAAAAATTCGGTTTAAATTTTTTTCCGATTTATATACGTCGTTGCAAAGGTCTTTGAAATATCTATCATTAGATATTCATATTGTCTATATTAATGACTTAGTAATCCAAGTCAAAAATCGAGGTTGTCCTGGTTTTTCCCTCATATCTCAGCCATTGTTGTCTGACAGAATTATTGAAGATTTGGATCACGAAGATATCTGGGGTCTTCATAAAATTCATTTCAACAAACAGACAGTTTTCTTAAAGTTACAATTTCAAAACATGATAAATATGTATGTTTTTAGAAAAAATATTTGTCAAAATCGGTTGGAAAATGGCTAAGTTACGATAGTTAACCCATTTCGCTCCGAGATACAATTTTTATTTATTTTTTTTTTTAAAAAAAAACTTTTTTAGGGTAATTATGACCGCCCGATTGCAAATATCTGGTCAATCTGGTCAAAAATATTTTCCGATTTTTCGTTTTCCCAGAAAAGCCAGTTCAAAATTTCGAACAGTTAAGTCTACACATACATATGTATGTGATGCATTTGCATGTAAATCATTGGTAGGCAAAAAGAAGCATTTAATTTGTGTGATCTTTTGGGTAAAAAATAAAATATCCACAACAACATCAAGAAACTGAATGAATTGTGTGTATTTTTACGCTATTTTGTTCACATTCGGGTTGTTTGACGAAAATCATCGTAACCTGAACAATATGAACGCCTACCATGGATGTAAATCATGGTTTTTATATTTTATGAAACAACTACATATGTTTGCAATAATTCCTCATGTTTATTATTTTAATTTTATTTTTATTACTATTTTTAAAAATTAATTGAAAAATTGTCTGTTTTTAGACATTTTTTTTAATTTAATGTAATTGCAGAAATTTGCCCCTAGCAACGAGGGGGAGGGGTATGGTCACGTTGGAATATAGTTTTTTAGTAGTTAAAGATGAGACTTAACATTCATACACAAATTTTTCAGAAATTCCACCTATTTCACATATAAACATTTTTTTGAAAACTTTTATTTTTACTGTTCGAAAAATCGAATCGAATAATGTAAATACAAGCATTTGTATGAAAAGAAAGCTATTAGAATTATATATGTATATATATCGAATGTTAACTTGATAACGAGATTTATAAGAGATTCCTGTGTATTTAAGGTTGCTCCCCACATACAGCAAAATACGGTCAGCTATTTTTTTTAAAGAACACACAAGTATGAAAAAGACGAAAAACATTAGGATTTTTTTGGTGGAATGTTAACCTGATAACGATATTTATAGGGGATTTCTGTGTATTTAAGTGATTTTAGGAAGTAGACTTTGTATGGTGGCATTTGTATGAAAAAAAAAACGAAAAGAAGATATACTGATTAAACTGATAACAATAAGTGATTTTAGGTAAATTATTTTTGCTGAATTTTGTATGGATACTGCTATTCCGGGAAATAAATTGTATGTTGACTAGTAGAAATTATGGACTGATACTTACGATTTTCAACAAAGTGTTTGCATTTATCATTAAAGAAAATAGAAAAAAATTAAAAATTTATTTGGAGGTTATTTCACATTTTGGTCTATATATTTACAATACCAACAATGAATATTTGGATAAAATTTCATCTTCAAAAGTCCATTTTTCTAGGCCCATAGCTAAATCGTCTTAGAAATTTATAAGAACCCAGAATATATATACTTTTTGGTTCTACGGCCATATGGTGGAGGTTATAAAAATCCCGCAATAACAAAGTATGTAGGGATTACAATGGCATCTCTGTCCCACTTGGCATCTATGTTGCTGTTGATACCATAACATTGTTGCTAAGTTCTTAACAGTGCCAAGCTTAACAGTAGATGCCTGGGCTAAAGTACATATTCTATTTTAAAATTTAACGACACTTTATAAAAATTTGTTTATTGATAAGACAACTTTTGATGTTGTTATTCAATAATTATGAAAGTGTCTAGTTAAAATCATACAATGAAACTATTTTAAACAACCCTGCGAATTTATTGTTTTAGTTTTTTTTTACAAAAAACATGATTACATTCAAAGACATATAATACCGTTATCTGTTATAATTATTAAGGAGAGAGAGATAATAATGAGTAGCAGCTAAATATTAATGCAATAAACAACAACTAAATAATAAAAAAATAATACAAAATAAATAAAAGAGGAAAATTACTAACCTATCTGCAATCTATACATTAATCAGTGTGTTGTGCTAACGTTGGCATTTAATTGAAAAATGCTGGTGCATTTGTTTATTGTTGAAATTTGAAAAAAAAAATAATTAAAATTTAATTTTTAATTCCGTTAAGTTTTCAATACCTTATTTGTTTATTTGTTTTGATTTTGTGTTCTTATAATTGTTTATATACATATTTACAAACCAATTATGGATGGCATGGCATCAGTATTATTTGTCGTCACAATACCCACAGCCATCGAAGAAGAACGTCTTAAGCGTGAATTTCTAGCAAAAAAGTATGATTTATTAAAAGCGGAACAAACTGATACTACGCCAACCACGGCCGGTACGTTCCCGCTAAAAATCGACAGTAGTAAAACAACAACGACAAATACTACACCAACAACAACAGGACTATTTAATAATAAAAATGAAGGTCAAGTTATCAATGACAATGCAGATACCATTAGCGCAACCACTATTGATGTACCCTCGATCTCAGCCAGTACCGATGGTGAAATGGCCGGTGTATTAGGCTCTATACAATACGGCACTTTTCCCAAGCGTAGAAAATCTAGTCAGAAAACCAATATTTTGGAGGAACTTTCAGATGCTATAAAATCACATGATTTGGGTGCCACCAGCAGTCTGAAGGATGTGGATGCAAATTTAACCGTAAGTTGGTTTTGTTAATATTTATCTTGTAAACAACTAAAATTCTTTGGTATTTCTTCATTTTATTTAGGATGGCCTGCCGGCCATGCGTAAATCTTGGGAAGGTATAAGAGATATATTATCTTCGACTAAGCGAAAACATCTAAAAAAGAAAGACCAATATATTGATTTGGAACTATCGCAAGATATTTGTATGGAAACAGTACTTAAAGAAATTTTAAAAAAATTTCATATACAAAGCGCCACATGGGCGAAAGATGCTGAGGGTCGTATGTATCAGGTAAATTATTGAAATGTTGTACTTTTATAGATATACAGAGAGCCTGAAAAGTGAGTAAACACCAGTGAATTTTTTGATTTTTTTTAAAGTTCATGAAAATCATTATCACGTACATATTTATACGGGAATACAAAATTAATATTATAGTAAGAATTGTGCTAAATTTCCCAATTATTGATAAATTCACTGACATTTATTACCCAGCAAAAAAAGTGAGGAAGAAGATGCAGAATTTTCACAACAAATAGCATGCTTGATGTACTTCCAATTTTGGTGAAAAAGCTATGAATTTTACATTAGCTTGTCATTGGAGGGATGTTGTTCATTTTTGACAACTTTTTACTTAATAAATTCGATGCTTTCGATGCGATTAAATTTCGATTTTAAGGTGTTATTTTAATGTAGGTAGTGGATACCTATATTTTTTTGGCATCTTGGATGGAAATATAAATAATAGAAAAAAAGTGATGTAATTGAGCATTTATGAATTGATTTTAATGTAGTTATAAAATTTATGAAACAATGGTTGATTAATTTTAATGATTAAAAAATGTAAAAATTGTTTGTATACCAATTTTTACAGGTTTTAATAAATTTTATAAAATTCAAAAAATGTAGGAAACAATTACATCAACGAAATATTTATAATTCAGTGTCAAATACCCATATTTAAAATCACATCTTCAGAGGTAGAAAAGATTCATTTGCAACTTTAGATGTGATTAAAATGTCATATGTAAAGATGCACTTCCATTATTTTTTGCTGGGTATTGTCCGACATAAATCTTTCTTTTTCAGAACCGAATCTATTAATCAGCCCAATCTCTAACAAACCCAAACTTTTACATTTTAATCGATGGATCGATTTTAGGATTTTCATTATCTTAAAAAAATCAAATAACTTGTGGCGTTTACTCACTTTTGATGCTCTCTGGTTAGTCCCGGTCCACACTGTGAAACATTTGAGTTTGTTGATGAAAGGGGAAAGAGGAATGAAAAAGGGAACTTTGTTTCATGTACATGAAGTTTTAGTTGAGTATGTCATCCACATTTATTCGTTCGTATTCGTACTGTACAGAAATGTCAAAAACTGAAAAGCAAAAACTTTACTGTGTGGACACGAATGCAGTTTCAAAAGAGAATTTAAAAATGTTTTGCAGCAAATGTTTCAGTGTGGACCGGGACTTACTGCGTAACTCAATCCAAAAACGTAAATGTTCGAATTTTGTGTGCTAAATACATTGTAATTCAAAAAGATTTCATTTCGAATCGAATTAGGGAATAACCCCCCTAAATAAAAAAAATTTCTTTCTAAATATGCTCTAAATTATCGCTAACTACCCTTCAGTTTTCATAATGCAATGTCTCCCTTAAAGAGCTAGTTTTTTACTTGTTATTTAAAGCTTAACAAGATGTTAAGTTAAACCTGAAACAAATTTAAGCAGGATTTACGGATTTAAACAGAGAACATGATTATCTTTATCCCAAAAAATAATTCTAAAGGCGAGTTTTTGATTTGAAGATTGGAGATTAAATTAAGTTTAATCTACGAATAATGTTATTTTATGGTAGTCGATTATTTTGTATTATTTGTTAGTTTAAATGGATCGAGAATAAAAATATGACATAATTTTCAATTTTTCATACTCCACTTTATGGCCTTAAGACTTTGCACTTCCCCTCCTAGTCTTTAAAGTCGAAATTCACAACTTAAACTGAATAAAACCCCTTTTATAGTCATGGGAAATTTTATTAAAATCGGATTATCCGCCGTACATGGTAAAACAAGTAAGAGCTGTGCCGAATCTTATATACCCTTCACCAAATTATACTTTAAAATAATTTTTTTTAAAAACCTCTTTTTTAATTTTTTTCAAAACTTTTTTTTTAAATTTTTTTTTTAATTTTTTAAAAAAAATTTTTGGAAAAAGAATTTATAACAAAAAATTTTTTTGATTGAAAAAAAATTCGGCTTATAAAATATTTTTCCCGATTTTTACCCATTGTAGGTCCAACTTACTATAGCCTTATATACATCGTTGCAATGGACTTTGAAATATCTATCATTAGATATCCATATTGTCTATATTATTGACTTAGTAATCCAGATATAGATCCAAAATAGGTAAAAAAATCGAGGTTATTCCGGTTTTTTCCTTATATCTCAGCCATTTGTGGGCCGATTTAGGTGATTTTAAATAACAACCGAGTCGGAAGAATTCCCGATTTTGATGTGTGAATCATGTATGTAAGTTATTTGGGGGCTACGGAAAGTTGATTTCAACATACAGATGGACATGGCTATATCGACTTCGGTATCTATAACGATTCAGAAATAGATCCAAATGTAGAAATAACAAACGGAATGACAAACTTATATACAGGGTTTACAATTGCTACTATATTAACCGTCAATTGCAGTAAATATACATTTTTATCAATCTGCATACTAAAAATATAGTTACTATTATAATTTTGTATAACTCTGCTAATATAAATTGCTGTTACTATTCATATATTACTATACAAATTGCAAAGTTAGTTTGCAATTTCTAGTAGCAGATACAACCAGTTGTCAACTCGTTATTGTAGCACAACAACCAAAATATATGTTCGTGCTATAGCAGCATACACACTTTTTTGCCGAACTAATATTGCGCGTCAGCATTCGTTTTTGTTTTGTTGTGCTATCAATTTTCTCTGGCAGCAATTTACATTTCTTTGGTTGCTTTGCTATGGTTGCATTGATATTTCTTGTTTTTTGGCTATTTGGATGCTGCTAGTTATTTTATTGTCAAGTATGTAATACGAAATAACGATTATTCATTAGTGTAAATATTTTTGAATCTAACTGAGATATTGACTTGCATTTTTTTTGTAAGACCAAAAATTAAAATATCTAAACAAGAAAAAAAAATGTTCGGAATAAATGTGGATCAAATTGTTCCTAATATGTATTTGCAATCCTATTAAAATTTTGATAAAAATTTTAGTTTTAGAAACTCAATAAATATGTAATCTGTAATAAAATCTTTATTTATTAGCAAAACTCAATGAAATTTTCAACGTTTTTTAAATTTGTCATTCCAAATTACAAAGTTTAAAAAAACTTTTCAAAAGGTTAAAAGGAATCCCACAATTCCTAAAAATTTAAGCGAAAATCCCGAAAATGGTATTTTTTACAATTTTAACCATATGGTCTACATTTCCTTCGGGGCTGGGAAAATACTTTGGGGATAAATAGGGAACAAATCAAGGTTTCTAAAGCTGCTTTCCGTTTTTTGATCCCAACTTTGGGATTTTAGAACATGTGGCCCAAAGTTGAAATTTTTATCAAAAAATAGGTCAAATTCCGAAGGACGAAAGGGCAACATGTTCAAAAAATAGGACATGTTTTTTATATCAAAATGTTCTCTGTAAAGCTACCTTACAGAAAAACATAAAATTGTTATATGTTCTTAAAGAAAGTTTTTTTTTAATAAAAAAGATTTAAGTCACCTTTTCATCCAAAAAACAGCAAAAATCTACTATTTTTTGAATTCTTAAATTGAAAATCGTTTATTTTTGGATCTATAATCGATATTACTCTGAAATATTTTGTATATTACTGATAATTTAGTTGTCTAACTAACAAAAAAAAATCGAGCCCGTTCGGTACAAAAGTACGACCTATATTTTTAAAAAAGCGGACCAAGGTATGGCAAAATTTTAAAATTTCAATTTTGAAATGCCTATAACTCGAAAAGTATAAGAGATAAATAGCACACACAAGCATATTTTTTCAAGACATAGGCGAGCGCTTTCTAAACATATAAAACTCTTTGAAATCGAATGGGAAACAAAAAAATGGCACGTGTTTAAAAATTTTGCATGACGAAGGTACCCTATTCTGAGCCCCCATAGCGCCGCCCCTGAGGCATTTGTAGGTCCCATTTCAATAATTTAAACTCGAATACTCCTTGGCTATGCCCGCGTCAAATTTTATCCTGATCAGATCAGCCGTTTAGAAATGCCAGATATATTTCAAAAAAATTTTGATTCTGCCCAACTGTACATTGGGTGTGTTTACTGATATGTTGTTATGCAACTTATCAAGAACAGCAACTGATAGCATCAATTGCAGAAATGTCAATTGTGCTATAGCACAACTACAGAAGTGTGTATTTTTGCTAGAAAAGTTTGCCAGCACAACAAAATAAAACGAATGGAGTGCAATATTAGCACGACAGAAAAACTGTGTGTGGTACTAAAGCACGAACATATATTTTGGTGGATATGCAATGGATTGTGTTTGCTACTAAAAATTGCAGACTAGCATTGCAATTTTAATAGTAATACGAACGAACAGTATGAATATTTATATTAGCTGATTGTGATGAAATGAGATAATTTCATATTTATTGCATAGTCAAATGTAAGAAATATGTTGCTAGAGCTGAATATCGAAACCCTGCTTATATATACCCTTGCATGGCTATATCGACTTCGATAGAAATTACAAACTCATGGTGAAGGGTATAAAAAACCTAGTTAAATAGTAATGTAACCAATTAGGGAGTTTGCAAAATCCTACATATATTGCAAACTCCCTAAGTAAGGTTCTCGTACATGTTAGAATAATTAATTAAATAGATAATTCGGTAGCCATTGATGACCGTAAATGGTACGGAAAATCTCTAGTTCGTCGACAGTTACCCGAATGTGTTACAGAAATCTACACAAATTTTAATATTTTTCATTCTAGATTTTCTTCACCGTTGAATTCAATGAAACCTATGAGAAAATATTGGATAATTTAAACGAATGGGGTATAGGAGATCGGGAAGGATCCACCGTGTCGGTGATGAATTGTTTAACCTCAAAAACCTATGCACAAAAACTTGATAACGATATGGAAAATGACTTTAGCACAGAGTAAGTTTGAAATCCCAAAAAAAATCGTAACATTTTTGAAAATGTTGGGCCACTTTATAGAAATAACTTGGCTCAGAAACAAAGCGCCTGGGAGCGTTTTATGAATACGGTGCGCAGTCGTTTAAATGTGGCAAATATAATACGTAATGTAAGGCAAGATGCGGCCATAACTTTTGATTTTGTAGTGTTGGTGGTATCGGCAGCGTAAGTTTATTTTTAAACTTACCTTAATTTGTAAGGTATATTTTATTTGTTTTTTTAGAATTTTAGCTTCTTTTGGTTTGGTGGAGGATAGCACCATCTTTTTGGCCTCTAGCATGTTAATTTCGCCTTTAATGGGTCCCATTATAGCGGCCATTTTTGGCACAGTCATCAAGGATCATTCTTTGCGCAGTTTGGGCTTAAAGAATGAGCTAATAGGCATATTAATGGCGGTATTGGTGGGTTTTCTGTTTGGCATGGTGGTTTGTACCACCGATGATCGCTATAGCATTGGAGAGGGCCTTACCGATGAAATGATTGCACGCTGTGAACTGCATTCTCTTATAGTGGGTGTATTTACAGCTATACCTTCGGGTGCAGCTGCTGCAATTGGTATATTGGGTGGTAATATTGGCTCATTGGTGGGTGTGGCCATATCCGCTTCACTACTGCCGCCCGCTGTTAATTCGGTTAGTGTTATATGTTGTATTCAGTTATACTTTGATTTTATGTGATTTTTTATTACAGGGCCTTCTCTGGGCTTTAGCTTTGATTTATAAATTTTTCGAAAATGATGAGTCCCGCTATAGTAATGTGGTGAAAAATACCATGTATTCAAATAATCAAGCTACTGAATTGGCTATTTTGGGTACTATAAGCATGTGTTTAACCATATCTAATATTATATGCATTTATATTATGGGCATATTGGTGTTAAAGGTTAAAGAAATAGCTCCCGCAATATCGGGTAATAATCGAGAATTTTGGAAACATGATATCAAAATTGCCCGTGATCTTAATCGTAATGGTTTTGATACAGACACGGCCATTATTGATGAGTTTGCTAATTTACCCAAAGAGGATCAAAAGGCCTTGGGTATTAGTTGTGATTTTCTGCGCAACATACACATGGATGAGGCAGTGTATCAGAATACTTGGTCACCGGTGGGTGGCAGACATCCCTTTGAACTTACCTACGAGCCCATAAGAGAGAATTATTCCACGGTACATCGTATAGAGAGATTATATTCAACCATTACACAACAGCATTCTATGAAGGAGAAAAGGTTTGGCTTAAAGAAAGAAATTTTAAACGTTATTTTTTTTATATTTCTTAACTTTTTATTAAGGCATAGATTTAGTTTGGCTCGCCGTCCCACTGGACGTTTGGCGGACTTTGGCACTAGCTACAAACTTTTAAGTGAAAATGTAAATAACTAATTTATATCACTCATACAATTGAAATATACATATCTATTTATCTTTATTAGCTGCCACGTTGTTCCACCATGCCCACCAAGGTAGCTTGTCCCACTATAAATATCATTAATGCAGATGCCAGTTCCCTGGCTAGTGATTCGAAAGGCACTTCCGCCACAACTACACCCACCGGCATGGTCGATGAACGTAAACGCCGGAAATTTATTGTTACACCAGCGGAAGAGGATCCTTTACATTTAACGTATACCCCCTCTGAAGATGCTGATGCTTAAGGTTTATTATCTTTCTCTACTTTTTTTCTTCTTTTTTTTTGTATTGTATAATTTTTATTGTTATACTTTGTCAGGTTTAGTTCTTTGTCATTCTTCTATGGCTGTTTAGTTTTATATACAGTCTTCCAATTATATATTGTTCACTTTATTTTTGTCTTTTTGTAAATGTTTAATAAATAATAAGGATTTGTAGGCCTTTAATTCAATAAACAATTGAAGTTTTCGTAAAATTGTGTTTGTGTTTTTAAATAGATTTATTTAACAGATAAAATTTGAACAAAAATTTTGTAAAATTAAAGAATTTATTGTTGTTTTAATTATACTTTGTATTTTACATGACTATAATATGCAGTTGGTTTTAAAAATCAACTCCTGAGGGTCCTTGACGATCAGCTTTGACTTGTGAACGTTGACGTTTAACAAATAGACGTTCACGGGCAGCTTTTTCTTGCCTAGAAATATAAAAGAAAGTTATAAAAATTAAAAAGATTTTTTTCGGAATAAAGACCGGATTTTCAACAAAAAAAAATGGATTTTTTAACAAAATGACAGTTAGCCACAAAAAAAAACTATTTTTACAAGCTTTTATTTGTTATGTTTTTTTTAAATAAAAGTTTGGAATTGAATTTGGAATTCAAACATAAAACTAATGAGAATTGTGTTCGAAAATTCGAGATTAAATTTGAAAATTCGATCTTATGTTCGAAAAATATTGAAGCTGTTAAAATAATCCATAGATCATGAATAAACCAAATGACAATGTAATTCGAAATTACATAATTTCGAAAATTCGATCTTATGTTCGAAAATTTTTGAAAGCTGTTAAAATAATCTCTAACTCATGAGGATTCTTGAAAAAATTATTTTAGTACAATTTGATACCAATTTCTAAATTTTTACAATTTCGAACTTAAAAATTTTGAAAAAAAAATAAAAAAGTTCATGAATTTTAAAGTATTTTCAGAATATAAGCTTTCTATGATATGAATGAAAATTCGAATTTTACTTCGAAATAAATTACAAACAGAATTACAAAATTACAAACAGAATTACCACTGGTGAAGGATATGAACAATTATTTTTAATTTTTTCATTTATTTCTGTAATATTAAGCATAAATGGCCAAAAACCAATTTTTGACCACAAAACAAATTTAAGTTTAAAAGCCAATTTTTTACCAAAATAACTCCGTAATTCGATTTTGAAGAAATCACATTCAAATTACAATGAATTTAGCCACAAATTATACAGATATGAATCAGCTGGTTTCAATAATATGGCAATAGAAAGCACAAAAGAATATGTCAAAATGGTTGTGGTTTGAAAGGAGGCAAAATTAAATTTTTTCCCTCGCTCTATATAAATCACAACCAGAGTCAAAATATACATACGGTTCGATATTACTTTTTTGACGACTGACGTTTGTTGCATATCTTTAATAATCTCTGAATTTAGCTTTAAATTTTTAACATTTTTCTTTTTGATTTTCAAATGAAACAAGTTTGTTTTCAAATTTTCAAAATATTCCCGATAGTCAAGTCAAAATTTTATAAACATCAGCAAATTTGCAACATTTCTTCAAAAAATTACCTTTTCCTAATTTTTTCCAATGTTTCTTCTGATGTAGGAGCAGCCTCATATTCGAAGTCTCTTATGACAGTTCTCAATTTTTCTAAAGCATCAGCTAAATTCATTTGCTGGGAACGAGTTAAATCACTTTTGATTACATAGTAACCCTCTTTGGTGATCTTATTTTCTAACTAAAAATAAAAAGAATTTAAAAAAAAAACTTGCAAAACTTCCACAAAAACACTAAACTTACACCATTTAATAATTTTGTTCTAGTTTTCTCTGGTATCCAATCCGCCTCAGTTAATTTAAAGCGTACATCTACTTTGGTGTTCACAGTATTCACATGTTGACCACCGGGTCCCGAACTGCGGCTGTAGGTGATTTGCAATTTGTTTATGGGTATAAAGCCGGAAAATTTGTCATCCTTGCTGGCAGGCTGTAAGTATAACAAGTATGAATAACATTTCCTTTTTGTTAATTTCAAACCTTACCGGTGGTGGTGTGTAAAGTTGCAAGCGACTCTTGGGGTATATCTTGTCCAGAGATAAATCACTTTTAAAAGACAAATTTCGTCCCAGTACGGCAGCTGATGTATAGGTTTTTTCCAAGTTGGAGTGACTTAGCACCGAAATAAAACTCCTACAGATCTTGTTCATTTCAGAAATTACTCAAATTTTCAAGAAAATTAAATAATAAAAGCGAAAAACGTTCTACGTTTTCGTAACACTAGTCAAAACGAACAGCTGTAAGATTTATACAAAGTTACCACACTTTTTTTGAAATGAGTTGCCAACCAAATATGCTAGACCAATAGTTTGGGAGTTCTTGTAAAATATCTTTTTCTATCTTTTAAGTTTGAGGAGTCCTGCTTTAAATATCAACAATTCTTTAAAAAGTGTTGCTAACTATTTTCCCACAAAAGCTGCTAAATGGTTACAAAATCCTTATACTTAACTGAAAAATCGCTAAATTACCATTACTTTTCAACAGCTGTGGCAAAAAACGTGGAACTCGATTTGTTTTGAGTTTTCATTATTTATATTTTCTGTAAATTTATTTGTTTGTTTGGAAAAAAAATGGAAGTTGACCATGAGGAATCTAAGGTAAACAAATTGTATATAGTTTTATACCTTTGCTGACATATTTCTATCTACAGATCACCATCACTAACCCCATAAACAAAATAATACGTGAACGTTCAGCTGAAATTGTTTCCGGAGGCAATGTTTTCTATAACCCGGTACAAGAATTTAATCGTGATTTAAGCATTTCAGTGCTAAATGTTTTCTCCAAACGTTTACAAAAAGAACGTCAAGAGAAACTTTTAAAGAAAAGCAAAAAAGATGCAAATGGTAATGCCTCAAATGTGGAAAATGGTGAAACCCCAAATAACGACATGGTATATAAAGCTGGTACAAAATATGAAGATGGTTTAAGGATATTGGAAGCTCTCTCGGCTACAGGTTTGCGTAGTATACGTTATGCCAAAGAAATTGCTGGTATTAAAGAAATTGTAGCCAATGATTTGTCCAGACAGGCAGTGGAGGCCATCAAAGAGAATATAAAACATAATCAGGTGGAACATTTAATAGAACCCAGTCATGCGGATGCTATGTAAGTGATAATTATTTTAAATTTAACCTCTACAGTTTAATAATCTTATAAATTCTCTAGGACGCTTATGTATTTGTCGACATCGAATGGCAAACAGTTCGATTGTATCGATTTGGATCCCTATGGTTGCCCCAATCGTTTTCTGGACGGTGCCATACAGTCCTTGGTCGATGGTGGTCTGCTGCTGGTCACAGCTACTGATATGGCCGTTTTGGCGGGAAATGCCCCTGAAGCCTGTTATGTCAAATACGGCTCGGTGCCATTGCGCATGAAGTCTTGCCATGAAATGGCTCTGCGTATTTTACTGCATTGTATTGAAACTCATGCTAATCGTTATGGCAAATATATCATACCTTTGCTAAGCATTTCCGCCGATTTTTATGTTCGTATTTTTGTGCGTGTATTTAGTAGTCAAGCCATGTGTAAATTTAGCATGAGTAAGCAATCCATGATTTATCAATGTTGTGGCTGTGACACATATACTCTTAATCCTTTGGGCACAATCAAACCCAATCCTACGCCTTCAAATCCAAATCAGGTTAAATTTGGCATACCCACCGGGCCGCCAGTGGGCTTGAGCTGTGAACATTGTGGTCATAAACATCATGTAAGTATTAAAACATCCTTCATCCTAACATCCTTCATCCTAACTGTTTATACCCTTCACCAAGAGTGGTATATTAACTTTGTCATTCCGTTTGTAATTTCTGTTTTTTTTTACTTTCAGTTAGGTGGTCCCATTTGGTCGCATCCCATACACGACAAGACCTTCGTACAAGAATTGCTAGAGGCAATAGACGAGCAGCCCTTAAGTGAACTGGGTACACAAAGACGTCTGATTGGTGTATTGACGGTGGTACAGGAAGAATTGGATGAAGTACCACTCTACTATACATTAGACAAGCTTTGTTGTGTCTTAAAATTGGAAATCGTTCCTATATTGAAATTCCGTTCGGCTTTGCTAAATGCCGGCTATAAGGTGTCTTTCTCACATGCCTACAAGAATTCCATTAAAACAAATGCTCCCGCCTCTGTGTTATGGGACATTTTAAGAAGTTGGAATAAACGTCATCCCGTTAAGGAAGAGCGCATGATTGAGGGTACACCCATAAAAGCAATTTTAAGCAAAGAATGTTCACAAGAATACGATTTCGATAGTATACATCCCGAGGCAAATCCTAAAAGTAGAAAGCAGGCTTTAACCAGATTTCAAGAAAATCCTACTGCACATTGGGGTCCAGGAACCAGAGCAACTATAATGTTAGATTTTATTTTACAAATATTTCTGTCTTTCGATCTTAACTTTTATTTATTTTTTTATTACAGGGTGGGAGAAGATAAAGTTGCCAAAAGTTTTCGCAACCAAAATAAAAAACAAAAGCATAAAGCTACAGAATCGGAAGATTTGAATGAAAATGGCGAGGACAAGGATGCGCAGAAAACTAAACAAGCTAAAATAGAGCAGATAAACGAAAGTTGATTTTTTTAACATAAGAAAAATGATTTATTTTATTAAACAATTTACAAAGATTTTTATTTTGTAAAAATTATAAAAAATGTTCATATTATTTAATAACGGAAAAAATTACCATCGGCTGGTTGACGCGAATAGCCATTGTTGACCAATTGGGTATGAGGTCCACTATTTATTAATTTAACACTATGGGGAGACATCTTTTCCTTAAGTCCACCTTTTTAAAACAAAATTACCTTAAAATGTATAAAAATCCAAACATAACACAAAAATCTTACCTATTTTCAAAGGATGTCCTATCAATTCCGGTTTTTCCAATGGTATATCCCTGGTATTTCTTAAAACACGAAATGTTTGCGGAAGTCTCTGGCAAGTTTCCACTTGCAAAACAAAATCCACTTTTTCCGGGAAATACTCTCTTGAGTGGATATACCGTGATTGCAATTGAAAGTCTAATGAATCTTTGGGTATTTTCGCAGAAGCCAGATAACGTTTACATCCCCTTACCGAGGCTAATGTTTGATGATAGAATAGCCGTTCGTGTGGCTTTAAATTTGTATGCCAGTTTTTGTTGGTTTCAATATTGGAAGGTTTTGGCATGGGACATATTAGACGACCCTCTCTTTCCAAATATGGAGCATAGGAATGATTTCGTACTCTTAACATTTTTAGCGAATTTTCAATGGTAATGGCAAAGATGTAAAAGGAAGTTTTTAAAACTGAATGTGTTTAGGAAATTCTTATTTTGATTAAATTGATTGTTTGACAGTAGTAAATAATTTATATGTTGCTAGGAAATGGAAAATGTCTATGTATATCGGTATTGATTCGTGTTTATTTCGCTTACCATAATTACTGTATTTAGCATAGAATAAAATATACCCTATGGTATTTGGTATGAAGAATGTATCAGTAAGCAGTGGTGGACCTACTCGAGTAGGAGTTGAAAAGTATAAAATGTGTAACATGGTGATCATAATCAAAATAATTCTTAGAGGTGAGTTAAGGATTCAATCTATCTGTATCGTAAAATAGACTTCGAAAGTTATTAAAAAGGATTATCCTTATTTGATTTGAATTGGTTTGTATCATACCCTTCACCATGAGTGCACGGTTTGTCATTCCGTTTGTAATTTCTAAATTTTTCATTTGCGTCCTCACAAAGTATATTTATTCTGGATCGTTATAGATAGCGGAGTCGATGCCCGTCTGTATGTTGAAATCAACTTTCCGTAGCCCCCAAATAACTTACATACTAGATTCATACATCAATATATCAGCTATGGACCTGGCGCGGTTGCTTTTTAAAATCGAGAAAATAGGCCCACAAATGGTTGAGAAAAACCATGACAACCTCGAATTTTTGACCTACATATATCTAAGTCATTAATAAAAATTCCGCGGGAGTTTTTTCCCGTTTCTCATTTTTCCTATTCAAATTCAATGGGAAAAAACTCCCGGGGAACAAACTCCCGCGGAATTTTTTATTCATAATTGGGCTGATAGACAATCATGAATAAAAAATCCGCGAGAGTTTTATCCCTTTTCCCATTTTTAACGCTGAATTTTAATAGGAAAAATGGGAAAAGGCAAAAAATTCCTACGGATGTTTTATTCATGATTGGGCTGAAAATTGATATCAAATCGTAAAAAAGAACTCTACAATGACGTATATATCGCCATAGAAATTCGGACCGACAATGGGTCAAAAGGGAGAAAAATATATGTATTGTAATCCGAATTTTTTTTTAAACTAATTTTGTTTTCAATCTTTATCTTAAAGTATAGTTTGGTGAAGGTTATCAGGCCTGTTGTGTAAATCACATTTTATCAAAGTACAAAAAATCTGGGGGCAAATTCTCGCACTCGTTATCGAAATAAACACCCTTCGTGGTTGGCGTTAACGTCAAACGCCTACGACAGTTTCGTACTACATTAAATTAACAGTTTGCATTTTATCTTTAATCTAGTACGAAACAGTCGTAGGCGTATGAAGTTTACGCCAACCACGATAAGGGTGAAATTTCGAACGCTTATTAGCGTTCGAGTAAAAAGTCGTTCGTTATCGAGCACAATCATTATAATTTCCTATACATTTATATCGAATAAGAGAATCCCAAAAATAAAAAAAATCCCACGTTCGAATAAGTATTCGATCGTGTTCGACTGCGGCAATTAGCCCCCTGTTCTGTGCACAAACATTTATGACTGTCATACTGACTGTCGATTTCAAATCTCTTTTTTGTAGAGTCCGGCTGAATATTCGGTTTTTGTTTATCCTTTATTTTAAACATTTAAAAACGTTAAAATTTTTTAAATATGTATTACCTTCATTCTCAATATATATGTCCCTAATTAATCATTATACAAGACATACATCTTGCAAAAAACCTTCCATATATGACCCCCAAATAAATAAATACAACAAAATTATATATTTTATAATTCAAGAATTTTTATTTTATTTTTCTTTTATACAAAGCATAAATTCAAATTGCCAATATAGATTGTGTTAACCTGAAAAGTAGTGATTAATTCATTAAAATTCCATCGTTTACTTACATGTTTTCCATAAACTAGCGTATAAAAAGCAATCTCAAATGTTGCACAATAAAAGTCCAGCATTAACGTAGTAGGTCCTGATGTTTTGTAAGCCTGACAAATTCCATATAAACCTGTGCTATATTAATTTTTTTTGTGATAAAAAATAAAACGATCGAAAACGAACTGCTACTAAACACCAACCAACCATACTGCAGACAAGGAGGAGCTGATACATAATTTTCTAAGGTCTCGTTGAAGAGGAGGAACAAAATACTTTTAGAAAACTGGAAACCTGCTTTTTGTTATAGTGAATGATGAGATCACACAGCAAACTCTAGCTAAGATTAAACACAGATCACAACTCCCAAACACCACGACCACTTATATATCTCATCATCACCAACACCACACCACTAGACCTGTTGTGCATTTTGAGAGTACGATGAAACGCACAAAATGTTATCATTATTAATGTTACACAGCACAGCTACCACGCAACTGCATGTACGAGAGAGAAAAATAACTTGGGCGGCATGTGTTGTTTGTTTTTGTTTTGTTACAGAACAAGTTGAAAAATGAGTGCTGCTTTTGATTAAACTACAATAATAATACACCCAACTGCTGACTACTTCTGCGCCGTATGCTGCTTCTTGCTTTGTTGGTTGGGCCATTTCTACAAATTTTGTTTCGTTAGACTGTAAGAATGTTAAAAATCAGCTTATTGATAGATTTTTTAACCAAAAAAAGCTGAAGGGGTGGGTAGTAGAGTAGGTAGAGGTAGATAACATACATATAAACAAGTTGCAGCAGACAACATAATCAGCAACCGCTTCAGAAGATCTAACAGCTATTGTATTATCATGCAAAAGTAGCAACAACAGCAGTCGCAGCAGCAGCATCAACATTAAACCCGATTACGCAGCATTAATCAATGGTGTTTTCGTGTTTTTATTTTCTTATAAACAGGTCTAAGCAGCACGCTCATACACAGCTTACTCCCTCTCTCTGCACTTCATCAATTACATTTAATTTTCTCTACTGGGTTAAACTGGTTAAATTTTTTTGTTTATACATTTTTCAGCCTGCCTGCCTTCTGCTTAAAATAACCAGCCAACAAACCGCTTTAATGCCTGTATTATATAAAATGGTTTATCATTATTACTATTGTTTTTAATTGTTGTTTATTTTTTTTTTATTATTTTATAATAGCAGCAAATTAAAAAAAGTTGTAGTTTTGGAAAATAAAAAAAAGAGGCATTTAATAATGTCCTAAATGGGGATTTCCTCACCTAAACTTCCTAACATTCTGTCATTAAATCAATCATTACAATCAGTAGCTAACTGTGTGCACTGGTTAAAGAAAATAATGCAAGCAGTATTCCAGTGCAAATACACAGATACGTTCAGTTACAAAAGCGGCATTATCTATCTGTGTGCCGATAAATGGTCTTAATTCATCATAATTTTTAGGTAAAAACTAAATTTGGTTTATATTTTTTTACGTTTTATTAATTACATTTGAAGGGAGTTTTGGTAGGCTCTAAAATGTCTACTAAATATTTTATTTTAATCAAATACAATTGCAAACACCTGCGATTACAATTGTTTTTCAAGATATTTGTGTGTATACAGAATAATACCAATAGAATGCATGGATTTAATTAATTAATATATTTATCAATGGTGGCAAATATTAATTAGTTTTCTTTGTTTGGTTTTACTTTTTTTTTTGAGACTTTATATATTTTTATGTGATAAAAGAAATCAATTCCACCGTTTCCTGGTGAATTTTCGTTATAATTTTGATATTCTAAATTATAAAGAATGATAAAGAAAGCTGACACTTACAAATTAAAGAATGTAATTTTATGGGGGAAATGTTTCAATATAATCTAAACATTTTTTACAGCTTTTTTGTTTAACTGTCTTTAAACAAAAACAAATAAGATTTTGTTATTGATTGCAAACTGTTTTGTTGTGTTGACGTAGTAAATTAAAAGTAAAATATTAAAAATTAAAGGATTATTATTATATACCTGCTGATAAGACAGCAACGTATTGTTAAAAATAAGTGTAAAATACATGTCCCCAGAAGCCATTTTCCATAACGGTTTGATAGAGACCTAAAGAAAATGTTAAGAAAACGCAACTTAACAAACGGGCCTTAGAAATTTTGAGTCAAAAACTAATAATTTACCTTTTTTTGCACATTTTCTTATTAAGAGCCTTTAGTTTAAGATCTACTACGGCTACGTGATACACTGCGTCCTCTGTCGGCGGTACCGCCTCCACTGCCAATAGCGCCCAGACCATTTCGGCTACCACTGCGGCTAAGGGAACGTCTTACGGGACTGCGTGAAAATTTAGTACGTCTGACGGGTGAACGACTTTGTGGAGAACGTGAACGTGAGTATGAACGACGGCGTGGACTGCGAGAACGACGACGCATGGGAGAACGTGAGCGGCGACGGCCACCACCACCACGGCGATTGTTGTTACGTCTGTTGTTTGATGGGGAAGTGGGGCGACCATAACGTGCCATTTGTACGCGCAACTCCCTACCGTCTAACTTACGTCCATCCATAGCCTCTAGGGCCTCTTCTGCATCACGTTTGTCATAAAATCTGTAATGAAAAAAATTTGAATTTTATTAAAATGTTGCAAGTTTTTAGAATTTGTTTAAGAGTTATCTGACAAATATATTTCAGAACCATTTCGAATACATTCAGCCCAATTATGAAAAAAAAATTCAACGGGAGTTTTTTCCCTTTTCGTGTTTATAACATAGAATTTGAATAGGAAAAATGAGAAAATTTGTAGCTTTCGTACGTATGTCGCCTAGTAAAAATGCGTAGGCAACTGTTGCAAATTAAAAACTAATTATTTTAGCAATTCTTCTCAAGCACCATTTCACAGAATAATTGAATAGGTGTTTTATTTTATTAGAAAATTGCACATTTTAGAATTATATAGACCTTATTAGATTACAAAAAAAGTAAATAAATAAATAATAATTGTTGATTTCGTACGTATGTTGCCTAGTAAAGATGCGTAGGCAACCGTTGCAAATTGAAAACAAATTATTTTAGCAATTCTTCTAAAAACACCTTTCTATCATTTAGTTCAAAAGTATGTTATTTATGAAGAGAAATTGCACATTTTTTAAAGATTTAAAAATATATTTAATAACAAAAATATTTGTAGCTTTCGTACGTATGTCGTCTAGTAAAGATGCGTAGACAACCGTTGCAAATTAAAAGCATTTTTATAGCATTTTTTCTTGGACAAATTAATTTTATATAGAAAAGAAATTTAATAAAAAGTTAAAAATGCAATTACACACATATAAATGAATTAATATGGAAATGTTAATGAAACTAAGCTTAATTCATTAAATCTACTATATTTGTAAAGATTTTAAAATACAAACTGATGGTAAAGAAAATCAAGTTAAAAATCTTGATTATTTTTTAATTAATTTACGTTTATAAAATGTTATAATGAGTAGCAATTATGCAGAAACAATCAATTCAAAATAAACAAATACTCCAAGTGTGGGTATTTGATTATACGATTTTCGTTAATGGCTTGATTACCCAACAAATGTCTTAAAAGTAAAACCGGAAGATTATATCAAATTTTCCAATTACAAATGCTTGATATGCTACAGTTTAAAATTGTTCATATTGGTGTTGCATAGTTATAATATGGACTTCGTTAATTAAGTCAATAAAATATGTATACCTACACAAATTATGTACACTACTTTTCATGAAAAAACCCGGCGCATAAAAAGCCACCTCAAAAAATCAAGATATTACAAACAAAACTAAACGCGTAGTTATTAAAAATAACACCTATAGTATACAAAATTTCCTAATTAATAACAAGATTTAAACAAACAAAAAATAACACTTACCTTACAAAAGCGAAGCCACGACTTTCACGGGTATAACGATCGCGTGGGATGTAAATGTCACCAACATCACCACAACGCTCAAAAACTCGACGTAAATCTTCTGGTGTGGTACGATATGTCAAATTATCCACCTACAAGAATAAAAATAACCATTTAAAATTCATTTCATCCAATAACTTTTAACTTTTTCAAGCACTCTTATCCAATTTTATGAAAAAAAGACGCCATTTTGTTTTCACCGACAGGCGTCAACCCATTGGAAAAAATTCAAATTTATCAAGATTACAAAACGCCTTACCTTAAGGGATATCATTCCATCAATGCGTGGCGGGGGACGACCGCTATTATTATTGTTGTTGTGATTCATCTTTCGATTATTAATGTTGATGCTTTTATTTAACACAAATTTGGTAAAACTTTTATCTCGTGGCTGTTTTTCGGCCTGTAGAAATTACAAATATGGCGGATTGAATTTTTTCTCAAAACACTGTGAAAAAAACACGTCCACACGGCAAGAAAAGTCAAATACAAATGAACGAATTCATTGCCATAGTTGCCAATTCATCACGATTTTTTAAAGTTCATTTGTATGGCAACATAATGATGTTGATTTACCAACTTATGTAGACAACAAAATTTAATTCAAATTTTATATAATCTAAATATATCGAGTTATTTTCTAATAATATTAATAAAACAATTTTGATACAAAATATTTTTATAATTTCTTACAAAATTAAATTGATGGTATTTATTTAAAAACTATTTATCAATAGTAATTAAATATTTTCCTATTTTCTTGTATCAAATGATAATTCATATAAAAAACAAATATTAAAACATTGTTTTCGTTTTCAATACAAGACAAAGCGCCATACAACAACAACTGAACATAGTTCTGGACAAGAGAGATGTTCCCTCCAATTCAATGATAATATTCATTATCGAATGTTTGGGAACTACTATAGAGTTTTCATACTTCGTTTAAATTGCATTGTTGCCAGTAACCGTTGTGTTTCTTAAATAGGGCGGGATTGTTATAAATTAATATCTGGAGATCTGTAATAGTGTGATTCTCAGTTATTTGCATTATTTAGACCCCTTTCACACTAGGCAATTTAGTTGCAGAAGTCTCGACATTTGCCAGAGGTAATAGGAGAAGAAAACTTCACATGCTGTTTTGTTGTTGGGCAAGAGACTTTCGCAACTAAATTGCCTAGTGTGAAAGGGGTCTTATTTTGATACCATTGTACGTATTGCAGATTAGATCATACAAAGTAAAAGTTAGTCTTCTAGTTGACTAAAAATATGCTGGCTCGAAGCTTGTTCACTTTAAAAACATACGATATTATTGCGGAGAGAACGTCTTAAGAAAAATATCAGGAATTTTTAAAATCGCAAGATATGTTTTAAGGTGATTTGCGCCAAAACCACACGCGTTATTGTGAATGCCATGTAATTCCACATTTAATGATAATAAAGCTTTATATACAAAATTTTTTCTCACGAAAAAATGCCAAGTCCAAAATCTTACAATTTTATTTTTTTAATCTGAAAATTTTTAATGTTATAAATATTTTTTTTTAAATTTTTTTTCCAGAAAAAGACAACATTTCTTTAAGTATTTTTTACAGCTTACGAAGCTTTGACGTTTCTTTTTAATACTGCATTCGTTGATAAACTTGGCATTACTTTTATTTCATTTTGAATTGCCAAACTTCAGTCGAGTTGCCAACTTAAACAAGAGTTTGACACTATGCTCTTTTATAGCAAGTAACTTTCGTATATGTTTTAGCGGTGTGACTGAATTTTGTACTATCTGCGTGGCCATTTTAAGTGATTGGAAAACGAATCGTTGTGGTTAACTTTTTAAATTGTGTTCAATAATTTTTAATACAATTGAAAAAAAAGAAAAAAGTGATCCTTTTTACCTAACCACTTCTGGCACTCATTCGTATTTAAATATTTTATAAATTCCAAAGCAGTTGTGATTATTTTTGTCACAAAATAATACGTTCGTACGGTTGAAATTCCTTTGTCGTCAAACTAGTGAAAAACGTGATTTTCGTGAAACGAGACAAGAAAAAAGAAAGCGTAAAAATATAATTTGAGTAAAGAGGGAATGTGAATCAAAAGTAGAAAGGTGTAAAAAATATTTAACAAAAAAATAATAAAAAAAATATCAAGTGTTAGAGGAACTTGAATATATTAAAGAAACGTGTCCGTCTGTTACTGAATCCATCGAAGAAACGCCGTGGTGGACAGGAGAGAAAAACGCATAGGAAAATTATCGAAGGTTATCTAGCTAACCGGAGTGCGAGAAGCAACGAAGAAGAAGAGAACAGAAGAGCGTGTGTGTGCGTGTTTTGAAAAGTAAGTCGACAAATAAAAAAATAAATAAATTTCACAATGGCTCAGGATAATGCGGAAATGTCCACAAAATTCTCCACATTAAATGTAAACGCTGCTGAATTTGTACCAAGTTTTACTAGTTTCAGTGCTGCCGCTAGTACTGCTATAAGTACTGACAACACACCGGCAGCTACAATTGCACCCATGGAAACAGCCAGCGTGCCAGCTTCAGCAAGCGGCACTCCTGCCACCACACCTAATTCGGAGGCATCCGGTTCAGGTTCCACAAACGCTCTCAATCAGGCCGAAGTACCGCCAGCGGATTCACCCATGCAAACGTCACCCATAAAGACTGCGGCCGCAGCTGCACCTATAGAAAATATCAACACAGCCGATAAAATTGCAGTCAATAATGGTAATGGTAAATACCAATTTCTTTCTATCTTTTCTATGAAAATGTGTCCAGAAGGTTTTTTCTCTGTTAGGGTGCAAACTGCACCAAACACACAACTGACGTCATGACGACTACAATTACCAAAAAAAAAACAAAAAGAAAAATTTACATTGTAAACATCTTCGCCTTTGGAGTATAGATCGTTATTGTTGTTCTTGCTTTTGTTGTTGCTGTTGTTGTGGTCATTAACCACTAGTTGTTTGCTATTTTATTTAAGGAGTGTTAAGTTTTCTTTCATTATTTGTTGAGTTTTTTTCTTTCTTTTGCTTTTGGGATACAACCTAACCTCAAATTTGTTATATTATGGGGTGGCATTGAAATTATTATTTTAAATGAATCTACTAAGTTAAAATTTACAAAAAATTGTAGTTGGTGTTTTTTTTTTCATTTTGTTATTTATGAGTAACATTTATTATTTTAAATTTGTTATTTTCTAAATAGAGTAATATTTTCCTTCAATTTATTATGCTTTTTGTGTGTACGTGTGTGTGTGTGACATTTTACTTGTCATTTTTTTCATTTCTTCATTCAACACTATTTTTCTTCATTTGCAATTTTTTGTTGTTGACACGTTAACTTTTTCTTATTTTATTTTGTATTCAATTTATTAACAAAAAAAGGTGTAATTGTTTAACTCTATGTGAGCTGGTTATTAATAATATCTTATTTAGCTTTTTAGATATTTTTGTTCACTTAATTTAAAATACTTTTGTGATTTTAAAGTAGGTTTTTTTTTAATCTTAGTAGCGCAGCCCAAAAATAACGTCCACATTTTCAAATTACAATAGTTTAAAAATACATAGTTATAAAAAATAAATATTTAAAAATAACTGTTATTATAAGTTATATCTTTCCATTTTCGAACATTGATTTGAAATTGGCTTGGGGTAGGTTTTGGGAAAAGTATTACGAAATGAAAATTTTGATCGCTTTCCAAATGCATTGATTTTCCTTCAGAATTATTGGTTGGATAATATGATCCGCATTAAGATATTTTGGATAATACATAATATAAAAAATATGAGAGGTCCAATTTTCTATGACTACCCAGTAGTTCTAGGAAGGAGACTGTCCAGAACTAGTGATTTTACCTATCGTTTAGGTTGGGAACTAGGGTAATTAGTCAATAGCTTTGTGACTAGTTATTTCAACACGTGCATGTCCTAACACGTCCATCTCAAATATGCAGTTAAAAAGATATCTACAACAACCGATTGCTTGTAAACAAATCTTCCACCGACAACTTTCTAAAGTCAAGTACAAAATAATCGTTTAAAATGACTACACTATAGATTACTTAGAGACACTAAAGTGACAATTGACCATGCTAGGTTACATGAAATGTCAGTATACCTATGCAAAAATAAAATAAAAAAATAAATTTAAATTTATTTTTTTAAATTTTAAAAAAAAAATTTTTTTTTTGAAAAAATATTTTTTCCGATTTTGACCCATTATAGGTCCAACTTACTATGGTCGTTGCAAAGGTCTTTGAAATATCTATAATTAGATATCCATATTGTCTATATTAATGACTTAGTAATCCAGATATAGGTCAAAACTAGGTCAACAATCGAGGTTGTCCTTGTTTTTTGCTCATATCTCAGCCATTTGTAGACCGATTTAGCTGATTTTAAATAGGAAACTTCTCGAAAGCATGTCTGACAGAATTATTGAAAATTTGGATCCCGAAAATGTCTGGTGTCTTCAGACAGATATCAACAGACAGACAGACGGACATGGCTTAATCGACTCGGCTATCAATAAGGATCCAGAATATATATAGGGTGAATTCCAAAATGGATGTATGCAATGCAGTCATATCTTTATCAAGACAAAGCAAACAAACGCGTAGTTAAAATTTAAAAAAAAAACTTAGCATACTGCCTGTTTTTACTTTTTCATACATTTTGCGATATGAAACTTTATCAAAGTTACACGGTTGCGTTAAGAATCGATCGACTTTTTAAGGTTGCATTCCATAGAGTAAGTTCGGGTAATGTGGTATACCTATTTTTTATTTGACTACAATTTTTAGAATCTTAATTCGATTGGATCAGTTCTCAGATGGTGTTCTACTACAAGTGTTAGGTTTATATCCATGAAAGTAAAAAAGACTTTTTAGTTCCAAGTTTCATAGAAATTTGGGAAAAGAGAAAAAAATGTGGTATACCATGTTCTTTTAATATTCTATACGAAATCACATAACCGATACATACTATTTTAATTTGTAAATGAGTTGCGTTTTATTTAAATCATCTTCAATGGATGCGGTTTAACCGATGCGGCTGACCAAGCTTCCCAGAAGCTCCTCAATACATTATTCGCTTCGTAGGAGACATTGAATGACTGATGCCAAAATAATGTGCATCTCGTTGTTTCTAATAGCTCATATAGCATTCTTTAAATCTTCCGCTGCCCATTTTCTTACTTCACCTTTCTTTGGCATATTATTTGTTCGAAATTATTTAGCTGTACCACATTAGCCGACCAAGTGGTTTATTGAAATTATTATAAATTTAAACATATACACTAAATATTCAATATTGTTGCATGTGTTCTTCAATAGCAAAATATTCCCATTTGACTTTAAAATTAAATTAAGGAAGTTTAAAACTGCGGTTTTAGAAAAAAGTTAATTTTTAACAGATCACAAAAAAAGTCTACCACAAGATCACGATGACCTGCAAAAATGAAGTATTCTAACGCAATAATAATTTTCTGAGATCATAAATCTCTTAAGCTTGGCACCGTTACTCCTATACTCTAAGTTTTAGAGAAAAGTAGCTATACCACATTACCCGCCTATACTATATTACCCGAACTTACTCTACAGACGTTTTGGAATTCACCCATACTTTATAGAGTCGAAAAATTATATTGTGGAAATTACAAACGTAATGACAAACTTATATATACCCTTCTCACGAAGGTGCAGGGTATAATATGAGTGAAAAATTTTTTTTTCATGAAAAAATTTTTATGAACGAAATTTTTATAAAAAATATTTTCGATAAAAAAAGGTTTGGTTTAAAAATATTTTTGCCGATTTTGGAAAGGTATTTGAAATGTCTATTACTAGATATCCATATTGTATATGTAAATTATTTATATATAGATAAAAAATGGCAAAAAAATCGAGATATTCGTGATTTTTTGCTTATATCTCGACCATGTGGGCCGATTTTAAATAGAAACCCAAGCAAGGCTATACCCGGTATATTCATGTATCAATCAGGTATGTGGACAACAGACAAGTGGACTCCGCTATTTATAGCGATTCAGAATATTTATATTTTTGGGGTCCCGAATGAAATATGTAGAAATTACAATAGGAATGACAAACGATTTCGGTCATAAACGACATTTGTAGCTCTAATTTTGATCACCTGCCTATGACAAAAACCGGATTCAAAGTATCTATTCTTTATGGAATACGAACAATATAACCGACAGACAGACCTAGCAATTAATTCCACTATATCTATCCAAAATATTAATAACAAACAGAATAACCAATTTATCATCATAGAAATGTTTATAAAATTTACACTGCATAAGAAAATAGCCATTTACAAAAATGTTGAACAAAAAATAGTTTGCAATATCAGCAATTTTTAAAGAATATTAAAAATTGCTTATGTTGCTGTTGATGTGTCATATTTGTGTACTTTGCATATAAATACAATGATCATTTAAATTGTTATTACATAGGTACATATTTTTGCTGCCAGCTATACAGTTTTAACAGCAAATCAAATTTTTATACAACAACAAAATGTTTGTAACTATGAGAAAATCTTCACTAAAAATTTTATGTTTAAAAATAATATTTTGTACAATTTGTTAATAGCTATAAATATTTTTGAATTTATAGAAACTGATCCAGCTGATAGTTGGGATGTTGAAGATGATCCTGTAATCACACCCGATGATGAGGATCTCGATGATAATGACGATACTGAAGGTGACGCTACACCAAAAGTGGTCAAGAAAAAACTACCAAAAGTTGAAGAGTCACGAAGCAAAAAGGAACACGTAAATGTTGTATTCATTGGTCATGTTGGTAAGAGATTTAACTGAAATGATTGCATTTTGTGTTGTAGCACATATTTAATTTAATTTAATTATTATTTCCTTCAGATGCTGGTAAATCAACAATTGGTGGCCAAATCATGTCGCTTACCGGCATGGTAGACAAACGTACTTTAGAGAAATATGAACGTGAGGCACGTGAAAAGTCGCGTGAGAGTTGGTATCTCTCGTGGGCTTTGGATACAAATCAAGAAGAACGTGACAAAGGCAAAACGGTAGAGGTGGGACGTGCATATTTCGAATCGGAACGTAAACATTTTACCATCCTCGATGCTCCTGGTCACAAGAGTTTCGTGCCCAACATGATTGGTGGCGCTGCTCAAGCTGATTTGGCTGTTTTGGTTATATCGGCGAGAAAAGGTGAATTCGAGACTGGTTTCGATCGTGGTGGGCAGACACGCGAACATGCTATGTTGGCAAAAACGGCTGGTGTTAAACATTTGGTAGTGCTGGTCAATAAAATGGATGATCCTACGGTCAATTGGGATGAGAATCGTTACAACGAATGCAAAGACAAGATCCTTCCTTACCTCAAAAAATTAGGTTTTAATCCCGCCAAGGATTTAACCTTTATGCCATGCTCAGGCCTAAGTGGAGCCGGTCTACGTGATACTATACCAGACTCAATATGTCCTTGGTATAGTGGGCCTGCTTTCATTCCCTTCATTGATTTATTGCCTTCACTGAATCGCAAGGCTGATGGTCCCTTCATTATGCCCATTGTCGACAAATACAAGGATATGGGTACAGTTGTAATGGGCAAAGTGGAGTCGGGAACTGCGCGAAAGGGTCAAAACTTGTTGGTGATGCCAAATAGAGTGAGTTCTTACAAAAGTTCTCTGTATATATAAAATAATTAATTTGTTTTTATTCTTTGTTAACAGACACAAGTAGCTGTTGATCAACTTTGGTCTGATGATGATGAAGTTACATCTGTGGGTCCTGGCGAAAATGTTAAAATTAAGCTGAAGGTATGTTTTTTATAGACAGAACGATTTGCTTTATAAATTATTTATTTGCATATTTTTTTAAATTATTTTAGGGTATTGAGGAAGAAGATGTTTCTCCTGGTTTCGTTTTGTGTGACGCTTCTAATCCTATTAAAACCGGCAAAATTTTCGATGCTCAAGTTGTTATTTTAGAGCATAAATCAATTATCTGTGCTGGTTATTCAGCCGTTATGCATATACATTGTGCAGCCGAAGAAGTTACCGTTAAAGTAAGTATAATTACAATTTTTATTTTAAAAATACTGCTCTATTATTTTTAAAAATGTTCTATCAAAGAGTTTTTATAAATTGAGATTTCTATCATTAAATACTACATTACATAGTTAGTGATTCCTTCACGTAGTCATCTTTCGACTGTCTCATAGCTTTGTCATCGTTATTATACCCTTCACCATGAGTGGCAAGGGTATATATAAGTTTGTCATTCCGTTTGTAATTTCTACATATTTCATTTGCGATCCCACAAAGTATATATATTCTGGATCGATATAGATATCGAAGTCGATATAGCCATGTTCGTCTGTATGATGAAATCAATTTTCCGTAGCCCCAAACAACTTACAAACATGATCAATATATCGGGAACTCTGCCGGCTCATAAAATCGGCCCACAAATGGCTGAGATATAAGGAGAAAAAACCGGGACAACCTCGATTTTTGGCCTATTTTTTATCAATATCAGGATTACTAAGTCATTAATATAGAAAATATGGATATCTAATGACAGATATTTCAAAGTCCTTTGGTATTTTGGACCTACAATGGGTCAAAATCGGGAAAAATATTTTTTAAACCGATTTTTTTTTCACAAAAATATTTTTTTGTCATTAATTTTGTTCACTAATGAATTAAAAATTTGAAAAAATCAAAAAAAGCATTTTCAAAAAAATATATTTTTTTTTTAATTTTTTTTACCTAAAAATTTTCAAAATTTGTATTTTAAAGTATAATTTGGTGAAGGGTATATAAGATTCAGTACAGTCGAATATAGCTCTCTTACGAATAATAAAATGTACTTCGTAATAATCAAAATAATAAAAAAACATCAAAAATTGATTTTCAGCCTAAAAAAGTAAATACATCGTTTTTTCTATGAAAATCTACAAGAAATATCACCATTTGTATGACAGCTCCATCTAGCGTGAGTTTTATGTAAAAATAAATATCAAAACAAAGAATTCCTCGACCCCAAAAACAGTAATATACCACAACTTTCCAGGATAATAAATAAATAAGCATTATTTTATTAAAATTTCAATGTTGTTTTGCTTTTAGTCAGCGTTCCAAAATCACCAACTTCAAATGCGCGTAAAAAAAATGTCGCACTGAACTAAAAAAAATCTTGAAAGTTTTGTTATGGATAACGGCAACTTTCATTTACTATTGGTCTCATCCCATTCGCATTCGGAAATTTCGTTTTTTTATCACTTTGAAATTATTAAAATACAAGCTGTTGTCATGATCATTATTCATGCTAGATACACTTACGATCGCGTTCGATACTCACTTTGAATATCAAAATAAAATGTTTATAGTGTAACTTGTATTTAAGTTAAATTTACTAAATTTTGATTTGAATTAAAATGTTCAGCCTCTTTATTAGAACGATCGCTTAGTACAATTATTTAGGTAGCGGAACGCGACATTGGAACATGAACAAAATCTAATTTAAAATGTTCCGTTAATGGAGCTTTATTAATATTTTTCGCTAAATATTAAAAAAAAATTAAAAAAAAAAAATTTCGAATTTTTTTTTCCATAAAATAAATTTTGTTTACTTAAAAATATTTAAAATTTTTATTTTGAAGTCTAATTTGGTGAAGGGTATATAAGATTCGGCACAGCCGAACATAGCTCTCTTACTTGTTTTTGTAATACTTGGTTGTTGATATAAAGACATGTGTCATAATATAAATATGCAAACTGTAAATATTAAAGAGAAAATGTCATTAAAAATAGTTAAGAGCAAGACAAAATATATTTCCAGGTCTACTTTCTCGTGTTATACAAATTTAGAGATTATATTTCTAATTGTTCAGTTGTTTATGAACAATTTTATTTTCGGTCCGGTGGACCTTTCTGTGGAAATAGCGGAGTTGATATAACCATGTCCATCTGTATGTTGAAATCAAATTTTCGAAGCCCCAATTAACTTACATGCATGGATGATACATCAATATATCCGCTATATAATCCTGGTTCGAGCGCTGTTTAAAATCGAGAAAATAGGTTTACAAATATCTGAGATATAAGTAAAAAACACGACTAACTCGATTTTAGGCCTATTTTTTTATCAATATCAGCATTACTAAGTCATTAACATATAGACATTTTTTTTTTAAATTCTCCCAAAAAATTTTTTTATACAAAATTTTTTACTGTCCCGCTATTTTTATTAAAATTATTTCTAATTTATATTTGTTTCTTTACAGGCCCTCATCTGCTTGGTTGATAAAAAGACCGGCGATAAATCAAAATCACGTCCAAGATTCGTTAAACAAGATCAAGTGGCAATTATGAGAATTGAATGTTCCGGAATGATTTGCTTAGAACAATTTAAACTATTCCCACAAATGGGAAGATTTACTCTTAGAGATGAAAGTAAGTTTCAAATAAACAAACAAAATTACTTACTAATATGTAAATAACTTTTACAAAGTTATAAAAAATATAATTTTATCTTTTATTAAATATTTTTTATATTTTTATAATTTCAGATAAAACTATTGCTATTGGCAAAGTATTGAAGGTGATCGAGTAAATTGAGCCAAGCTTAATTTTTTAATTTTTCTTGAGTGCTTCAAGCCCCGCCTTTTTAATAAAAAAACAAAAACATAACAAACAAAAACAAATAAAGTAAAGACCTAATTTTACCAGGCTTTTAAGCCCAGCCGTCAAATAGGAAAAAATTGAATACAGTAAATTAAAGAAAAAAACAAATAAATTTAAATGATTTAAAACAAACAAAACAAAACACACACTCACACAAAACCACAACCTATTCTTAAAACAAATGAACTTTAATAACGAAACGAACGAAAAACAAGGATCATTATAAAAATAACAAAAAAACCAACAAAAAAGTAAAGAAAATCGTCGTATATAAATATATATTATATTATTACTATTAAATATTTAAAAACAAAATGAAACAAAAAAAAAGAATTATTATTATATATGATTACTATTATTTTTTGATTTAAATTATAACAAAAACTAAAAAAAAAAAACTATACAAAACAACAAATTGGTTAAACAAAAACACGAGTGAAGAAGTTGATTAACAACCAATCAACATTTACATGCAACATTTAAAGCAAAAACAAAAACTGTAAAACCTACTCTCTCAACTCTTTACAACTAAATTTGCAAGAAGAAAACAAAAAAATACAAAATTAAGGTATACAAACAATAATTTTTTTGTTGTAGTCAGTCAACAAAAAACCACAAAATTTGTAGTTAATTATATATTTTTATTACTTAATTTCTTGCTCATAAGTTCTAAACATATGTATGTATTGTATTCTTTTAATTTGTTTTATTTGCAACAAAAGCAAAACATTTATTGAATGAAAAACAAAAACCCAAAAAATTTAAAAGAAAAGCGTAACACCAATACAACACCCACTTATTCACTCTATCATCAAAGAAAAGAAAACACACAAAAACAAAAAAAGGAAAGTAATGTAAAGCAAAGTAAAGTAAAGAAAACTTAACTATAGTCACTAAAAAGAAAACAAAAAATTACGTTAAGCAATTTGCAAAGGCCTACAGTCACAGTTAATTTTTATTTTTAAATGGATACAAAGAGAAAGTGCAGAAGTAACACTCACTCATTCTCCACTACTCCTCTCTTTTTTATTTTATTTTAATTTAATTATAGCTGTCATCCTTGTAACCTCTACTCCGTTCACTTCTACTGTTGCTGCTGCTGTTTTAATTTTGTTTATTTTACTTCAAATTTAGCAAAAAAATCTTAAAAGAAATTACTTTTACTTTTTTTTTTTTAAAAAATACATTTAATGTATGTAGCCTTTTGAAAACAAAAACCATTGTTTTATACACCATTTTGTTGCTTTAATTTTTTTTATTGTTCATAATTTTTATTTAATTTTATATAATTTTTGTTTTGTTTAATTAAGCCTTTGCTTATATAAATGATCGGATAAAAAGAAAAAAAAAAACAGTAAACAACAAATTATTGGAAAAACAAAAAACTTATTTGTTTATTTATTTATTTTTTTTTTAGTTTTTATTATTTTTAAATATATGAGCCATTCAAATAATTTTTTTAATATCGGAATGAAAATAGTGTTTGTTCAATATTTAACTACCTGCTGTCGTTTAGTGTAAGTAACGTATTGAGTAATAGGTAGGTACAAATAGGTACAAATATTGCATAAAATTCAAGAATCATAACACTGAATCTTCTATGATTTAGAGCATGTTTTTGGTACTATGTAGACACTCCTTTTATGTTTTTTCCCAATTCCATCTTGCAAAAATAAATGTATCGAGTATACATTTTTTTGATGGAACGTGGACACGTGTATACGTTTTTGATAATTGTTCTTTTAAAGGGTAAAACGGGTAAAAATCTTCTGTTAGCCCAATTTTTTACCTAATTTATTTTCTAAACTATTAATGATAAATCGAATTGTTCTCTTATTCGAATTGTTCTCTTATTAAAAACATCTCGAATTTGGACTAATGAGGGAACAAAATTCAATTGAGTTTTGGTACTTTTTCTAAACTAATATTTTTTAATTATTACAGATAGGAATACAATTGAAATCGAAAGAGAAATATCTTCTTAAAAACATCTCGAATGTGTTTGAAATTAGGTCAAAAAAGAAAAACCGATTTTTGATACTTTTCAAAAACAATATTCTTTTAATTATATAGATATTGTGTAAAATTAAGTACGTATGCTCTTTTTTCAATATTTTGGTTCAGAAAAACGATTTGAGGGTGATTCGAAACGATCAAGTTCGGCTATAATAGAACAAAATAAAATACAAATTTTAATAAAAAATCAACTATCCTTAAAAACTTATGGAATATGAAAGTAGGTATTTTAATCAACAAACTGATAAATAGTTTCAAATGTTACGTATTTTCTTAGGAAGGTTATCTGCTCGAACGAAGCTGCGGGTAAAAGCTAGTCGTTTAATAAAAGTATATCCACTATTAAATTTTGATAGATTATTTGACCAATTTGACTGGTTTATGGCTTAATTAAGTATTAAACAATTCCCGGGAGTGAAAAGATCATTTTATTTCCCAGGGATTGAAAAAGTCTGGAAAATTAGGAAACCTTGTTAGAACACTAACATTTTTTTTGTTGAAAATTTGGAATATAATAAACAAATATGTATTTTTTCATTCTAAAGGATAAATAATGAAACTGAATTTAAAAAGTTTAAAAAGCCCTTTTGAAGTTTCGAGCGTTATTGATTGCCTAACAAAAAGTCGAATGTTTTCAGCTTTTAACACTTTAATAGATTAACAGAAATTCAAATAAATAAAAGATTATGAACTGGGAATATCAAAGTCAGAAACTTTTGATGAAATAAGGGCAGAAAAGTTGCAACATTTTGGGAAGTGCAGAAAAAGTGCAAAATTTGTCAATGTCTATTTACACTTTATTTTAATGCATTAATGACAATGTCAGTTATTTTTGTAAAAATAAATGGCAGAAACGAAAAGTATTGAATTATCAAATGTATTAGAATTTACCAGCATTAGTCATTCTATCTTGTCGAAAGTTTTCAGCTTAATGTCTTTTATCACTTTATTTTAATGGATTAACAGAAATTCAAATCAATAAAAGATAATGAACTGGGAATAACAAAGTTTGCCATTTATAAGATGAAGGGCAGATAAAGTTGCAAAATTTTGGAAAGTGCAGAAAAAATGCAAAACTTTTCAATGTCTTTTTACACTTTATTTTAATTGATTAATGACAAAGTCAGCTATGTTTGGTAAAAAGGGCGGACAAAGTGCAATTTTTTGGCAGAAAAGAGATCACAAAAAAGTACATCCAGGACATTCTTCCTATAAAAATAATGATAGACAATGAATAAACACAGTTTTTAGGTTCTTCGACTTTATCGGCACTGTTGTATAAATCAAGTGTTTGTTTACTTTAAAAAATTCATTGATAAATTGTTAATTTTTTGCCACATTTAGACGAGTTATGAGATATCCTCTTTCCACAAGTCACGGGATGAGTGCCTTTGAAACAATTGAATCAAAAACCTCGCAGCGTATTATTTTGGTTTGTTCTGTAAATCGAGAAATTTCAAAAACTAATTAAAAAATGTAATCTGAGATTAGTTTGTAATCATTGACTGTTGTCTTTAGATGCTTTTGCAACATCTTGCTCATCAGATGCTGTGCATTCATTCATTTACGATCAGGTTCAATATATTGTCGATGCGATACCAAGATATTTTTAACAACTTTTCAGGAGGTCAGGGCAAGTGCAAAAATGTCATTTAAGACCAAATACATATTAACATATTTGATAATTTTGAAACCAATGGGCATATTTCAAAATAGTTTGGTTAGTTAATGTACGATTAATAAGGTTTTGATAGTGAAGTGTGCAAAAATGAAAATCTTTGTTTTCGTTCATGTCTTAGAATTTGTTCCGATAACTTCATTTTTTATTTTAAATTTATATTATTGTCATCTTATTCACCCCTATCGGCAATAACATGTGAAATTTTGTTCCCATGAAATATTCATTTCCCTCGAAGGGAAAATTGCTATCGGGAATATCATTATGAACTTTACATTCACAATAGTTGATTTTGTTCGTAACAGCTGTTTATTGTTTACAAAATTCCATCTAAAAATTTCACAACAAGGGGAATTTTTTTCACATGAACAAAGTTGATGAACGAAAAAAGGAAAAGGGAAAATATTTCATGTGAAATGTTGATTCGCGATAGGGGTGATTAATTTGAATCACTGTATGTTAGTTTTATACTTATTTAGAGGCCAAATTACCGCATTCGTGATCAAATGAGCTATCTTATCGAAATAGGATTTCGATAACGAAATTATAATAATATGTACTAAATTTCTTGCTTGATATCGAATGCCACAATCTCAAATAAGAAAATTACGATCAGTTTTACTCGATATCGAATGCCTTAATTCGGCCCCAGCATTTTTGTTTTTTGTTATTTTTTTAATTCAATCCACCTTCAATTCCCCCCAATCCTTTAGTCAGTCTGTCTGCTTGTCAGGCATTTAGTTTATTGCATTTCTTTTACACTAACTACTTTCTGTTTTAAATCCCAAAAATGAAAATAAAAAGAAAAATATATATTTACAGCTTTAAAAGTTAAATTAAAGATAAAGAAAACAAAAAAAATAATATTAACAAAAGTGTATATCCATTTAATAATTAAAACATACATACAAACAATTGGTTAATTAAATTAACTTTAAAAAAACAACAACAACAATTCATGAATGCATTTTTTGTCCTTAAAACAACAACAACAAATGAACAAAAAAGAACTATTACCCATAAACACTCATTTTTGATGGTTAACAAATTCCTTTTTTTTTTAATTGAAATACATATTTATTTATCCAATAATTAATAAAACAAAATTTTATAATAAATTGCGAAAAAAAAATTATGGTTCAAAATAAAAACTAAAAAAAAAATTGAATTCAATTCCCTATTACTACTAAAACAAAAACTTCATTTAGTAAAAAAAAATAATAAAAAAAACAAACTTAATCATGGAGAAAAAGCGATTATTTATACACTGAAAAAAATGAAATAACATAAATACGCCTAAAATAACGATAATAAAAAAAACATTTTTTATTAATTATAAATAAAAAAACAACAAAAAATAATATATTATAAAATCAAAGAAAATTTGTCTTTGTCGTATGTTGGTTGCTATCGAAATTCTAATTATTCTAATTAGGAAATTTCAGCATTCAAAATCAAGTGATATTATAAGTTTCTAGCTTTTAATTTTAAAATGTCATTAGTTTAAGTTTTTCACTTAAAATTGTGATTAAGTGAATTATTCTTGAACGAAAACTGAATATCGTGTGTGGTAATATGCAATTTCCGGCAAATCCTGGATGTGTGATTAAATTTTGTACTCAATAAAACTGTGATGATGTATTTTAAATCAACTTTAATAACTTTAATTGGTTTTGATACTGCAGTGCACTCACGATAATATGAACTAATTAAAACCAGGCCAGTTCACTTTTGCAAGATTGTTCATATTTGCGAATGGCATCTAATTCTCATCTACAGCTAGGGAAGTCCACATGATTTACTCGTTTTACTATCGAGTAAACAAACCAGTTTCAATGTATAAAATCAAGCGATTTTCAAAACTTTCCCCTCTGTTCTGAAAACCGAATTCGATGTACATCCATTTATCAATTATTCATTTTTGAAAATCATTCGTTTTTTGAAATAGCATAACAAGACGATCAATTTGTCAATTGTTCTGTAAACCGAATCCAAGTAACGTTTTCGTTTTTTAAATGAATACACATATTACAGTGATATGTAGATCGAATCCACAAGATTTACTCGTTTTACTTTTGAGTAAACGA
The DNA here is from genome assembly GCF_958450345.1 of Calliphora vicina. Taxonomy (NCBI): domain Eukaryota; kingdom Metazoa; phylum Arthropoda; class Insecta; order Diptera; family Calliphoridae; genus Calliphora; species Calliphora vicina. The sequence continues at coordinate 23,575,505 of NC_088781.1, read as the reverse complement.
TCCTGTTTCAATGTACAAAATCGACAGGCTTTCAAAGCACCAATTTGTTAATTATTCGTTTTTGAAACAAATGTGAAAAAATAGAACTTTAAACAATTTACAAAACAAATTCATTGCAATTTCAATGCGATTCGTCATCAAAATCTATTTCGAAGCTATAAATCCATTCTTAACATATAATTCTTTAACTTCATTCAAAACTTTTTTAATTTAATTAGAATTCATTCATCGTTGAATTAATTCATAACCGAATTCAGTCAACGTTTGAATGATTAAATTTTTCAATATTTTTTCTTCATTCAATTTTTTTTTTTTTGGTTAATCATTTACAAAATGAATTGATAAAAATTTCAGATTAAATTTAATCATTCAATAAATTTTATAACACATTTGTGTAATGGATTTGCATTAAAGAAAACTTGAATTATTCAAAAAAGAATTAATTCTATAAAGAATGAATTCTTAAAAGAACAAGTCAATGCGTTGGAAGTACTAAGGAATTAAGACAACGAATTTATTTAGCACGAACAATGGAATTGTTAAGATAACATTAATTTGATTTTCAAAATTTAATTAAGAACTAATTCTTTCCTACGATTCAGTTACTGTACCTAGTTTAGTTTTTAATAAACAATAAATACGATCATAAATTTTATAACAACTGGGGGGTTACTCTCTATTGCGAAGCGAAAGCAATTTCGATACGAAAGTTAAATGCGAGAAGAATACAATTTGGTACTCTGTGTCGTCTACGCAAACGCTTTCGCATAAAGAAGCAACACAGGCACCACAAAATAAACAATAGCGAAGAATGACAAAATGAAATGTCAAAACTTGTAAATAAAAACATTTTAAACTAATTTTTTGTGCGATGCGAAAACGCAATAAAGGGTACCAATTTTACCATTTTTCTTTCGCATCGCAATAGAGAGTAACTCCCCTGGAATCATATTAAATATAGCTGAGATCGGTGTAAAATTTATTCTAGTACAGACTTGTAACTTTTGAATTAGTATAAATTCTTGTGTTCGAATTAATTTACGAGTTAACTCCCAAATTTATCCAGAGTGAAAAACTTCCCATATTAAATTTTGTTTTTAATTTGTCTTTTCAGGATGCTAAGTAAAACTAGATGGTTTATGGGATTACAAAATAGTTGCAACATCTTGATTCCACGGTTCAATATTCAAAGTTCAATTATTTAAAATTGATGAGATTAATAAAACAGTGAGTAAGCTAAATTTATAAAATAAATTAAAACAGTTTTAGGTTACATATTTTAAATTGAACTAAAAAGTCCTTAATTTATATTTATTAATTAAAATAAATAAACATTAATGAAAACAAAAAAAAAACTTGAAAATATACAAAAAAGCAAAATACTCTGCTCAACAAAAGCAAAAAAATGTTGCTAACATCCCAATGTTATTAGCAACATGTTGCCCAGAGTATTTATTAATATACAAAATGACAATGTGTGTTAATTGTATAGTTCATAGGACTAAATAAATGTATAAAATTCGTTTTACTTAATACTTAAACAAACAAAATTCATATTATTTTTTGGCTAATAATGGTGTTATGGGCTTATTTCTACGCTCCCTTTCCTGTAAACGTTGAGCCTCCTTTTCGCCATATAAATCTAAATGGCGGCCATGATACCAAACTAGAATATCGAATACTACGCCTATGGCGGTTAAAGCTGCAAATGTAAATATATAATTTAAAAACACACAATATAATTTATATATTTTATAATAAACTTACAAAATGCCACAGTATTGACCAAATATCTAAAGGCTGTTTGATCATATATTTGACAATTACCATTGCCATTACATGTTCTCGTCCACTTCAAGCAAGTCGAATCGATAATGCGCCCAAATATAATGGGACCCGGTATAAGAGCCAACAGACTCACCATCATAAGCGATAAACCCTGAGCAAAGGATTTATCCTCTGTGGAGACAGATCTATAGTTCACCAATAAATTACCAATGCGACCAGAAGAGCCAAACCAATTAACTATCATGGAGGCCACGGAGAAAGTCCAGAAGGCAACGTTGCAACCTTTTAAACAAACGCCTGGTTTAAGAACATTTGCTACATCATCCAAAGAACGTCGGGCTCTGGAAATTATGCCTTCCTCTGTGACTACATTGTAGAAAGTGGTGTCATAACTGTCTTGAGTTGAGGAGTAGTCTAACAGACTTTCAGTCGTACTGGCTATGGAGCTGGTAGTGGATGGTCTTAGTGTGGTTGTTGTGGGCATTAGCGTTGTAGTGGTCAATAATGGTTCTAATAATTTCGGCAGCATGGAGCCTCCTGCTGTAGAGAATGTTGAAAAAATACTTGATTCTGTTGTAAAGGGTAGCTCTGTGGTGGAAGTAATCAGATTTGTGTATAAACAGGAACAGTTTGAGTAGTACTAAAAGGTAAATTAATTGAAAAGTTTTTGAATATTTTTTAAAATCGTTTTACTATATAAAATCAGGTTATATCCCGTCAATATTTTTCTATTTAACTTTTTGCTATAGAAAATTGTGTCTGTCTTTATGAAGACTAGAATTTTCTATAGAAAATTGTGTCTGTCTTTATGAAGACTAGAATTTTCTATAGAAAATTGTGTCTGTCTTTATGCAGACATGAATAGAAAATTGTGTCTGTCTTTAGTCAGACATTGATTTTCTATAGAAAATTGTGTCTGTCTTTAGTCAGACATTGATTTTCTATAGAAAATTGTGTCTGTCTTTAGTCAGACATTGATTTTCTATAGAAAATTGTGTCTGTCTTTAGTCAGACATTGATTTTCTATAGAAAATTGTGTCTGTCTTTAGTCAGACATTGATTTTCTATAGAAAATTGTGTCTGTCTTTAGTCAGACATTGATTTTCTATAGAAAATTGTGTCTGTCTTTAGTCAGACATTGATTTTCTATAGAAAATTGTGTCTGTCTTTAGTCAGACATTGATTTTCTATAGAAAATTGTGTCTGTCTTTAGTCAGACATTGATTTTCTATAGAAAATTGTGTCTGTCTTTAGTCAGACATTGATTTTCTATAGAAAATTGTGTCTGTCTTTAGTCAGACATTGATTTTCTATAGAAAATTGTGTCTGTCTTTAGTCAGACATTGATTTTCTATAGAAAATTGTGTCTGTCTTTAGTCAGACATTGATTTTCTATAGAAAATTGTGTCTGTCTTTAGTCAGACATTGATTTTCTATAGAAAATTGTGTCTGTCTTTAGTCAGACATTGATTTTCTATAGAAAATTGTGTCTGTCTTTAGTCAGACATTGATTTTCTATAGAAAATTGTGTCTGTCTTTAGTCAGACATTGATTTTCTATAGAAAATTGTGTCTGTCTTTAGTCAGACATTGATTTTCTATAGAAAATTGTGTCTGTCTTTAGTCAGACATTGATTTTCTATAGAAAATTGTGTCTGTCTTTAGTCAGACATTGATTTTCTATAGAAAATTGTGTCTGTCTTTAGTCAGACATTGATTTTCTATAGAAAATTGTGTCTGTCTTTAGTCAGACATTGATTAGAAAATTGTGTCTGTCTTTAGTCAGACATTGATTAGAAAATTGTGTCTGTCTTTAGTCAGACATTGATTAGAAAATTGTGTCTGTCTTTAGTCAGACATTGATTAGAAAATTGTGTCTGTCTTTAGTCAGACATTGATTTTCTATAGAAAATTGTGTCTGTCTTTAGTCAGACATTGATTTTCTATAGAAAATTGTGTCTGTCTTTAGTCAGACATGGATTTTCTATAGAAAATTGTGTCTTACTTTAGCCAGCCACTAATTTTCTATAGAAAATTGTGTCTGTCTTTAGCCAGCCATGAATTTTCTATAGAAAATTGTGTCTGTCTTTAGCCAGCCATGAATTTTCTATAGAAAATTTTCTGTGTCTTTAGTCAGACATGGATTTTCTATAGAAAATTTTTTGTGTCTTTAGTCAGACATGGATTTTCTATAGAAAATTGTGTCTGTCTTTAGCCAGACATGGATTTTTTATAGAAAATTGTGTCTGTCTTTAGCCAGCCCTGAATTTTCTATAGAAAATTGTGTCTGTCTTTAGCCAGCCATGAATTTTCTATAGAAAATTGTGTCTGTATTTAGCCAGCCATGAATTTTCTATAGAAAATTGTGTCTGTATTTAGCCAGCCATGAATTTTCTATAGAAAATTGTGTCTGTCTTTACCCAGCCATGAATTTTCTATAGAGAATTATGTCTGTCTTTATGCAGACATGAATTTTCTATAGAGAATTGTAACTGTCTTTATCCTGATATGCATTTTAAATAGAAAATTGTTTTAAGAGTTGGACTCTATAAGTTAATTAATCCAACCTTAAGATCCGCATTCCACTTAAGACATCCTGCATGACAGGGTGAGAAATATGTGATCTCTGTTGCCTCATGACAAACAGGAGAATATGGCACATCATTGCAAGCACAATTGGCATTACAAGTAGCAGTAAGATTTAATCTAAATTTAAAAGAATTAAATAAAAAATAAAACGGTATATCTCAAATATAACCTACTTGCCACCAACTTGATCCACCGATACCGTGTCATTACAGTACATAAACATATACGATATTTGACCCAATATATAAACGAAACCCACTATAACATTCCACATTAAAACCTTACTGGGTGAGGGTTTCTTCTTTGATATAATTAAACCCGAACCAATTAAACCAATAACCATGCCAATAATTGATACAGGACCCACAATAATTGTGGCACTTTGAGCAGTTTTATGGAACTGAACTTCCATATATTTGGTTAAGAATGTCATGTAACCAGCGGCACCCAGAATATAGAAAACTCCGGAGATGATGTTGTAGATTAGAAGTTTGTTGCGCAGCAAGCGCATAAGAGCTTTGGGGAAGTCTAAAAATGGGGTTCGATATTATTGATACAAATATATTTGCGCTTAAAAAATCATACCTTTCAATGTGGGAAAATCAGAAGTACCCGCTGTTGGTGTATCTAATGTGGCATTAGAAGAGAAACCTCTACCTAATGGTAGACCTTCGTCCATTTGCAATTCTTCAAGTCTCAATACTTGAGGCATATGGGAGTTATACAAATGTTTATTTTTTTTAGGCAATTCTTTGGGAAAAAGACCAATTAAACCCGAAAATAATACCATTAAAGTGCCCAAAATCATCCAACCAAACCACCAGGCGCCCAACCATCTGGGATCCTTGTTGTCAATCAAAGGTGTTTTGCTGGGATCAATAAACATATTTAAGGACAAGTAACCTGAAAATGAAATTAAGAAGAAAATTTATAGTTACCAAATAATTTTATTAGAGGTATTTTTTTATATATTTACCTATGAAAAATCCCACAATGGGACCAATCATTCTTAGCGACATGGCTACCGCCAGCATTAGAGGTGTATTTGTTTTCTTTGTATTATCATCTAGATATGTTTGGCCCAGCGAATAGTATAGAGTATTACCCACACCGAGAACAAATTGAGAGAGAAATATCAAGACTAGAGGCACCACCGATAATAACGACTCACATTCCTGATTAAGTTTCAAAGCGCCACACAATTGCTGAGAATTTTTAATGGTCGAATTCTGTATGACGTAAAAAGAGAGAAATCGAATTAATCTTGTGTTTATTTTTGCAAAATTTTTTTCTTTTATTATATGAATGTATACTTTTATACTCAAGTAAAAAATGTTGGTAAAAATAGAAGCGATGATGTCAGAATTTTATCCACACTTGAATATTCTTGAGTCTGTCTTTAACCAGACTAAAATTTTCTATAGAAAATTGAGTTTGTCTTTATCCAAATTCTATTCTATAAAAATTCTGTTTGTCTTTATCCATAATTTTCTAAAGAAAATTCTGTCTTTCTTTATCCAGACTAGAATTTTCATTAAAAAATTGTGTCTGTTTTTATCCAGACATGAATTTTCTATAGAAAATTGTGTCTGTTTTTTCCAGACATGAATTTTCTATAGAAAATTATCTGTTTTTTCCAGATATGAATTTTCTATAGAAAATTGTGTCTGTTTTTATCCAGACATGAATTTTCTATAGAAAATTGTGTCTGTTTTTATCCAGACATGAATTTTCTATAGAAAATTGTGTCTGCTTTTATCCACACATGAATTTTCTATAGAAAATTGTGTCTGTTTTTATCCAGACATGAATTTTCTATAGAAAATTGTGTCTGTTTTTATCCAGACATGAATTTTCTATAGAAAATTGTGTCTGTTTTTATCCAGACATGAATTTTCTATAGAAAATTGTGTCTGTTTTTATCCAGACATGAATTTTCTATAGAAAATTGTGTCTGTTTTTTCCAGACATGAATTTTCTATAGAAAATTGTGTCTGCTTTTATCCAGACATGAATTTTCTATAGAAAATTGTGTCTGTTTTTATCCAGACATGAATTTTCTATAGAAAATTGTGTCTGTTTTTATCCAGACATGAATTTTCTATAGACATGAATTTTCTATAGAAAATTGTGTCGGTCTTTATCCAGACATTCATTTTCTATAGAAAATTGTGTCTGTTTTTATCCAGACATTCATTTTCTATAGCAAATTGTGTCTGCTTTTTTCCAGACATGAATCTTCTATAGAAAATTTTGTCTGTCTTTATCCAGACATGAATTTTCTATAGAAAATTTTGTCTGTCTTTATCCAGACATGAATTATCTATAGAAAATTTTGTCTATCTTTATCCAGACATGAATTTTCTATAGAAAATTTTGTCTGTCTTTATCCAGACATGAATTTTCTATAGAAAATTTTGTCTGTCTTTATCCAGACATGAATTTTCTATAGAAAATTTTGTCTGTCTTTATCCAGACATGAATTTTCTATAGAAAATTTTGTCTGTCTTTATCCAGACATGAATTTTCTATAGAAAATTTTGTCTGTCTTTATCCAGACATGAATTTTCTATAGAAAATTTTGTCTGTCTTTATCCAGACATGAATTTTCTATAGAAAATTTTGTCTGTCTTTATCCAGACATGAATTTTCTATAGCAAATTTTGTCTGTCTTTATCCAGACATGAATTTTCTATAGCAAATTTTGTCTGTCTTTATCCTGACATGAATTTTCTATAGAAAATGTTGTCTGTCTTTATCCAGACTAGAATTTTCTATAGAAAATGTTGTCTGTCTTTATCCAGACTAGAATTTTCTATAGAAAATTTTGTCTGTCTTTATCCAGACTACAATTTTCTATAGAAAATTTTGTCTGTCTTTATCCAGACTAGAATTTTCTATAGAAAATTTTGTCTGTCTTTATCCAGACTAGAATTTTCTATAGAAAATTTTGTCTGTCTTTATCCAGACTAGAATTTTCTATAGAAAATTTTGTCTGTCTTTATCCAGACTAGAATTTTCTATAGAAAATTTTGTCTGTCTTTATCCAGACTAGAATTTTCTATAGAAAATTTTGTCTGTCTTTATCCAGACTAGAATTTTCTATAGAAAATTTTGTCTGTCTTTATCCAGACTAGAATTTTCTATAGAAAATTTTGTCTGTCTTTATTCAGACTAGAATTTTCTATAGAAAATTTTGTCTGTCTTTATCCAGACTAGAATTTTCTATAGAAAATTTTGTCTGTCTTTATCCAGACTAGAATTTTCTATAGAAAATTTTGTCTGTCTTTATCCAGACATGAATTTTCCGTAGAAAATTGTGTCGGTTTTTATCCAGACATGAATTTTCCGTAGAAAATTGTGTTGGTTTTTATCCAGACATGAATTTTCCGTAGAAAATTGTGTTGGGTTTTATCCAGATCTGAATTTTCTATAGAAAATTGTGTTGGTTTTTATCCAGATCTGAATTTTCTATAGAAAATTGTGTTGGTTTTTATCCAGATCTGAATTTTCTATAGAAAATTGTGTGGTTAGTTTTTTACCAACGCTTTTGCTCTTAGTGTATAATAGTAATAGATGTTACTGATGATGTTTTTTGATAATGACGCTGTGACATTATCAAACAATGTCACTATTACAGTTTATAGGTTGTACAATGTGGACAATATGAATATAAGTAAAAAAATACACACAATAACAATAAATTAAATTTGATTGTATTGTAATCATCTCTTGTTTTGTGTGTAGTACTTAGATAGTTAATCCAACCATCTCTAACTAAGGCAAGTTCAAATTTTTGTTTGTTCGAAATTTATATGAGTATAATTTTTATGGATGAAACTAAATATGTATTGTATGTCAAAGAATCTTTTACTGTTCACCTACAACCAATGATATGGTAGTTGTCACATTATCTCCAACCGCACTTTCATAATATTCCTTAGTCAATTCCAAGGCATCTTGCCCTGCTCCATAGATAAAGTGTGGCAGAGCCAATATGAAACAGGATAAGCCGCAAAATACAATACCCCAGGCAATCCAGCGTGGACGATTTCTTTGGCCACCAATATACGATAGTATTAGGGATAAGAGAATTTGTGATATTTCATTGCCACTAAGGATAATACCTGGAAAAAAATTGTGCATAGAAATTTAAAATTGTTTGTTTTGGTGCATAAAAGTAACAGTGAGAGACAATATATTGTTGATAGAAATGTGTTTGTTAATTAAATAGATATAACGACGAATTCATATAATTACAGCAAAATTTTTAGATTTTTGAATTAAATTAATTTAATTTATCAATATAGATAGGAAACTCTCATTCAAAGACCTAACTCAAACCTAAGTGGTGAGAATGTATTAGTAATAAAAACAAAAACAACAGTTATATGTGTTACTTTTTAAGTATTTTTTTTGATAGTGTTATTTTTTTCTAGTTTCCACTATGTGTATTTCTCTATGATCTATACAAATTGAAATGTGGTGAATTCCTTAAAACTGTGGTGAATTATAAGATTTGATAGATTTCTTGTTTTTTTATAAATAACGAAAAGAATTTTATTGTTTTTAATGTTAAATAAATGGTTATCAGTAAATATTGTGGTGTGGTGAATTTCTTAAAAATGTGTTGAACCTCAATAATTGATAAATTTCACAATTAGTTCTTATTTAACCAATAAAACTTTTCTTATCTTACTGTTTTGGTCCTATTTAATCGAAATATATAAAAAATAGAGTGTGGTGAATTTCAAAATTTTGTGATTTTATAGTCATATTTTGTATAAAACATTAAAATATTAAAAATGACGTCGATATATTTTATTTATAGATAAATTGTTATACTTTGGATAAATTATTAGATTTCTGTGTAGTATATTGGAAAACAGTCTAGAATTTTTATTATTTAAATAAATTTCATCGACATTATTATAAATTTAGATGTGGTGTATTTCGTAGAAGTAGATTTTGATGCATTTGATATTTTATGAAAACTAATGCCATTATTTTAATATTTAAAGCGTGGTGTATTGATATTTCCGAAAGTTTCGATGTGGTGAATTTCGTTTAGATGAGATTATTTTATAATTTAGTTTTTAGATGAATTTTGTTGTTTATTCAAGAAATTTGGTTCCTGCTAATTTATCGTAATATGCGTACATAATGTTGTGGTGTATCTATTTGTTAAAATTGTGTTGAATTTCAACATTTCTTTTTATTCCAACAGTAGAAATGTTGGTATCTTAGTTCTTAACTAATCGTATTATGTAAAAATTTGAGTGTGGTGAATTTCAAAAAAGTTGGCGAATTTCAAAAATTTATAATTTCATATTCGTATTTTTTTAAGAATTTAAAGAAGAAAATCATATTTAGAAAGAAATAATTGAGGAATCTTACTTTTTAGATCTTAAATAAGCGACTTATGTACAAATTAAGGTGTGGTGAATTTTCAGATTTTGTGATTTTTATGTAAATCATTAAAATAATGTGAAATTGCAAATAATTTTTTTTAGAAATATAAAGATATTCAAATAATGGACTTAGATTCGATGATTGTTATACCAATATTATTTAATTTTCAATAGCTACATTTAAGGTTATCTTGACATATTATGGTGTGGTGAAGTTTAAGTTTGGATAAATTTAAAGAAAAATCACATTTAAATACAAAGTATTGTGAGTTTCTTATATGAGTTTCTTTGAATTGTGGTGAATTTTCAGATTTTTTGTGATTTTATAATTGTTTACAACTAACTGAGATATTTGTTAAATTGCATATAATTAGAAAGATATTTAAATAGCGGAGCTGGATTCGATTAAGAAAATAACCATTACTATTTATTTAATTTATGGTTAACTCTTAATATTATGGTGTGGTGAATTTCTGAAAAAATTCCTTGAATTGATTTGATAAAATAAAAAAATTTTAGATCTTAAATAATCGAATTTTTAAAAAACTATGCTGAGGTGAGTTTCTAAGAAAAGTGGTGAATTTTCAGATATTGAGATTTATAGTTTATTTTTTATAAAATATTTAAAAATATTATTTAGGAACTTATATAAAATTTTTATAAATAACTGATGTATATTTTACTAGTGGTGAGTTAGGTAACACATAATAAATAATCCATTGGATGGGTGTCTATATAATGATAAGTCAAGATTTCTATATAATTTTTAATCACTTAAAAAGAAATATCAATAATGTATCGTCACTCACTGTAATTATGTATTGAAGTCATCTAACTATGTACTACGTATGTATACCAACCTGTTGTTTGACTGGGTATTTTAAATCTTTTCTCAATGGTCGTTAACGTGACTATAAAATACATGTACGACATGGCCTGTATGGTGCCCAACAAACCATAGACGGCCATAAACATTTTTGTGTTGGCATAACGTTGCATCCAGGCTGGATGCCAATTGGCTAAACCACATAAATAGTGGCCAGGACGTTGACGTAGTTTAGTCGCAGGCATTTTATAGCAAACGTCAGTAGCAAACACGTGGATGAGCTGTAATTAAAGCCTGGACATGAAAGCTGCAAAAAAAAGAGCAGACAAAACAAAACATACACATGATATAAAATAATAGTAATTGTTAGTTATAAAGGGAATAGTAATAAGAGTTTTTGTTTTAGTCTTAATATTACACTTACACATGTTGTAAAATTTTTAAAATGCATTTTACTGGGAATAAATAAATAATAGTTTTAAAGAGAATAAATAAATATTAGTTATAGATCATTAACTTTTAAGTGTTTTAGGTTTGATTATTATTTTTATCGTTTAGTTTTTATATACAATACTTCAAGACTGACAAAACTATGCAGGAAGGAAAATAAAAAATGTATTTTAGTAGTGTTTGTATCTTGAACAAATATTTATATGCACTTGAATAAGTTACGGCACATGTTATTTATCAGACATTTTAATATATAACTTTAACATTTCATGTAATTTCCTTTACAATGTGGCTAAAGAAATAATATTTATAATTATTTGCCAGACATCAGTGCGTATAATTGATTTTATCTCTCAAAAGTAATCATACGCCTCAGTGTCTTAAAATTCTCACCACACATAATGGCGGTGCTTCTAACAATATTGAGTTAAAAATGCGGAATACATATGTCATTTTGATGGTACATATCTGTTATTTATTCTCACTTAGTTATTTAAAGTTTTTTTTTGCTTCGAAAATGTTGAATTTTGAGCCAACAAAGCGTCATATGCGGAAAGTTTTGCTTTACTTCTTTAATTTGAAAAAAGAGCATGGTGAATGTTTAAATGTGCCAAAATGTACTAATTTTTAGCTTTGTCTTTTTCCTGGCTCTTGGTAATGTGTGGAGTTTCTTAATTTTTTATAGTAATTTGATAAATGGCTTTTACTACTTTCAGTCGTAGTACAGTTTTTAATTCATAAACAACTTTATCTAATCTTAAAATGTTATTCACATATTTTTTGTTGTTCTTTTTAAAAGTTGACCATTTATTTGCCCTATTTATAATTCAATTGACTTTGAATTATTGTTAATTGCGATATTATTAATATTATATTTTTTATTATAGTTTATTTTCATACACCCCCACTCTGATTGAGTAATTATTATAATGATGAAATGAAACTTTTATTAATCATTGACTGGTTTTTTTTAGAAAAATATTAATGAATTATTATGAATCTTTAACAATTGACATAATAAATAATGTGGATTTCTTTAAAGATTTTTTATTTTAAAATTAATAGAAATCGTTTTTTTCATAAGGAAGATTGTGATCTAGCTGTGTTTATATTTTTTCATAAATTTCATATTCAACGATTAACTTGAAATTAAATAAATATAATGGCTTTATTTTTATTGCCAATAAACTTAGGAAAATACTGTTTATTTAACATTTATTTAAACAAATGACTTTAATGATATCTAATCAATGGTTTATTTACTTAATACTTTATTATAAAATAAGAAATTATTATCTATTTCCCATGAATGGAAGGTTTCTTAAATGAAAATTAAACCTTCAGTTTAGCGACAAATTGTTTGAAACCAAACAGTGAGTGATTCATTTTGACATTTACGTTCGCAGAGTGGAAAAGAGAGTAATCAAATTTTGTATTAACTGCACTTTTATACGAACGATAAGTCCAAAAAGTCCTGTAAATGATTGGAATTATAAAAGTGGAGTTAATGAAGCCCAAATTAAATTCCATTCGTTTAGAATGGGAACGAAAATATTCGTTCAATATTGAGGAATAGGCTAAGAATTTTATTTAATAATATTTAAAGAGAAAACTTAATGAAATAGCTCTCTTTTTTACCAACAAAATAAGAAATTTTAAGCATTCATTAACAAGTATCGATTGCATTTTTATACTTAAACATCTTAGGATTAATGAAAATCATATTCACTGTATTATTTTGTAAGATATTCGCAATAAAACAGTATTTTTTTATATCCAGTATATTGACTTTTGTCATTCCGTTTATAACACATCGATATATTCATCGCAGACCCACAAGAGTAATATATTGTGGGTCTTTATCAAATTCTAAGACGATCCAGCTATGTTTGTCTGTACTAGAGGAAAGGACTTAAGGGGAAGAAATTTACTTCAAATATTCTATGTTGATCAGCAATGTTTGGTATTGAAAATGGACAAAATCGATCAAGTAGAACTAGCGTTATGGACCAAAATGTGAGGCAACATCCAAAAAAGTTAATATTTTTCAAAACACAGTGATTGAACGTTTAATTTTTTATAAAACATAAGTCCTCCTCCATAATTCTTAAATAGTTATGTGCATTTCCTACGATTAGTCAACCAGGATCAAAAAATAAAATGTTGATAATCATCGTGTTTTATTGAAGATACATATTTCGATATAATTTCGTACATATAATTTTTTCGGCCCAATGACAAAGCCCCCATACAAATGTCCTCCGAAATTGGACTTTATCGGTCATAAATGTTTAATTTATGTAGATATCTACACAAGTTTCGCTCCAAATAAGTTTTATATATCCCAAATTCATGTCAACAAATTTTATTATGATCTTTCCATAATTAGTCATTGTTACCATATAATAGGAGGGTCAGACGTCATGTATTGCTTGTGTATTGGGACATGTATTCGATACATATGGAATTCCATGTGTATGTCAAAATTCACATTATACATACGATTCATAATTTCCACGTTCAAACGTACATATGTAATTGCATGTGACATAACCTCTATAAGTTTATATGTTTATTGTTTTTAACAATATATTTATTTAAAACATTTTTAAATCACAATAAATATATTTAATGCAATGAAACTTATTTTATTATGATTTTTCTTTACTCGCTTTTGTTTTGTTTTTTTTATTTTGCACTCACACAGTGTTGTATTTGAAAATACAACACTGTTATACTCACGAAAATAGAACATGCTCTAATTGCCAAAAATGTCACGAGTAATATACATGTATTTTACATACACAAAGTTTCATGTGGATCACACGGTATGTATATGTTTACATATGGAAAAATGTCCCAATACATGGCACAAAACACAAGCAATACATGCCGTTTGACCCCCCTTTAAGTAAGACCCGCTCCCATATAAAACCCGTTCGCGAATGGTAATTAAGCCAATTAAACAAAAACTAATAGAGATATTTTATTGTGTAAATACCGGATAGAGACCTACATTAATACATTTTTAAAATAAATTAATCGCTTTTAAATATTCCGTTCCATTTCGCAGATTTTTACATTTCCTTAGTGTCAGCCAAAGACTCTTAGGCGTTCGGTGCAGGTCTCTGCTGGTTGGTCACGATAACACAATAAACATTTAGCTTGAAAGTAATTTCAAACCATTGTGAAATATAAGGACATTATGACAATATGACATGATAGGAGACCTTGTGAATTAACCAATAGTTTTGTAATAGTTTAGCAGATAAATATAAATATAGCTCTAAAAGATTTTCAAGACATATGAGGTGTTTATCTTTGACAATCTCTAGATTACTTTGTATTTCAACAGGTTGATTAAAATTTTGATTTTCAGAAAGCTTATGTCCTCCTCTGCCATTTTCGGATACATTGTTTTGCAATCAGACCAGTAGTTTAGTAGATATACACATCGTTAGCTTATTACTAACTCCACTTTTTATGGAAATTGAGATTTTATTGGGTGTATGACTTCAAAATGCGATTTTTTAGCTTTAAATTATTGTTAGCCATGACATTTTCCCATCATTCTGGCAACATATGAACTGCTTATCTTTTGAGGCCAAGAACGAATCAAGAGTATTCCAGAGAGAGCGTTATGCATCGTTCGAAACAAATAGTATTAGATGGACCGGGCACGGTCTCGACTATATAGAGGGCAAAACTTCCCAACCACTTCATTCTGGAATATTACGGTTTCATGTCTGGCATTTATTCTGGATGTTTTTCGGTCAATGCTGGATTCAAATAAATCAGTTGCGTTCGTTACAGGTTCCCTGTAATGGTCTGGTAAGATTTCCGCAGCTCATAAGTGATAAGATCCTTTTGTTCCCACCAAATACAGAGAAATCCCTTAGCGCCATGGATATTTGGATTTGGTGACGATTGGTCAGGTTGATCGGGTTTCACATACGATCTCTTACGTTTCGGGTTATCGTAATGGATCCATTTTTCATTGCAAGTAATAATTCGGTGCAAAAATGATTTTCTTTTATAGCGTTCAAGCATCATTTCAGACATACCAAATAGTCTTACATTTGCTAGGGTTCAATTCTTATGGTACTAGAGTATCCAAAACCGAAACCGAAACCCGGTCAACCGTTTTTTTCATCTTTGTAAACTCCACCGGTTTCGGTTTTTTTAACTTTTCGGTTTTTTGACAAACCGGTTTTTGTAAGACGGTTAACCGGTTTTAATGAAATATATTTTCTATATAGGGAAATATATTTCCCTATTAGCGTCCACAAATAAAAATAAATTTAAGGAGACCTTTTTCATATTAAATAAAAATTTAATATAAACCGGTTAACCGTTTAACCGGGTTTTTTAAAAGACAATAATCAAACCCGGTTTTTTCAGAAACACACTTTTTCGGTTAAACCGGTTTTTCAAATTTGTCGGTTTTTTTGGACACTCTATATGGTACCCAATTTGCCTGCTTTAAGATGAATCCTGCAGGTCGTAAACGTTTTGAAATTGGTGAGTGAGTAGCTCTCAATGATTTTGAAAACTCTTGTTGAGTTTGACAACAATCTTTATAGAGTAATGCCTCCAATTCTAGGTCGTCAAATTTTTTTGGCTGGCCAGGGCGATATTTGTGTTCCATGTCAAAATCACCACTTCTGAACCGAACAAACTATCTCTCGCATGTTGAAACCCATAAGCTTTCGTGAGCAATCGGTGTGATTCAGCTGCACTTTTTTTCAAATTAAAGTAGTAAAGCAAAACTTTCCGTATATGACGCTTTGTAGGCACAAAATTCGACACTTTCGTAGCTTATTTACGGATAAATAACCGATCATGTTCGGCCCCTGGGGGCTATGACTGACGACCACTGATCTACATTTCATAATTGGGTCATTCATAAACAAAAATTGTTTACTTCTGTTTTTCTGCTTGGTTTCAATAAAACTTATCTTAAACTTATAAACAAATCTAATCTTTTTTAAAATAAAAATATATGTACATTGAAAATTTCTCAAAAACATTTTTTTAGGAGTTATAATTAATCACTTGATATGTTTTATGTTTAAGGCAGGTGTTAATCTAAAAACAATTTAAAGCACTTGTCAACCGCTTTAGGGGGGGTGGGGGTTTTCTAATTAAAACGTTGTGCAGTAATCTTTGTTGACTCTGGTCAGTTTCGATCTATAAAAATCACTATATTAAAACAAAAAAACAATTTGATTGACAATTACTTTATAATTATCAATATTTAAATTAATTAAATTGTATTTATCATTTTTGTACACTTGTGTTTATAATTTTGTAAAATTTCTATTAATTATGAAAACAATTAATGGTTAACTGATGACACTTTAACCGCCTTGAAAATAATTATATTTTTATGGCATTTTTAGCACATTTTTGTTTTGATGATTACAATAATTGTTTAATAATATATTCAATATATTATTATCAATTTTCTTTTCATAATTAATCAAACACTTATAAACATTTTATTATTAAACAATTAGAGGGAAATAAAATTAAATTGTGGCACTCTCTTTTAAAATTTTCAAAATTTTAAAATTATTTTGAAATTAACGTTTTTAAACAAATCACCTTTATTTTATCAAAAATTAATTAATTTTTCTAACTTTTTCTTTAGATTTTAAAACACGTTTACTCCACACCACCTTTTGATATTGACTAAATTATTGTATATAATAATTATTTTAAATTCTATTCAATTTGCACAAAAAAAAACCAACAACATTATTATCAATTATTTATTAATATTATCGCTTTTTTAAAATAATCTTATCTCTATTTAGTCACAAATACTAGATTTGTTTGCTCCACCAATTAATATTTCTTTTGGTAAAATTGTCATTCAGTCCCTTTTGTAAATGTTTAAATTTATTGCCAAAACATACAAATCCATTTACATACTTTTTTATCTTAATTTTAAATTAAACAAATTAAAATAAATTTAAATTTCAATTTAAATTTTCAATTGTTTAATTATTTTTGTTAATTAATCACTTTATACAGACAGATCTTTCTTATACACTCTCTTTTAAAAGTAATTTTCTAACTACCGATATCGTCGCGTCGTCGTCGTCTTCTCGCTTTTAACTACTCATACTAAATGTGTGGAAAAGTTCAATTATTGGATCCGTTTACTAACTATAACTGTATTCTATATATACAATTTTATTTGATTTATTTTTTATTTTACTTTTTTGATAAAAGAAATTCCCACATGCTTTTTTAGTATTTTTTTTTTTTTTACTGAAAATTCTCCTAGTAAGAGCACAATAGTTAGTGACCAACATACAATATAATAATAATAAACTAAATATTTTTTATTATCACAAAGTCATAATGATAATTTTGATAAACAGAATTCATGGTTAAGTGTAGGTGTTAGAGAGCATGTTGTGTTTTTGCATTAAGAGAGCAGTTAAGTTGAGGTCTGATAAGAGAGATTTCAGGCAAATCTCTTAATGTTAATAATAATATGTAGCTGACATATTAATTCTGAAAAAGTGCATGGTACACATGTTTGCAAAACTCAAATGAATTAAGAGCTTTACTTTGTTTTTGGATTATGGTATTTGTTGTTATCAAATCAGAGATGGGTTATATATGTGGCAAAAATAAATGCTGAATCTGTGATCACTCTTATTTCCCAACAAGAATCATTAAATTTGTTAATAACCGGGTCATAAAGAAAAGATCCCAAATCTGTGATCACTAATATTTGTTCACCTAAAATCTGTTCTATGGAAAACTTAAAATATTTATATCTTCTATAATATAGTAATCTGAGACCTTTCATAGTTTCCAACAAACATTGATTTTTATATGATAAACTCGATTTATCTTCTATCGGCAATAATTTGTAAATATGTCTTCAACCAAGAAAATGATCTCATCACAGAGATCACTCATATTTCTCCCCCAAAAATCGTTGATAACTTTGTACTTACCCGACTAACTGATTTTCTGCGATCAAACGTACATATTTTCCAATAACAAAATTTGTTAAGAAAAACTCGAAATATCATAAATTTTTGATAACTTTGTCTAGATTCGCAATATTTACAAAGTTATTAACGATTTATGATATTTGAGTTTTTTTATACTAAAAATTTTGTATAAAACATGAGTGATCACGGATTGAGCTTATTTTGACTAGAATCGAAGTAATTACAAAGTTATTAACGATTTAAGATATTTGAGTTTTTTTTAACTAAAAAGCGATTTTTGCTATAAAATATGAGTGATCACAGATTGAGCTTATTTTGACTAGAATCGCATTATTTGCAAAGTTATTAACGATTTAAGATATTTGAGTTTTTTTAACTAAAAGTCGATTTTTGGTATAAAATATGAGTGATCACAGATTCAGCTAATTTTGTCAAGAATCGCAGTATTTACAAAGTTATTAACGATTTAAGATAATTGAGTTTTTTTTAACTAAAAAGCGATTCTTGGTATAAAATATGAGTGATCACAGATTGAGCTTATTTTGACTAGAATCGAAGTAATTACAAAGTTATTAACGATATAAGATATTTGAGTTTTTTTAACTAAAAATCGAATTTTGGTATAAAATATGAGTGATCACAGATTGAGCTTGTTTTGACTAGAATCGAAGTAATTACAAAGTTATTAACGATATAAGATATTTGAGTTTTTTAACTAAAAATCGATTTTTGGTACAAAATATGAGTGATCACCGATTGAGCTTATTTTGTCCAGAATCGTAGTATTTACAAAGTTATTAACGTTTTAAGATATTTGAGTTTTTTTATACTTAAAATTGATTTTTGGTATAAAATATGAGTGATCACAGATTGAGCTTATTTTCCTTAAAATCGCAGTATTTAGAAAGTTATTAAGGATTTAAGATATTTTAATTTATTTTAACTAAAAATCGATTTTTGGTATAAAATTTTGATAATTTTTTTAACGTTGGTTCCTGGATTCATACAACAATTAACTAACAGGGTGTTATTTGGAACTCGAGTACCAAGGTGTATATTGGGCCAAATCCGGGTAAACAGTTTGGTACTTTTTTTAAAACATATTTATTCTTGGGCACATTAACACAGATTTTAATATTTTGATACATGCCTGTAGCATAAACAATTTTGGCAAAATGGAATATTTTTAAATTTCAAACTTGAGGGGTGTTCAAGTAAGAAAAGGGAAATTGGTACTTTTCTCCTAATGGTACTTTTTTAACATTTTAAATTATTTCAGTTATCGACATTAAAGTTAGCTGATATGTATTTGAGTGAAGTTAGTGTTAGGAATAGGGGATAATATTTAGGTACCAAAATGTGTGAACTGTACTATAGGTACTTTTTTGTTCTTCTAATGGTACTTTTTTGAAATTTCTATAATAATGGACTTAGAAACATGAAATTAAACATATATGGTCCTAAGTGTGTAAGAATTCTAGGGGGAGACTTTTTGGTACTTTTTCTTTATTGGAATGGTACTTTTTGTAATTTCTTCACCAATGAACCTAGAAACATGAAATAAAGCTTATATATAAACCGAGTGAGTGGGAAACCACAAGTGTGGGTTTTTTGGTACTTTTTCTATATTCTAATGGTACTTTTTTGAATTTTCTATAACTATGGACTTAGAAACATGAAATTAAGCATATATGGTCATAAGTGAGTGAGAATTCTAGGGGGAGACTTTTTGGTACTTTTTCTATATTCTAATGGTACTTTTTTGAATTTTCTATAACTATGGACTTAGAAACATGAAATTAAGCATATATGGTCCTAAGTAAGTGATAATTCTAGGGGGAGACTTTTTGGTACTTTTTCTTTATTCGATTGGTACTTTTTTGTAATTTCTTCACCAATGAACCTAGAAACATGAAATAAAGCTTATATGGAACCGAGTGAGTGGGAAACCACAAGTGTGGGTTTTTTGGTACTTTTTCTATATTCTAATGGTACTTTTTTGAATTTTCTTTAACAATGGACTTAGAGACATGAAATTAAGCATATATGGTCCTAAGTGAGTGAGAATTCTAGGGGGAGACTTTTTGGTACTTTTTCTTTATTCGAATGGTACTTTTTGTAATTTCTACACCAATGAACCTAAAGCCATGAAATTAAGCTTATATGGACCCGAGTGAGTGGGAAACCACAAGTGGGGAATTTTTGGTACTTTTTATATATTCTAATGGTACTTTTTTGAATTTTCTTTAACAATGGACTTAGAGACATGAAATTAAGCATATATGGTCCTAAGTGAGTGAGAATTCTAGGGGGAGACTTTTTGGTACTTTTTCTTTATTCGAATGGTACTTTTTGTAATTTCTACACCAATGAACCTAAAGCCATGAAATTAAGCTTATATGGACCCGAGTGAGTGGGAAACCACAAGTGGGGAATTTTTGGTACTTTTTCTATATTCTAATGGTACTTTTTTGAATTTTCTTTAACAATGGACTTAGAGACATGAAATTAAGCATATATGGTCCTAAGTGAGTGAGAATTCTAGGGGGAGACTTTTTGGTACTTTTTCTTTATTCGAATGGTACTTTTTGTAATTTCTTCACCAATGAACCTAAAAACATGAAATTAAGACCGGAGTGAGTGGGAATCTACAAGTGACTGCTTTTTGGTACTTTTTCTATATTCTAATGGTACTTTTTGAATTTTCTGTAATAATGGACATAGAAATATGAAGTTAAGCATATATGGTCCTAAGTGAGTGAGAATTCTAGGGGGAGACTTTTTGGTACTTTTTGTTTATTCTAATAGTACTTTTTTGAATTTTCTATAACAATGAACTTAGAAACATGAAATTAAGCATATATGGTCCTAAGTAAGTAAGAATTCTATGGGGAGACTTTGTGGTACTTTTTCTTTATTCGATTGGTACTTTTTGTAATTTCTTCACCAATGAACCTAGAAACATGAAATAAAGCTTATATGGATCCGAGTGAGTGGGAAACTACAAGTGGGTGCTTTTTGGTACTTTTTCTATATTCTAATGGTACTTTTTGAATTTTCTATAATATAATGGACCTAGAAATATGAAATTAAGCGCATATGGTCCTAAGTGATTGAAAATTCAAGCGGATACTTCATGGTACCTTTTGTTTATTCTAATGGTACTTTTTTTAATTTTCTATAGCAATGGACTTAAAAACATGAAATTAAGCATACATGGTCCTAAGTGAGTTAGAATTCTAGGGGAGACTTTTTGGTACTTTTTCTTTATTCGAATGGTACTTTTTGTAATTTCTTCACCAATGAACCTAAAGCAATGAAATTAAGCTTATATGGACCCGAGTGAGTAGGAAACCACAAGTGGGGGATTTTTGGTACTTTTTATATATTCTAATGGTACTTTTTTGAATTTCCTTTAATAATGGACCTAGAGTTTCCAAAAAATCTAAGAATTTCAAAACCGCGGTTTCGGTTTTGTGATAATTTATTAAATCTGAAGTATTATAGAAACAAAATTAGTTGATAATATATGAAATGATATACAAATCTAAATTTCAAACTTGACGGGTTATGATTTAGTGAATGCGAATTTAAAAGTGATAATCAATGGTACTATTTCCTTATTGCAATGGTAGTTTTTGAATATTTTATAATAATAAACCTAAAAATTTAAAATTAGGAACACATTTTGCATTTTCTATAATAATGGACCCAGAAATATGAAATTAGACATTTACAATTAGATTCACAAAGTGGGACTTGATAGTACTATTTCTTTCTTCTAATTGGGGTGGCGAAGCGCACCGGGTCAGCTAGTTTAATATATTTGAGTTTTTTATACTTTTTTGGTACAAAATATGAGTGATCACAGATTGAGCTTATTTTTATAGAGTCGAATTATTTACAAAGTTTTTAACGATTCAAGATATTTGAGTTTTTTTTTACTATCAATCGATTTTTGGTATAAAATAGGAGTGATCACAGATTGAGCTTATTTTGTATAGGATCGCAGTAATTACATTATTAATTATTAATGATTTTTTAAAATTTTTTATACAAAAGATGGAGTTTTTCTATAAAATTTTAGTGATCACAGATAGGGTACTTTGCAATTCGTTATAACCTTATTATACACAATCAACTTATCTGCCCAAAAAAGCTTTCGCAACATGTATCAGCAACATGTTGCTCTAGTAAATGTTCTTTACAAGAAAATGTTGACTTGTTTTATTTAGAATAACCATACATTTTAGCTGTTATCGCCAGCAGCACACTACAATTGTTATCAAAACACTGATAAACCAAATGTTTATCTTGAAAGTATGTGCGATCGTAAAAAAAGAGTTGAATTACAAAACGGTAAGAAATCAAAATATCGTGCATAGCGGGCTGGGTTAGTGAGCAAATACAAATGGCTAGAAAAATTAGTCATTGGCCTTAATTCGAAACGATATTAACAAAACAAACGAAACGAAAGAAAAAGCACGGAGAATATTATTAAAAAAATCTTTAAAAAAATAATAAAAATGTATTTATATTAAAAAATAATAAAATAAAAGCGTTTAATATCAAAATAAAATTGAAAAAATAAATTTCAAAATCAATAAATAAACATGGTGGCCGGTGATCGTTACTCCGATTTACCCAATATCTCTGCAAACGCCAGTATACCAGACGGTGTGTAAATTGTGTGCGTTTTAATTGTTTTATAATTTAAATAAAATTATTGTTAAATTCTAGATAGTGTTGATTGTGGCATACGTGTATTGGGCTGGTGTCGTGGTCCCAGTTGTCTTAAATATGCACGTCTCCGTACATTTGTTATAGTTTTAGCCTGTGCTGGTATTCTGCAAGGTGCCTGTGAAACATATTTTCGTATATCGGCCAAACAGGCTGCTTTTGAAAATGGCTGGAATGCTATAGTAGTAGGTGAGTGTCTGTCTTTCTACTTTAATTCGTTGTTGTGCAAAAATGTAATAAAACAAAAACAATTTATTGTTTTAGTATTGTGTAAATGTTGATAACACACACATTATTTGTTATCATTAAATATCATAGTGAATTTAATAATAATTTATATATTTATACGTTAAATAAAAAAGAAACAATGAACAAAAAAACTTAAAACCGATTAAATACTCCCCGCCTTTCTTATCAAACTACAATATATTGATATTGATTTATATCAAATAGTCATCGTTTTACTATTTTCTATGAATAATGCTAAATATTGAACTGAAAATTGGTTTGTCAACATTGGGAAATTAGCGGAAGTGCTTATTTTTGGTAATAGATTCTTAGAAAATTTTGATATTTTTATAATCATCATAAAAAAGATGTCTTTCTGTTTGTAATATATCGAAATATTGGTCGTACAACCAAAAAGAATATATAACCTGGATCCTCATAAGATTTTAAGACGATCCAGCTATATTCGTATGTATGTCTGTCTGTCTGTCTGTTGTAAACGAGATATGGCCCAAACAAAGGAGCTAAATACTCTCTCTTGATAAGAGCAATGTCGGAAAATGAGAAATATCGGTCCATGATTTCACCTTGTGTGAGGAAAAACTTCCCAACCACTTCAAACGAATCAGTTGCGATCGGTACAGGTTCCCTGTGATGGCCAGATTTCAGCAGCTCATAATATATAGGACCCCATTGCTCTCACCAAATACAGACCATTACCTTAGCGCCATGGAATCTAGAATTCTAATGGTAGTTTTACTATCAGAAAATATTCCTACATGTTATATCTTGATATTGATCGTGTTGAATAGATCAATAGTATTGAATTATACTACAGTGATCTGGTAATCTAAGGAACATTTTCAAGTTCATCTGAGCTTATTTACATTGTTGACTTGGATAAAAAATAATACCTTGGACGAGGTCCACCTTAGTGAAGCTTCTTCTTCAATTCCAATAACCAAAAAGCTGACCTATAATTACAGAGTTGTAAGTTATTCGTATTAATTCCCCAGTTAGCACCAGTGTTGTTTCTGCAGAAATATTATACAGTTGTAGCTTTAACGGTTCTGATATGTGTATTCAGATAGCTATTAAGTTTATTATATTCAGCCCAATTATGAAAAGAAATTCCCCGGGAGTTTTTTCCCTTTTCTCATTTTTCCTATTTAAATTCTATGTTAAAAAAATTAAAAGAGAAAAAGCTCCCGGGAAATTTTTTTCATAATTGGGCTGATTGTACAATATCAACCCGAGAAATTTAGGAATTATCGGATTGATTAGTAAAATGTGGGATCTTATATCCCCTAGTGAATAGTACTAGTTCAGTATTGGTTGGGTCCGCATTCTTGGCACCATTTAAATAATATATTTAGTGTTGATTCCTGAACTAGCCTAGGATATTTGACCGTTATCAGGTTCAAGAGCAGTGGTATATGGCCCAAACAAAGGAGCTACTAGATTATTTAACAGAGAGAAAGTCCGATTTGTCTAAAGTCCTTAGTCTTAAAGCGCGAACAAAGCGTTATCACTAAAAGATCGGCAGTTATCATTCATTTAAACAAATATTTACTTATGTGAACTTACCTTTAGAATAGTATGGACGAAACCTTTTGATTGTCCGTCGTATTCGGTGCTATATAATCGGTTATATCGTAAACGTCATATTCCAGACAGCCTGTAAAATGTGTGACAAACCGAACTTTTAGATTTTCCTGAATGTTAGTGAACCAATAATCATACATTTTTATACCTTCACCTTCGTGAGAAGGGTATATATAAGTTTGTCATTCCGTTTGTAATTTTCACAATATAATTATATATATTCTGGATCCTTATAAATATATATTCTGGATCCTTATAAATAGCGGAGTCGATTAAGCCATGTCCGTCTGTCTTTCTGTCTGTCCGTCTGTTGAAATCAATTTTCTGAAGACACCAGATATCTTCGGGATTCAAATCTTCAATAATTCTGTCATACATGCTTTCGAGAAGTTTGCTATTTAAAATCAGCAAAATCGGTCCACAAATGGCTGAGAAATAAGGAAAATCCTGGTTTTTTCCAACCTCGATTTTTGACCTATTTTTTAACTATATCTGGATTACTAAGTCATTAATAGTAAGCTGGACCTACAATGGGTCAAAATCGGAAAAATATTTTTTAACCCGAATTTTTTTTTCAACAAAAGTTTTTTTTCGTAAAAATTTAAAAAAAAAATTTTAAATTTAAAAAAAAAAAAATTTTAGAATTAAAAAAAACAATTCGAAATTTTTTTTCCAAAAAATGAAAAAAACTGCAAAAACAAAATAAATTTTGTTTAACTAAAAATATTTAAAATTTTTATTTTGAAGTATAATTTGGTGAGGGGTATATAAGATTCGGCACAGCCGAATATAGCTCTCTTACTTGTTTAATAAAAGATGGTTTGGTCGAACTAGACGATAGAATCCTATTGGTATCTAAATGCCGCTTCAGGCATTTCCTTCTGAAATAAGCCTAATAATGGTGAGCGTGTGGGCTTTTTAAAACATACTTTAATACATATATTGTTACGTTTTTACCTTTTAAAAATGGGGGTTTATTTCTTTTAAATTAACCGGATACTTTTAGATTGCAAATAAAAGCAGTTTAGCAGTTTAAAATTTGTAAAAACTCTTTATTTATTCAAATGTGCAATATAAAACAAAATTAGTCACACAGTGTTTTATACACGTTTATAAATTCGGAGAAATACACACACTTTATAATGTACAAGTATACACTGGCAATGCAGTCGATGTCTTTACTTAACGATGCTTCAAATTAGACTCATTAACTACTGCAACCGCACTCACTGTTTATACACACTGTCATCTACATCTGAGTATGTAGTCTAGATTGTTCTTAACGGTCAAAACTGGTATATTCGAATTCTAGAGCTTTCGATGTTAATGTAAGCAGCTTATTGATAAGTAGAAACTTCTACTGATGGACATGTTTATAAACATGATGAATGTTGCTGGCAGTCGTTACGGACCGTTAAATTCAAATTGCTATTGCAAATTCGTAACAATATAATTAATTTTATTTTATATTTAATTTTAAAAATAATACACAATTTCCTATCCAGTGATGTGCATTAACTTTGTTTTAAATTTCAGAATGGCTGCTGGTGAGCAGTGGCATATTCCAGGCAATTTTTGCTTTGGCCTTCGCCTACTGGGCTCATCGTATGCACCCAATCAGTTGGTTAAGTGGCGCCATAATACTACAATCTTTAACCTGTGTAATAGCAGTGATACCATCTATAATGAATTTGTAAGCTACAAAATAAAATTGTAATCCTTTTTATTATTAACTAATATCCTTTAAATCTCATATCTTCATTTAATTGCCAACAGTACGGATGGTGTAAGACCTGCCTCATTTGCAGTCGATGAGGAAATTTGCACATCAAATTGGCCAACAACGTTAGCGAAAATGCTATCCATAGAGAATAGCAAATTGTTAATATTAATAATGATGTTTGTATTACAATTTGCTTTGGGTATGGCCTCATTGGCTTTTTTCACTGTGGGCCTAACCTATCTGGACGATAATTCCACCTCAATTGATAGTGCGGCGGTAATTGCCACAGTTTTTGGAGCTAAAATCTTTGGCGTACAATTTGGCTCTTCACTAATATTGGGTGTAGGAGCCACCAACATAGGCTGGTGGCTGGGCTGGGTGATTATAGCGCCAGCTGTTTTAGTAAGTGGCATTTTAGTGGGTTTATTTCCCAGGAAACTACCAAAAACTGCTATACACCAGGCAGCCCAAAGGATTTTGGAAGAATCACACAGTCGCCAGTTTGGCAGTCAATTTTCTACCTACATTGATGACACTGGCTTTGGGCCATCAGTGAAACGGATTTTCAGCAATAAATTATTGATGTTCAATATTGTGAGCATAATGTTTATACAGGGAGCCTCCATTAATTATTCTCTACAAGAGGAAAGTTATTTGCAATCAAGATTCTTTTTGCCCTTTAGTGAGGAGGATGGTTTAATGCAGGAATGGAAGGCAAGATTTATATCGTTCTTTTTGAAACCACCGGCAGCAGCTATCAGCATGTTTATAGGTGGTCTGGTGATATCGAAACTTAAGCTAACGGGAAGGTAAGTCTAACTAACTAGGTGTAAATTTGAAAACCTATATTTAGTAAATGTGATTGTTTTAATTTCAGAAAAATTGCTGCTATAAACATAGGCATGGGAGTTAAACTTTTGGCCATTTATATTGCCTTTATATTCATCAAGTGTGAAGTTGGCCCCATGGGTGGCACTGTCAATGGCAAGCTCCAGCAGCCCTATTGCTCGAGACAGTGTATTTGCAATCCTACTTCATTTCTACCAGTTTGCCCGGAAAACTCTACGGTGACATATTTCTCACCTTGTTATGCTGGGTGTTCGAAAAAGACAACAATTAATAGTGTGGAGGTAAATAAATTTTGAAAGTCCAACACCCATTTTAGGTCTTATAGGAGACTTTCTTGTTAAGCATTATTTAAAAGTTATTAACAATTAAATTTTACTTAAAACATTTAGCTTTATGAAGGCTGCAGTTGTGGCGGCACCAACAATTATGACATGAACACCGCCTTCAACATTAAGGCCACCGAAGGAGCCTGCAGTGCCAAAACATGTGCCAATATGCTGATTGTTTTTCAAATTCTGAGTATAACAACCGCCTGTATCTATGGCATGACAACCATAGGAAAGATCATAATTTCCTTAAGAAGTGTGCTGCCTCAAGATAAAGGTCTGGCCTTGGCCATGGAAGTAATGTTTTTGGGATTATTTGCCTATATACCAGTACATTTGGCCTATGATGTGGTGACTCGTAAGTTATACAATATTCTACTAATGGAAGCTATTTTAACTTATTTCTATTTTCCTTTTTAAAGGTACCACCTGTGTTTATTGGGCTCCTGAATATGCCCGCTGTTTGCTGCGTGAAAATCCTAAACACGGCAACATTTTAAATATACTTACCGCCAGTTTAATATTAGTGGGCATAATCTTTGATATTTTAGTATTTATATTCATTAAAGGCTTAAATATCTACAATTGTAAAGTCACCGATGTCAATTATACTCCCTCGCTATATGCTCCCGTACCCCAAGGTGAACCTACACATACCGCTATTGGGGGTAGTCCAGTTACCACTATGACTACCACTTCTCGAGATAATGTGCTACCGCAACCCAATAGACCGGCACCCATACCCAACAACGAAATTACCGTCTTCCGACAACCGAGTTCTGCAACGAATTCTTCTGCTGGTGGCAGCAGTGTAGTGGAGCCATCTTCTACTGGTGTTACCTATGCTCAAGTGGTATTTCCTCCCGACAAACGTAAACCCAATGATGGCAGCACTAGCCCAAAGCGTTTAGTACCGCGAGCTGATGTGCCGCTACATCATTTGTCCGAAGAGGATGTAAGAGCTCAACTGGGTAGCTTAAAATCATTTAAACCGAAACCCCAATCCACAACTGGAGAGGAAAATAACACAACTCAGTCTAAGGCCATTGAAACAGATATAGATGCAATAGATAGCATGCCTTTAACTGTTAATACACAGCCTGCCACAGACACGCCAGCCATAGACACGGATTTAGATGCCATCAGACCACAAAGTCCAGAAACAGATTTTTAAATTTTCTAAACACATTTCACGCCCATTTTAACAATATGGCATGTGATGAAAAACGATCGTTTTCAAAACTGAATTCAATATCAAAAACGATTTAAGTGTGATGAATGGAATTTGAAACTGAAATATGACAAAACGATTCAAACAAACACATCACACCTTTTGTCGTTTTGAAATCGTTTTTCATCCCATACCTGAATGTCTAGTTATTTTATAACCTAAAATTAAACTGACAGTTTTCATACAAAAATTATTTTATTTAAGTTGGTTTATAAACAGACATCCGTGCAATGGGCCTTAGTAAGTAATTTTATTCTAATTTTAAGAACAATGCCAATATACATTTTATATACAAACTTATTTTTATCTTCGAATTATAAGATTTTTCACCCATTTTTTTAGTTTAATTTGCAAATTCCAATTCAACTGATCAGCTAGATTCTAAATATTTGACTATTTTTATATTTAATCTTATGTTTTCATTATAATTTGGATATAAATTTAATTTTAATTTAGTTATTAAGCTAAATATTGGTCATACAATTTAAAAGCAATTATTTTTTTATGTTTCCATAAAGAGATTTTAAATATAATTTAAAATAAACTTTATATAAGGTGTGTATTTTATTTATATTACAAAATATATGTATATGGTTTCAGTTTAGTAGCCTGTCTAAGATGGATAGAATGTCTACGTTGTTTAATTTTCTTCCGCAAATATTAATTGCGATATAACTTATAAAAATTTGTAGGAATTAATGGGCGTGGCATTTTATTTATGGATTAATATAAAAGCCAATTTAATTCTCTATATGATTAACAAATTTTTAAACTCAACTACAAAAAATAGATATAAGAAATCAAGTTTAAACATATGCAGCATAAATTGACACTAATTGCTTATAAATCATTTTGTTTTAAATTATTTTAACTCGAAAAGTACATCAGATATTTAGACAAAAATTTTACCAAAATGAAGCTAGCAAATAGCGCTTTATAGCGTTTACAATATGACCACCCACTGCCACGCCCACTTAATGAAAATTTGTGATTTATTTTATTTCCATAAAATTTTAGGAAATTAGTAGGCGTGGCCTTTTATTGATATATTAGAATGAAAGTCCTCTTAATTCTCTATCGGTTCACCGAATTTCAAAAATCTAGCTCAATCACAAAGCAAGTTATAAGCAATCAAATTCAAACGTTTACATGACACAAATGTCTGCAACTTTCTTCAAATATTATTTGTCAAAATTTCTCGCAGTATTAGGACACCATAATTGAGCAGCAAGTGGATTTTAGTTTTTATTTTTCTTTAAAAGCTTATATCTCTTAAACTATGCGGGATATTGAGACAAAACTTTTACCAAAGTGTAGCTAGCAACTAGGACTACTATGTAATTTATGATATGAACGCCCACTGCCACACCCACTTAATGAAAATTTGGTTTTTATTTTGTTTACCTAAACTATATAGGATATAATGGTTGTGGAAACTTGTTAATGGATTCGTTTGAAAGCTGACTTCATTCTGTATTTAATAAAAAAATTTGAAAGATATAGCTCAACTACAAAAAAAGTTTTAAGAATTCATTGCCATTACTTAAAACGCAAATCGATTTCAAACGCTTAAAAACATTTTGCTTTGAATCTGTGTAGCTCCAAAACTATAAAACCTATGGAGACTAAACATTTACGAAAATGTAGGTAGCAAATAGCACTACTATCTCGGTTACAATATGACCACCCACTGCCACGCCCACTTAATTAAAAATTGTGATTTATATTATTTCTATAAAACTCGAAGAAATTAGTGGGCGTGGCATTTTATTTATACATTAATTTGAAAGTCCATTTAATTCTCTGTCGGTTCAGCAAATTTCAAAAATTTATCTCAATCACAAAGGAAGTTATAAGCAATATAATTCCATGGTTTCCATTACAAAAATGTCTGCAACTTTCTTCAAATATTATTTGTCAAAATTTCTTGCAGTATTAGGACACCATAATCGAGCAGCAAGTAGATTTTTGTTTTTATTTTTCGTTAAAAGCTTATATCTCTTAAACTATGTGAGATATTGAGACAAAACTTTTACCAAAGTGTAGCTAGCAACTAGGACTACTAAGTAGACTATAATATGAACGCCCACTGCCACGCCCACTTTATTAAAATTTGGTTTTTATTTAATTTATCTAAAATACACAGGATGTAATGGGTATGTAAATATGTTAATGGATTCGTTTGAAACCGGACTTCATTATCTATTTAATCACAAAATTTGAAAGATGTAGCTCAACTACAAAAAAAGTTGTAAGAATAAATTTCCATTACTTAAAACGCAAATCGATTTCAAACGCTTAAAAACATTTTGCTTTAAATCTGTGTAGTTCCAAAACTACAAGAGCTATTGAGATAAAACTTTTACGAAAATGTAGCTAGCAAATAGCACTAATATCTAGTTTACAATATGACCACCCACTGCCACGCCGACTTAATTAAAATTTGTAATTTATTTTATATCCATAAAATTTGCAGGAATTAGTGGGCGTGGCATTTTATAGATATATTAGTTTGAAAGTCCTCTTAATTCTCTATCGGTTCACCGAATTTCAAAAGTCTAGCTTAATCACAAAGCAAATTATAAGCAATAAAGCAAATGACAAAAATGTCTGCAACTTTCTTCAAATATTATTTTGTCAAAATTTCTTGCAGTATTATTAGGATACCATAATTTAGCAGCAAGAGGATTTTAGATTTTATTTTTCTTTAAAAGCTTATATCTCTTAAATTATGCGGGATATTGAGACAAAACTTTTACCAAAATGTAGCTAGCGACTAGGACTACTATGTAGATTATAATATGAACGCCCACTGACACGCCCACTTAATGAAAATTTGTGGTTTATTTTAGTTACATAAAATACATAGGATATAATGGGTGTGGAAACTTGTTAATGGATTCGTTTGAAAGCGGACTTTATTCTCTATTTAATCACAAAATTTGAAAGATGTAGCTCAACTACAAAAAAAGTTATTATAATCAATTTCATACATTTAAAAGGTAAATCAACTTCGAATGTATAAAAACATTTTGCTTTAAATCTGTGTATGTCGAAAACTACGCGAGCTATTGAGACTAAAGTTTTTCCAAAATGAAGCTAACAAAATGCGCGTCTATCTAGCTTAGAATATGCCCACCCACTGCCACGCCCACTTAATTCAAATTTGTAATATATTTTAATTCCATAAAATTTTAAGGAATTAGTGGGAGTGGCATTTTATTGATATTTTAGTTTGAAAGTCCACTTAATTCTCTGTCGGTTCACCAAATTTGAAAAATCTAGCTTAATCACAAAGCAAGTTATAAGCAATCAAATTCAAACGTTTAAATGACAAAAATGTCTTCAACTTTCTTCAAATATTATTTTGCCAAAATTTCTCACAGTATTAGGACACCATAATCGAGCAGCAAGTAGATTTTTGTATTTATTTTTCTTTAAAAGCTTATATCTCTTAAACTATGTGAGATATTGAGACAAAACTATTGACAAACTGTAGCAAACAACTAGGACTAGTATGTACATTATAATATGAACGCCCACTGCCACGCCCACTTAATGAAAATTTGGTTTTTATTTAATTTACCTAAAATACATAGGATGTAATGGGTATGGAAATATGTTAATGGATTCGTTTGAAAGCCTACTTCATTCTCTATTTAATCACATAATTTGAAAGATGTAGCTCAACTACCAAAAAAGTTATAAGAATAAATTTTCAACAT
The DNA here is from genome assembly GCF_958450345.1 of Calliphora vicina. NCBI lineage: Eukaryota > Metazoa > Arthropoda > Insecta > Diptera > Calliphoridae > Calliphora > Calliphora vicina. The sequence goes on along the minus strand of NC_088781.1, from coordinate 23,543,035 downwards.
TCAAAACGCAATTCGACTTCAAACGCTTAAAAACATTTTGCTTTAAATTTATGTAGCTAGAAAACTACGCGAGCTATTGGGACAAAAGTTTTAACAAAATGTAGCAAATATCATCTGAAATACTAGGGACTTTCATAATAATTGTTTAAATAATAAAACCTTTATAAGTTTTTTGTTTTTAATTTTATTTATTTATTATTTTATTTATTTAATAAATGATACAATGTTTATTTTTGCTTTAAGAGAAAAAGAGAAATTATGTTAAACATAACTAATGATTTTTTTTAACTGTCTTTATGCATATATAAATTATAAAACTAAATACAATCATTAAAACTTAAACTAGAAAGATATCAAATAAAACATTATACAAAAATAAACTTACGATTTAATAATATAAATATTAAACTAAAATTATTAAATTAAATAAAGAGTAGACATACATATTACGAATATTAAAAATAATAAAATGAAACAATTTTATTTACTTAAAATTTCAAATTAAAATTTTATAAGGACTAGTAAATTTAAATTCCAAAAAAAAATATATATCAAAAGATACACACACACACAATCTAACACGCTTAGTAGATTTGAAGGAATATTTCAAAGGATATTGAAAATAGCAAGGGGCTGAGGGGGGCCAAGAGGACTAAAAATTTAACACTGCAAATAAAACATGAGTGGTTTTTTGTTTAGCTTTCTTTTACTCTTTATTATTCTGTTAAATACTTTTTTTTATTGTTACAATTAATTAAAGTTTTATTTTGTTTTATTTAGGTATTTATTAAATTGTTTTAATTTCTTCTTTGCTTTGATAATTTTAAATTTTACACATAGAATAAGTATTTATAGAAATTACAAGGAGTTTAATATATGTCTGGCTGTCAATAGTGTCTTTGATTTGAATTTTTGTTTTTTGTTTTTATTATTGTTTATTGTTAAAAAAGGACAATTTGTTTCATATAATCAAAAGACGTTTTAATTTCTTGTTTTGTTAATTTATTTTGTTTCTTCTTTTTTAAGTTTAATCATACATTTTTATATACATTGTTTAGTTATTTATTATTTATTGCGTTTGTTTTCGTTTGAATATGCATACTTTTGTTTATTGGTTTTTCTTCTTTTTTCTTTAAATTTGTTTTATTTTTAATACATTTAAAGTTTTTCTTTACAAACTACTTAATAAGGAAATCAAAAGAATCAAAATTCTTATAAATGTCAATTCAATACAAAAACAAAAAATCAAAAAAATGTTGGCGTAATTTTTCTTAAAAATTTTAACAGTTTTTTTTTATTTTATTTTGCTTTGTTTATTGTATTTTTTTAAATGTTAATTTAAATTAAAAATTACTTCAACTAAACTTATAAAACTAATAATGGAACTTGGTTTTTTGAACAAGGCGTATTATTTTTGACTTGTTGTCGTTTATTTTATAATATTTATATATGTTTGTTATGTATATTTGAATTTTATTCAAAAATAAACGCCCTGTTTAATATATTTATGTATATATTTAAATATTTTTAATGTTTGTTAATTTAGTATTGTAATATTCTTTATTTTATTCATCAGTTTTTAATCATTTGATTCGTTTTATTTTATAATCTGTTTGTTGTTCTTCATTTTTTTCGAATTTTTAGTTTAATTTAGAATTTTTTGGGATTATTTATTTGAAATTTTTTTTTTTATAATTTGTTAAATAAAAACCTAAACATGCTGCTTTTTTCTGGTTTATTTTAAATAATTTCAAGTAATAAATAAAATACATTTGTTTAGAATTAAGATTTATTTCAAAGACTCTTTTTATTTAATAATTTAACTACAATAAAAAACAAATAAATTTTAATTAATAAATCTACTGTCGTTTTTGTTAGATTTACAGGTTTTGTTTAGAATTTGAGAAAACAAAAACAAGAAATTATAAACGAATTCTGTTTAATACCTGTAAATTTAACAAAAACGGCAGCATGTCATTTTCCGTTTTTCAAATATTGTCATATTTTTCCTAGTTTTTCATAAATTAATATTGAAATGTTGCTAAAGTTTTTGGGTTATAAAGCTTTAAAAAGTTTTTTAAAATTCCATAAATAAATAAACACGAAAATCTTTCAAAAACCTTAAAAATGTTGTTAAAAAAAACTAACTTTCAGCATTTTGTGTTTTTTACAAACTATAAATTTATTTTTTATATCAGCCTTAAGGTATGCCTTAAATTTTGACATTAGGTTTAGAAAAAAAGTGTAGAATGATTAGCATACTTTTTTATGCTCGTCCAATTCTGTATTATAACCTAAAAGTATGCTAAGCTTTTTATAATTTAAACTCAAAATTATGGGGATGTGATTAAATTGCTTAAAACAAAGTTTGACTCAATAATGGTAAATGTATTTATAATTATTCTCCATAAGCTTAAAATCAATGATTTTGAAATATAATGTAAATAATAAGCATACTTTCGGGATTTGTGTCAATACTATATAAGCTCAAAGGTAGTAGTATTAAAATCCTTAAGGTATGCTACAAATTTATGCCAGTGCTTTTTAGAAATAACCGTAAATTGTTTAGAAAACAGCTGAGAGCCCAATTTTTAAGATTTTTAAAATCTAAAGCCATCCATTAAGAAAATTTTTAAATCCTTAAAATTCTAATGCCAGCAACATGTTTAAAACTATAACAACATGTTGCTGCAACTACATTTTATATGAAAAATGTTTTGTTTTTAAATATGTTGCTGAAAAGTTAAATTCTTTAGATATTAAGTGAATGATTCAAACAATCAATAATATTTTGCTGAGCTATAGTTTCTGATATTTTTTTAGAATTCTTCAACATGTTGCTAGACTTTTTACAGATGTTTTCATTGAAAATGTGCATGAATTGTTATTGAATTTATGAATATTTTATTTGTAAACATATTGTTTAACTTTTACCTTAATCAAACATGTAAAAATGTTGCTGAAAATATCTTCTACTTTTAATTGCAATTAGAACGCTAAATTAATGATTTTAACTGTAAACATGTTGCGAAGAAACACTTGAAGTCAAAAGTGTTGCTTTAAAATGTGGACTTGAAGTTCTCTGTTCAACAATTGCCCAAATTATCTAGGATTTTCTTGGCTAAAATGTTTGTTTAGTTTTAATTTCAGTGTCTATCAACATATTGCTGATATTCATAAATGTGATGTAGAGATATTTTATGAAATATTTCTGAGGTCGTTATCAACATATTGCTTAATATGTTAAAGGTTTAATGCAGTTTTTAAAGCATTAAATAGAGGAAAAAAATGTTGCTGCTATTTTTAAATATCTATGCATCTCAACATATTGCTGGATTTTTATATACATATTGCAGTGATATTTGATAGACATAAATGTTTCTAACATTGTTCTCAACATATTGTATAATACGATTAAGGCTGTGTGCTGAAAACTTAAGCTATTAAGGGAAATTTTTGCAACTTTGAATGTTTATCAACATGTTGCTGACTGTTTTAAATGTAGTTGCTGCTGCTCTGTACAAATGTTTATCAACATGTTGCTTCCAGAATTTTGGTAATTATGAAATCATGACATTTAGCAAATGTTTAGACTTGAAATCCGTTATTTTAATAAAACTCTTTACAAGTTTAATATTAAGAGTAGAATTTATTAGTGCTGGCAACATTTTTGGATGTTGCAGGGAAATGTTGCTAGCACCATTAATTTAAACATTGTATGTTGAAATACATTGGCAACATTTTGTTAAATACTTTTGAAGAATTTTTAAACATCATTTTAACAAATTTGGTTGCTGTTTGGAATACATACTTTGTTTTGTAAAGAATTTGATATTTCTCTGAGGAAATTTTTATGGAAAAAAAATTCGACTTATAAAAATTAGTTTAATGTATTTTCATAAACATTATAGGTACGCATTCTGACAGATGTTTTACACCTAATGTATGACTTTTTTTTAATAATCTTAAGGATTTTGGGAATTTATTTATTACAATTATGCAATAAACTATATTTAGCAACATTTCTGGCCAGCAAATCATTATGGATTTGAAAGATAGTTTAGTAAACCTCATTTGCAGCTTAAATTTAGTTTAAACTAAATCAGTAAAGTTTAAAATAATTCAAAGTTTAATCATTCCCAACAGAATTGTAGAAAGAGAAAGTGAGAGAAGAGAAATTTTTTTAAAAAAAACTAGATATAGTTCAACTAACAAACTCATAGTTAAGTAAATCGAGTTTAAACTAAAGATCTGTAAATCAATAATGTTTAAAATAATTCATTCCCAACAGCATTGTAGGAAGTGAAAGTGGGAGAAGAGAAAATTTATAAAAAAAATCTAGCTGTAGTTTAACAGTTTAGGGTTAAAGAAAGTTTAAGTGTTTATTTTTTAAATGTAAACAGGCCAGTTGAAGCCCAGCAAATTGGAATAACATTTCCAAAAACTTTAGCAAAATTTTTTCTAAATTTCAAGGAAAATTATTAAAAAATATGACAATATTTAAATAAATTTGAAGCAATAAATTGCTAACCAAAACTCTTTGTTTAGATTTAAGCTATTTAGCTGGTTTTAAAATGTTATTAATTATTATATAATTAAATAATAATAAAAGATAAACAGAAATTGCAATAATAATTTAAAATAAAATCAAAAAAATCTGTTTATCTTATTAGCTTAGCCCTTTACAGAGGCTTGCTAAACGAGCCGTTTGTTTTCATTTCTGTAATCCTTAGACAATTAGAGTCTCTGCAGGATTTTTTCTAGTTTAGTTAAGGACTTTAAGTCATTAACAACTATACGTTTTAAACATTGTGAATATGTTGGGTTAAACAAATTCATAATTTATATGTTTATTTTTTTTTTCATAGATTTATTTTTGTGTATATATATTTTATTTGTTAAATATTTTACGAGTAAACTTAAATGCTAAAAAAAATACAAAATAATAGTAAAAATAATAATAATAATTATAATACAAAACTAAGCAAATAAAAAAATATATATAATAATTAATAACATTAAAAACAAAAAATAGCTTAAATATAAAAATAAAATTTATCTTGTTTTGTGTTTGTTTTTTATAGAATAATTATTAAATTTTTTTTTTGTTAAAAACAAGAGAGTCTTTGAAAAAAATCTTACAACAGATTTTTTATATTATATAAAAATACTTAAGACAAAAACAGAAATAAAAAGAAGAAAATAAAAAAAGGAAATTTCAAAATAAAGATATTACAAAAAAATCAATTAAAATAAAATTTGTTTAAAAAAAAAACAGCATGACAAAGAGTTTTTTTTGTTACTCTAAAAGCATTTTAAGAATATTTACAATATGTTGATTTAATAATAATAATAATTTTTTTACAAAAATATTGTGTGTAATTTTCATTTCAAATTTGTATGCATTTTGTTTAAATTTTGTAGGGTTTTTTGCTTTAAAATTTTTAATTTTTTTGATATTTTAATAAACCAGTTTTTTGTTTAGCTGGCAAAAATAATATTTTGTGTGTTTTTTATGGTTTTTTTATTTAGAAAGTCAATGCAATGCAAATTATCACAATTTTTTTTCAAGTTTTTAAATAAATTTTAAAATTAATTTCAAACAAAGTTTTAGTAATCAGTTTTTTTACATTTGTTCATTTGTTTTCTTTTTTATAAATATAAAACTCAAAATTTTACTTTTTTAATAAAAGTATAGTTTCAAGTTTAGTAAAGGGGGGAGTGTTTCCTAACAAAAAAATATTTTGCATGCAATATTTAAAGTTTTTTTTAGGTTAATTATTTTTTTTTTCTTTTTTTTCTTCTAAAACAATTATTTGAAACTTAATAAATTATAATAAACCAAAAAAAAAAAAATAAGAACATTTTGTTATAATAATATTTGAAATCTCTTAATGATTCTGTAATATCTTAAATAATTTTTTTTTATAATTTTCTTCTTTTAGGAAACAAGTAATGTTTGTTTGTAAGGGGGGGAGGGGGCTAGGGTTTTTAGGAGGACTATTTAATTATATCACATTATAAATAAAAAATGTATGTTGCCTTAAACAATTTTGCTAGCAAACATAAGTATTTTTTTCTTTATATAACAATAGCATTTAGGAACACTCTAAGAGTGTCTTCATTTTTACTTTTGCAGGTTTTTGAATTTTTATTTCAAAACTCCAAGCAGCAGTTTTATTTTTCAATGGCCAATATGAAAACATAAAATGAGAAAAAGTGTTTAAAATAAAACTAAAATTAAAAACTGCTTGGTTGGGTTTTCTTTTCAAATGTTTTTTTGTGTAGTTTTGGTGAAAAAAAGGATAGCAGGAAGTTTATGAAAATTAGGCAAATGTTTTTGTTTGCTTTCTTTTTTTCTAAATCCTTGTTAATACATGATCTATCCTATCCAGCCATCATCAGCAACTTCCTTTTTTTCTTCTTCTTCTTCAGTGAGTAAAAAATTTGCTTAATTGTGGTTTTTGTTAATGCACAAAAAAACTCTCTTTTTTTTTGTTTAAAAAAAAAGAGTAGAGAGAGAGAGTAGTGTTTAAAAAAACAACAGCAATCTCGTGTTGTAGGCTGTGACTTTGCTTAAACGACAAATAAACAATGGGCAATAAATTTAAGACATGGGGCCATTTGTGGCCTGTACTGCTTCCTGACTGTTATCCTCTGTTGTAGCAGCATTTGCTGATTGTTGTGTGACTTCTAGGCCTTGCTCTACCGAGCCTAATTGTGGATTGTTTGGCTGTTGTGTGGCGGTTGGTGTTGCTGTACCACTTCCCATATTTGACTGGGGTGTTGCCATTACTGTATTGTTGGCCGCTGGGGCTGCTGTTTGGACCGCTGCTTGGGGTGCGGCTGTTATGGCTGCTGGTGTGGGTGCAGCCGTTATCATGTTGCTGCCATTGGTTGGTGTCGAACCGGCAATTTGCAGTTGTGTTTGCATTTGCAATTGCTGCAAAGTCTCCTGCGACATATTGGACTTTAGTATGGTATTCTCCACTTCCAGTTGATTGATTTTGACCATCAGTTCGGAGATGCGCTCTTTTAGAACCTCAACCTCCTCACGGACCGCTATCATCAAATGGGATTTGACGAGATCCTAGAATGATAAGAATTATAAAGAAAAACATATTTAATATTAAGTTAAAAGGAAAAGTCTATTTAATTATATAAATCTCAGCAATTTAAATAAAACTGATCTTACACGATCACATTTTACGAGTAGCAAGAGATCATTATTTGATGTTTATATGAGAACTGTTTCAAAAAATCATTCTACAAGCGGATTGGATTTTATATTTGCTACCGCCCCTCAATAATATCGTGTAAAGGTAGCTTAAAATAATATCGTGTAAAGGCAACTTAACTAACAAACATGACCACCATTACAAGCAATTATTTGTTTACAATGTCAATGCATATTTTAAATCTCTCAACCCTCCCCTACAAATTACTTTCATGTGGAAAATCTCCATATAAACCTCATAAATTTAAACAAATCTTAAATACGATATTCAAAGAAATTTCTTTGTATGGTTTTCCTTTTATTTAATACCTTTGATTTTTGTTTAGCAACATGTTTCACAGAATTATTTAATACTTTGCTGGGGGTTTTTCTTTATTTTTTTTAATTACCCTGACGTATTAAACTATTTATAACAAACAAACGAACAAAAAAATTATATAAAAAACGTTAAAACGTAAGTCTGCAAAAATAGAAACAAAGTAAAAATTGTATGTCATAATGGTTTTTTAAGCTTTGAGTTTTTTTTTTCTAAGTAAAATTATAGCACGCAAGTTTTGATTTTTATTGGCTTTTAGCAAAGGGGCTTGCTTGTTGTATATGAATGAAATGAAAATGAATCATAATCTAAGGTGGCACCACCACAAGCAGCAGCAACCACACAAAATCACCAAATCAATATTTGCTCAACATGAATTTTCATTATTTGTTACCAACTGGGCTTTAGATAAAATTGTAGTATAAATTTTTAATAGTTTGTTTACGGTTTTTATCTACAATTATTCTACAGTGTAATATGCTAACTGTTAGTTGGATAGTAAGTGACCATCAAATGACTTTGTGTCATAATAGCAATTAATTGCATTTAATTAATTAGAACAGAAACGACAACATGTTGAAAGATTTTAAATAGATTTCTGTATAAGCAACAAGTTGCTGGCAACATTTGTCAAACTTCATTATAGTGAAAACTTGTTTTTTTTAAACAATATAAAATGTTAGCAACATGTTGCTGGCAACATTTTAAAGACTCAGTATTGCATAAAATTGTAATTAATACAAAATAAAATATATTTTGTTGCCAGCAACTTTACACATACATATTTTAAGATTTCTAAATTAGCAACATGTTGCTAGCAACATTTGCCACTTTTGTTTTAAGATTACATTTACAATGAATCTAGTAAAATTATATATAATTTTCATTTTAGAGAAAATATCATGTTAGCAACATGTTGCTGGCAACATTTTAAAGACTCAGTTTTGCATAAAATTGAAATTAATACAAAATAAAATATATTTTCACATATTTTAAGATTTCTAAATCAGCAACATGTTGCTAGCAACATTTGCCACTTTTGTTTAAATGTTTAAAGTTTGCATTTATAATAAATCTAGTAAAATTATATATAATTTGTCTTTCTAAAGACAAGATATCACGTTAGCAACATGTGGCTGGCAACATTTTAAATTCTCAAAACTTGGCACAAAAAATTTTATTTTCCTATAAATTTCCTGATTTGTATAACAAAGTGTTTAGCAACATGTTGCCAGCAACATTTAAATATTAAAAAAAAAATCCTCTAAATTTTAAATTGAAAACAAAATTTACCAAAATTCAAAGATTTTTAAACAAAACTGTTTAGCAACATGTTGCTGGCAACTTTGTTATGACTCAAATACAACCCAAATCTTTATAAAATTGTTAATATCAAAAAGAAATTGCAATTTTAGCAAAATTTCTTAACTGAACTCATGCACAGAAAACCTTTAGTAAATTTAATACAAAACCCAGCATGAGATTAAAAAGACCTACTAAAAACACACGTCAATTGTCTAAAGATTCCTAATAACAAAAGTAATAGTACAAACGAAATTTAAACAAATAGGTACATGGATAAATATAGATTTGTGCCAAGCATATTTAGTTTCAAGTGACACACTTAAGTTGTTTTGTTTTTTTTTCTTCTTTCAAGTTGTTGAAAAGGTAATTTGAGTATTTAAGGATCATTATGTTTAAGATTTAAGCAGAATTACAAAAAATATGTCAGGGTAAAATCATTTTCATATTGTTGATAATGTTTTATTTATAAATCAAAATAGATTTTGTTTTAAAATTTCAATGATTTTGTTCTTTATGTTTTAACATCTATTTATAGATAATAATTTTTCTTACATTTATGAATGACACAGGCTTTCTTTGTTAAAAGCACAAACAAAATAATCAAATTAAAATACAGAAACAATATAAGAAAAAAAAACTCATGTTTAAAAATATAAAAATCCACAGAAAGCCGTATATGAAAGCGATTTAAAAAAGGGAGTTGATCTTGTGGTTTACAAAAAAAAGTTGATAAAGTTGTTAAAATACAGAATTTCTTTAAGAAAACACATGACTAATTTGTTAAGCCATTCAAACCTTTTAAAAAATTCTTTAATTTTTTAAAATTTTTGGATTTAAGCCAACTAAAACCAAACAATTTTCAAAATTATTCATAACAACTAATCATAAAGAGAAATAATAACATTTGTTTTGAAAATGTTTAGGAAATAAAATGTATATATTTTTTATTTGTTTCTAGGTTGATTTTCCTGTGACAAACGAAAAAAAAAAAATAACACATTAAAAATAACCAACCACCACGTGTGTGAAAAAATTTGGTATTTGAATGAAAAAAAAAAGAAAATACAAACAAGAACGGCAAGGTTATTTCAAAAAAAACACTACAAAAATCGATTATAATATAATTTTGTTGTTTTACAATTCAATGGGTTTTGTGTTTTATTTTTCTTGAACTAAAAAAACGTGATCATTTTATATCATTATTTTGTTTATAACTAATGTATGCTAATTTCAAATTTAAATAAAAAGTTTGGCAATAAATTTATGAAATAAACACACGAAAATTATAATTTGAAGTACGAATAACGTCAAAATTATAAAACCACACCTACGTCTGGTAATTAGCAAGAAATATTTAACATTTTAAAAAGGCCACAATACCGAAAAAATCCACTATAACTCCTTTATTTAAACAAAATATTGGTGAGTATTTGATTGAAGTGGAGAAAATATATAAAAACAACAAAGAAATTCATTAACTTGGTTTAAATCTCCAATCAAAAATTTAATTACAAGTTAATCCCCACAAGCAACCAATCAAAAGGACTTTTTAAACACTAAACACAACAACAACAATAATTAAAACCTCACACTTAAACAAACATACATCCATCCATACATAAACTGAGATTAAGCAAATACATATCTCTCTCCCTCCAAGAATATCTTACTGTTGCATTAAAAGGTAAACAAAACAAAGTAAAACCGTTATTTTAATAATGGTGGCATAAAAAACAGCAATAAAAACAACAAAAACATCAACGATTAAAGAAATAAGAAAATGGAGCATGAAAAATATATAAATTTAAGAAAAATGCTTATAATTTAAGTAATTTAAAAGTGATTTCATTGAATTTAACTAAATTTAATAAAAGAAAACTATAATAAACATATTTATATAAATAAATTTTAATACTTGAGTAACTAAATTAAAAAAATTTAATTTTTTTGACTTAAAAAAATGTTCATAATAAAATGAATTTTTATTATTTTTTACTAATTTAAAATCAAGCTTTTAATAATATTATTTATGTTTACTATTATTGAATAATGTTGTTTTTTTTTTTGCCCATCACAAAAATTAACACCTCCATTTTTTATCATATTAACCAGTTCAAACTGGTATTTTAACAATGATTATTAATAATATTTAACAAAACTCATTTAAAATTTAAACAATATAGCTAGATACAACTACAAAAACCTAAAAATATTTTTTTTTGAACAGCCACCAATTATGGCACCAGACTGGTGTTATTTTTTTTCCTTTTGCAAATAGGCTTGTTTTGTTTGCCTTCTTGTTGAGTTTTTTTATTTTCTATTTAATGATAAATGAAACAAAATGAAGAATAACAACAACATGTAAAATTTCTTTTAGTTAAAAATAGTAAAAATTTTGGATTTGTTGGCAAAATTTCAATTCGATACAAAAAAAAGAAACAAATAAACAAAATTTTGCTTCAGGTTTGTCTCGTTAAAAATTTTGCTTTTAAAATCGAAACAAAAAAAATATAAATAAATGATTGTCTAGCTAGATGATTTTTTAATTATTAGATACAAAAAAAAAACTGGTGCTGGTTGGTCATTCATAAATTTATTTAAAGATGTGTTAATAACAATAGGATAGAGGAAGTAGAGTGATGGCAAATTTGAAATATTTTATAAAATAATTATTCAAAATGAAACACACAAATAATACATTTAAAATAAAACAAAAATTTAAATTTCTTTAAAAAATCGGGAATTAAAAAAAAATAAAATTCCTTAAACAAATTTCTTGTATTTATAAAAAATATTGTGTTATTTTCATTTAAACTTAATAAAATTCTCATATTTTTAGGAAATTAATTCATATTTTTGTTTAAATTTAAAGGAAAATTAAAATTTCTTTAAAAAAAATCGGGAATTTTAAAAAATAAGATTCCTAAAAAAAATTTCTTGTATTTATATTTTTTATAAAAAATATTGTGTTGTTTTCATTTAAACTTAATAAAATTGTCAAGTTTTTAATTCATATTTTATTAAATCTTTAAAAAAAATTAAAATAAATCTAAAAAAATTGTTAGTTTTGGGTGATTTCCCCTCTTAGCAATTTGTATGATTCATTTAAAAGATTTATTAGATTAAATCCCCCAAATTGGTGAAATTGTACCAAATAAATCTTTAAAATCTCTTCACAAGTTCATAAATAAATATTTTCAAAACATTGCATTCAAATCTGATCATTTTATGATGGCTCTTTAGCTTGAACTTGAAAAAAAATATTTGCTTGCTAATGATTATTAAACTTATGAATCATTTAAAGAAAAACAGTACCTAAATATATAAAATTCTGTTATTTATAAATAAAAAAGCACCACATTTTAAATTTTCTCTTCAAATGAATGTGAATGAGTGTCTGACCAACGCAATTGGATGATGCCAAACCATAAAATAATCATCAGAAGGCGTCTAAATTCTTAAACACCACAATTTTCTTTTGAAAAACAAAGACAACTGAGACAATAGATTTTTGTAAAAACAACAAAAAAAAAATCACCACATGTTGTCTTATGGGTCTAAGGAAATTGACCTCAAACAGAGCTGCAACCAGCAGGTAGTTTTTTGTTTTCAAAATAAGATTTTCCTTAAAGAAACAAGTGTTTTTCTTTTCACAATTTTCAACAAATTAAAGGTTAGTTTTTCAAGTGCATTTTTATGGATTTTCAAAATTTGTCTATTTTTAATATGAGTAACCCACATCATGTTTGTTTTTTTATTTTAGATTGTAATAAAGTGTAGGTGGGTTTTTAAAAGTATTACGTCGTCTAATATTTTAAGTGTTATTGAATAAATATTTTTATAGATTTTTAGCAAAATACTATTACACATTTAGTTGTAATAGCTGCAACAGCTTAAAGATTAAGTAAAAAAGAAAATAATTTAAAAATTTTATTTCAGAATTTATGAGGTGTTTTCATTGAAATTGAAATGAATTAACATTGAAAATTAACAATTAATATACAAAAATATATCTCATATTAAAATTTTGTATAAAATTTAAGTTCAAACAGACTGGTGTTTTCAAAATAAACAAGTATGTAAATTTTGTTTAATATTATTAAATATTGTAGGTGTCAGCTTTATACAAAAGCATTTTAAATTGTTTGAATGAAAATTTAATTAAAGCTAAATTTGTTTATACAAAAATTTTAGTCATTTGTTTGAATAACACTTTTTAAAAACTACTCAAAGTTTGCGCAAATCAAAAAGTCTCTGCGCAAATAAGCAAGGACTTCTTGATATTGAGTTTGTGTTAACCAAAATTTAGAATAAAATGGAAATTGATCAATATTAGTTTAATTATTAGAAATATAAAAAAAATAAAGATAAAATATGAATCTTTTAATGTTTTCAAGTTTGCGCAAACTTATATTTTCCTCAACCAAATTCTAATATTACAAAAAGAAAGAAACAAAGCTATTTACTTTAAAATCTTATCAATATAATTGATTTTATAATGATATTTCATTATTAAAAACAAAAAATTGTGCAAATTTCAAATAAATTGTGTAAGATTTCTCAAACCCCACACAGAGAAAACAGATTCGTGATAGCAACCGAATTTGTTGCTAATCGAATGATTCTATCTTAGTGACCGAATTTTGCAGTTGTGGCTACAATATTTTGAAATGGTTAACTAAAGTTTGGTTGCCTCAACTGAAATTCTTCTTTATCAACTGACTTTCTGTTGTTAGAACTGAAAAATGATATGTGTGCAACTGAATCATTCGATTGGCAACAAATTCGGTTGCTATCACGAATCTGTTTTCTCTGTGCAAGTTTGCGCAAACTCAATTTTTAACTTAATTTTACTTTTGACTATCTACTAATTTTTTATTAAAATATAAAAAAATTTCAAACTTCAGTAAAATCTGAGTTTGCGCAAACCCAATATTTTGTTATATAATTTAGCAAAATTTAAAAAAATTACATTCTTTGATTCAATGTAAAAGCTGAGCTCCCAATCTTAAAAGTTTTATAACAACGTCTATATTTAATGTTTAAGTTGGCACAGAAAAAGAGAAAGCTGATCAATTTTATTATTTTTAGGGGTATCTTAATTACAGAAAAATAGGTATGTATACCATTTATTAAACTAGAGTTTGCGCAAAACAAAATTTTGTGTGCGCAAACTCCAAAATGACACCAAAAAAAAAAAAAAATCACAAAGAACGGAATTTGCTTTAGAAACTGATCTAAATTATTTAGTTTGTAGACATATTTTCTTAAAATGAAAAAAATTAAACTGAACATTTGTATTATTCCATTTGCGCAAATCAATATTTTGTTATATAATTTTCAAAAGAGAAAAAAAAATGGCTGCATTTGCTAGAACAAAGAAAGAAGAAAAATTAGCACCAGGGTTATGCAATGAAGAAAGCCTTTCATTATCTGTTTCGGGTCTTTAGACTGTTTCACTACAACTTTTAAAATTTTGATTATTTTTGTCACTGAGTTTGCGCAAGCCATAAAGCAACCCTTTTGTTAAATACAATAAAAATTAAACAAATTAAAATCTATAGCAATTGTTAATATTATTCATTAATATATAAATTTGATCTTTAATTTTCCTATACAAATTATTTGATATCTATTTAGATTTGATTTTGATGAAAATTTGAAAATTAAACTAATTTTGTATTACCTTTTTCATGATTAAGTAGTTTAAGTTCTTAATTTTATATTACTGAAATAAAATATGAAAAGTTGGTCTTCTTTATTGAAATATTAGTCAATACTGCTAAAGAGTAAAAATTAAAGAATTTTCAGAATCAAGTTCTGAAAGCTTTTTCTTAATAGTTTTATAAAGGCGTATAAATAATTTTGTTAAACTAAGTTTTCTGTTCAGTTTTAAAGCAATTTTTTAAAGTTCAGGAATACAATTTTTTATTTGAAGTTTAAATTTTTCAGATTTTCAATACTTTTTTGTAAAGTTTTTTAAATTGATTTTATATATATTTCATAAAAATTTAGTTAAGTTCGGTTTTTATGGAAAATTCACGAATTTTATTTAATGATATTAGAAAAAAGTTCACGAATTCTATTTTTGTAAATTTATTTAATGGTTTTATTATAGAATTTTGAAACTATTAGCAAAAAGTTCCCGAACTTTATTTAAAATTCCAGGAATTTTATTTTTTAAGAGTAAAATTTTAGATTTGTCTGTTTTTTTATTAATTTTTTTAGAAGTTTACTTTTGAATTATATTTGTAAGAAATTGAGATTTTAAAAATTTTTTAAAAAAATAAAATACCTGAATTTTATAATTCTTTGTAAAAAATTAAATATTTTTAACAATTTACTTATATTATCAACAAATTATGTAATTTTCAAAAATTTTGCAAAAAGTTTAGGAATTTTATTCAATAATGTGGTTAAAAAGTTCACGAATTTTATTTTTGAAGAGTAAAATTAAAGATTTTTCTCAATTTTAATCATATTTTTTAGAAGTTTGCTTTTGAATTTAAATAATATTTTTAAGAAATGTTTATTTTCATTATTATGAGACTTAAAATATTTTTGGAAAAAGTTCGCGAATTTTATAAAGTTAAAAAAAATTTAAAGATTTTTTTTTATTTTTTTTTATTATTTTACTAAATTAAGAAATTTATTTCATTGCATTATTATGTTAAAAATTTTCAAAAAAGTTCACGAATTTTTTTAATTTTTTGCAAAAAATTCAAGTTTTTTTTAAATTTTATATTTATTTAATTGCTTTATTATGTAATTTTCCAAAAATGTGCAAAAAATTCACGAATTTTATTCAATAATGTGGTTAAAAAGTTTATTATTATTTCAGCTTTAAAAAAGCTTTTATTTAAGCTTATGTTTTTATATTTCAATAATTCATAATTATAATTTTTAATTTTAGTTTAATTCATTGGTATTCTTTTTAAATTATTTTGAAAAATGTGTAAAATTGCAAATTGTTCACGAATTTAATTTTTGAAGCTTCAAAAAAGCTTTTATTTAAGCTTATCTTTTTATATTTCAATAATTTTGGTTAATTCTTTTAATTTATTAGTATTTTTTTTAATAATTTTGAAAAAGTGTTAAATTGCTTAATTGTTTTAATATATTTTTTTATTTTGATTTAATATTTTAAAAGTTCTTTTGTTTAATATAAAGTTTTTAAGGAAAATTGTTCAGTTCATTAATTGTTATTCATTTTATTTAATTTTGAAAATGTAACACATCATCATTATTGAAAATGTTTTAAAAAAGCTTTCACATTTAATTCCTTAATCGTTTTAAGCACTTTTTGTTTTAAAAGCTGTTTAAACAATTTAAAATTTTATGAAATTAACTAATTATTTTAATAGATTATTCTTTTAATTTTAGGTTTCTTCAAACACTTTTTGTATTTAGTTCACATTAGAATAAAATTTTAAAATTTGCATTTTTTTTATTAAAATTTTTAAATTCATCAATTTCATAAAGCCAATTCTTTTTTAGTTTTAAAAGATTTAAACAATTTTTGATTTGTTTAATTTTTCTTAAATTTTTTTCTTAAGATTTAAAAATTTTTCGATTTTTTTAAATTTTTCTTAATTATTTTTTTTTAAATATTTTAATAGTTCATAACAAAATTCGTGAATTTTTTTTTGGAAATTTTTTAAAAAATTTTTGCTTTCAAATCTTTATTTTGCTTTAAAATATTTTTTTTTAATTTCTTAGTAACAAAATCATTGCTTTAATTTCTTAATTTGTTTGGTTACAAGACTTTTTTTACTGTATTTTATTTTCAATTTCTTTTACAACACTGAATTTACAATTACTACTAGTTTTTTGTCCATACATTTCATTGTATATACTATAAGTTTTTCTTAATTAGTTGTCATATTTTTTTTGTTGCTATATTTCTACACTTTTCCATTTTGTAGCTGCAGCTTGCAGCTCAAAACATATATAGTAGTTTTGTGTAAAATCAATAAAATTGTATGAGTGATTCAAAAACTAAACTTAACTAAACCAAAAAAAAAAACCATATAATTTTGATACGTACTTTAGCATTTGGCACCATCACATAGCAGGGGCTGTCCTGGCCCTTTTGCCAAATTTCATATAACCAATTTTCAGGTTGACGCATAGACATGGTACCCAACATTTTATTGTTGTATACGAGTTTTTTCAATATAAATTGTTTGAATTGAATTTTTAAAGATTTTCTTTTTTTTTCAAATTAATTTGATAAAACACAGAGAATTTTTGTGTTTTAAACAGTCTTTGTTTTAGTTTCAATAAAACACTTTTTAAAAGTGATATGTGTTGTATTTTTTTGTTATAAAAAATCAGTTTTTTCTTCTTTAATTTGTTTGAATTTTTTTTCAAATCACAGTTTATTTTTTTTTAATTATTCTCCAAGAGAGTTTTATTTTTAATGGCCTTTGTTTTGGTTTTTTATGATATATTTGTGTTGTAATTATTAATTTATTTAAATTATTTTGTTGTTTGTTTGCTTTTTTATGTAATTATTCAATAATTTCTTGTTGTTTTTTTCTTTGAATAATTAATTTTTCTTTTTGTGTTGGGTATAAAAAAAATTGTGAGCAAAGGCACCAAATCTATATTAAGTATTTTTTCTTCACTTTTTATTTTTTAAAAAAATTTTATTTTTTTTATTTAATATTTATTGTTTCTTCTTTTGTAGTGTTTTTTAAGCAAACGTTTAGCAATAACTGATTTTCTGTATAAGAAAACAATACAATATAGATGAAAATTTCTGGTTAAAAATTGAGAGAGCTATTGAGCTGAAGAGACCGGTGGAAAAAGCTTTTTAATTTAAAGCTTTTTTTGGAGCTAAATATGAGTGATTTGCTTTAGAATATCTCTAAAGAGAAGAGAGTTTTTTTACAATTTTTAATAATTTATTTTTGTTTTAAAAAATAGTTCTTTCTTTTTTATAAATTTTTATTAAAAATTTTGTTTAAAAAAAAATTGTAGTTTAGTTTATAAGTGTGTTTCCTTTAGCAACTTTTAAAGGCGACTGAAAGTCTGCTGCGGTTTAAAGAAACTTTTATATGGTTGTTCAAAATCCAACAGATACTAAAAATTTGTAAATTAAAAAAACAAATAAAATGTTCTGCTCTCTATTTCCTAGCTCTCTAACACTCATTCTCTTAAACTCAACACAAAAAGAATCCGCAAAATTATTTAAAAATCGTATATAAAAAGCACTCAATTACTTTTCTGTGCCCCAAACATCTATGTATCTCAGCAATTGAAATTGAGTGATATTAAAAAATCACTCTATTAATTACTTTATATGGTAAAAACCAAAAACAAAAAAACACATGCGCTGTAAAAACTACCTGCTTTTTCTACTTCTGGCTCTTTGTAAATGCGACATTTGTTTCACAAATCGAGATGCCTTTTCTGCCTCTCTCTCCCTAAAAGAGCTTAGAGAACTCAGAAACAGGTAGATAGATACCTGAAATTTTTTACATACAACGCCATACAATTTCAAGAAGAAAGACGAAAAAAAAAACTATAATAAATGTTAAATAAATGAAAAAAATACGTAAAAATGGCAAACAAAACGTTTAAAAATGTTTGTTATTTATGTAGATCTTCTGTAAAAAATGTGAAACGTATTTGGTTTTTGGTTATTTTGCCATTTATTTGTGCCCGTCTGTCCGTCCGTCTTCATGTTTTTGAACAACAATTGATAACGTCATCAAATATTGTTGGTTTTTATTAACCAAATTAAATTCATAAATTTTATTTATTTGGCTGGTATTTATTTCTTTTGCTTGAAAATTAGCACCACAAAAGGCTGTTTGTTTGTTGGTTGTTTTCGCAAAACAACAATTATCTAATCTATAATTTTAGAATTGTAAAGCAAAAAACAAGCAATTCTATTCTATTTCGCTTAAAAGGCTGGTATTTGAAAAAAAAGAGAAACTAATAAAAAAAACAAAGGAATATAACAGTTTTATTACCGTTTGTTATACAACATCACAACTTACATGAACAAATTTACTATATTTTGTGTTTTATTTTATAAAAATTTAAAAAAAAAAATACAAAATTTTTAAAAATTTAAAAAAAATTATTTTAAAATTTAAAAAAAAATAATTATTATCTCAGTAAGCATAAAAGTCCCAAAAAATCAAGCACATTTTATTGGAATTTCACTTGAATGCAAATGTAATTATGCTTTAAACTTGAAAAATATTTGAAAAAATTAAATATTTTTCAAACAAAAACATATGCCTTGAATTTATGTTTCCTTTTTACTAGAGAATGCTATTGAAATAAAGTGTAATACAACTGTAATTCAATTGCTTGACTATAATTCAAGGCTTGAATTGGATTTTTTGAAAATAGTATAAATAATTTAAATTTTCATTATTATTTAATAAAAATTTAATTAATAATTGATCTCTCTAGACTTCAAATACGTTGAAAGAGTGTGAGAAAGTTTGGGAATTATTTAAATAAAGATTTCAAATTTTAAATAACCATTTTTCGAATTTTATTTGCAAAAAGTTCATGAATTTTATTTTTTGAAGTTTAAAATTATGGATGTGTTACATGAATTTATTGGGTGTACGACTTAAAAATGTGGGATTTACAATAGATGGCGTCATTTTGAAAGGTACATATCTAGCATTTATTCTCACTTAGTTATTGCACTTTATACTGTTTTTTTTTTACTTTGAAAATGTCGAATTTTGCACCAACCAACAAGCGTCATATGCGGGAAGTTTTGCTTTACTTTTTTAATTTGAAAAAAAAGTGCCGCTGAAGCCCACCGATTGCTAAGCAAAGCTTATGGTGAATGTGTTTCATTTGCTTCAACGTGCGAGATATGGTTTGTGCGGTTCAGAAGTAGTGATTTTTAAGACGGAAGAAAAAGATCGACCAGGTCAGCCAAAAAAGTTTGAAGACTATGAATAACTGGAGGCATGATGATTGTTGTAAAACTCAACCAGAGCATGCAAAATTATTGAGATCTACTCAAGCGTCAATTTCAAAACGTTTGCGAGCAGCAGCATTCATCCATCAGCAAGGATATTTATTGGGTACAATATGAAAAGAAGATGAGACACCATGAAAGACAATTTTGCATGTCTGAAATGCTGCTTGACCGCTATAAAAGAAAATAAGTTTTGCACCGAGGTGACAAATTGATCCATTACGATAACCCGAAGCCCGGCCAACCAGGCGAATCTACAACAAAGCTAAATATCCATGGCGCTAAGATAATGCTCTGTATTTGGAGGGAGCAAATAGGGTCAAAAAAGTTTTAAGACCAAGAATTGGAGGCATTATTCCATGAAGATTGTTGAGCTTGCAAAATGATTGGGAGCTACTCGAGCAGCAATTTCAAAACGTTAGAAAGCAGCAGGATTCATCCAAAAGCAGGGAAATTGGCTACCATACGAATTGAAGTGAGAATTCTTGAAACACGATTTTGTATGCACCGAATCATTACATGCGATGAAAAATGGATCTATTACAATAACCCGAAGCGTAAGAGATCATATGCGAAGCCCGGTCAACCAGCAGAATCGACACCAATGTCAAATATCCATGGCACTAAGGTAATGCTTTGTATTTGGAGGAAGCAAAATGATCCTATCTATTTTGAGATGCTGAAATCTAGCCAGACCATCATAGTGAACTTGTACCGAACACAACTGATACGTTTGAAGCGAGCATTGAACGAAAAACTCCCAGAATATGCGACCAGATATGATACCGTAATATTCCATCATGACAACGCTCGGTCACATGTTGCAATACCTGTTAAAAAGTATTTAGAAAGAAGTGATTGGGAAGTTTTTTCCCTCATTCGCTTTATAGTCCAGACCCTGCCCGGTCCGACTACTATTTGTTTCAATCGATGCAAAACCCTCTCATTGGAATACGCTTCACTTTGGAACAGAGTTTTTTAATATTGGTTTGATTCGTTCTTGGCCTCAAAAGATGTTCTTTTGGCTCGGAATCCTTAAGTTGCCAGAAAGATGTAAAATGCTATTATCGGCCAGTTTAGAAGTATATTGAAATTTTTAAGGCGAAATATATAGAGTGAAAGACTTGTTTGTTTTTGCAAAAGGTCCAAGCTAAACTATATGTATTTAAAAACCATTTAGAATGACTATTCCTTCAATTTAGAAAGGAGTTCAGTTAGTATTCCCTAATCAGGAAATGTATGGCAGAATACCGAAACTTTTAAAGATAAATCAAGATTATATTCACACCGAATATTTAGATTCTGATTAGGATAGATTTTCGTTCAGTATTTCCTATTCCGAGAGAGAGATTTCCTATTCCGAGAGAGAGAGAGAGAGAGAAGGAGAGAATGAACTTGTATGTTTTTATAAAAGGGCCAAGCTAATCAATAGCAAATCAATTAGTCACAAAATAAGGTTTCGGGCAGTAGAGAAAAATTTCGCCAAAAGTTTAAAAGAATATCCAAATATTTAAAGAGCAACAGATTGAGACAAACTGGTTTATTTTTGTAAAATCATCAATATGTAATAAAATATTTTGCTGATATAGGAAGTAGGTTAAATTATGGTCCGATCCTCACAAAAATTGGTAGAAAGATTGAGGTTAATATAAAACCTAAATCTTTCACATAGTCAACATATTAATGACTGCTGAAACATTATTCCGAGGGGACATTCGTATGGGAACAATACTAAACAAACATTATTAGCAGAGTATTTCAGTCAGCAGAAGACATACAGAAGGACGATCATAGCTGGATCGTCTAAGAATCTTATGAGGATCAAGAAGAATATATATACTAAGGTGGGTTGCGATAAATATTATAAAATTGTATTCTCACAATCCGCATATTTCATATCGCTAAGTTGATCAACAACATACTGATATAATTTATTTCTTAAATATTGAAGATTATACCTTTGACCTTGAAGTTAAGCTTGTTAATATTGCACGACTTTAGTCTTATTTTCAAAATATATTTATGATATGAAACTTATATTTATCTCAAACTCAAAATTATAAAATTTTTGAAGACTTCTGTCTAAATTAACTGCTGTAGAGTATTTATTTTTATTGCAAATTAAATGCATTCCTCCTAGTGTTAATTATAAAATTGTTGAATTGCTTTAAAGCATAAAATTAATTTATTAATTCCAAGCATGACAGTTAGCACCACTCCAAATTTGCTTTAATTCTATTTTTATTTTGGTATTAAAAAAAAGCAATACCGCCCTGCTTTATAAACAACACCTTTCTTAAACAAAAACGACTTAAAGAAACACAATGAATGAGCCACTCCCATATATGTACATAAAAAAAAATAAATTTTGTCAACAAAATTTTTATCAAATTTTGTTAAATATATTTAAAACCATAATAGATTTTGTTGTTTTTGTTTTCTATAATTTTGCTAATTTTTTTATTATTGTTAATATTATTATTATTCTATTTTTTTTTTATATCAAAATCATAATAAAAACAAAATACGAATTGTCATCTAAATTTGTTGTTAGAAAAAAAAAATAAATAAAATAAAAACTGTCATAATAAAAAAGCAAACATCTTGAGAATTAATTAGTGTTAAACATTTTATTTTGTATTTTTTTGCGACGTAGTAGATTTTTTGATAATTTTTCTACACATAAACAGTTTTTTTTTTATTTTATTTTCTATTTTATTTATTTATTCTTTCACTTTACACTTCTTCTATTTCAGCGTGTCAAAATAGCGTGGTCTGGTCTGGCCTGCTTATGGGCTTCATTCAGTGTTTGTGGTATAAATTTTCATTTGAATAACAAAAAAAACGAAAACATCAAAACATACGATGAATTTAGTTAAGCATGTTTGGGAGGTGGTTTGATAAGTTTAGCGATTGCTGATAAGCATGTGGTAAACAAATACCTATATATTTTTGGAAATTTAAAAGATTATGGGAGATTTTGAAAATCTAGATAAAGTTAAGTTTCTTGAAAACTTAAAGAGATATGAGAAAAACATTAAGAAATTCTTTAGAAATAGTTTACTTCCAAGAGAATAGACTTTGGATTTTGAATTTTAATGGACAATTAACCAAAAATATTGTTAAAAAATCGGTTGGGGTATCTTTTGAACGCGGTTTCTGTTTTTAATAACTTAAATGTCATTTTGAAGGGTCCATATCTGTCATTTATTCTCACTTAGTTATTGAACATTATTGTGTAAACACCAACGTTTTTTTTGCTTCGAAAATGTCGAATTTTGTACCAACAAAGCGTTATATGAGGGAAGTTTTGCTTTATTTCTTTAATTTGAAAAAAAGTGCCACTGAAGCAACCGATTGCTCACCAAACCTTATGGAGAATGTGTTTCATCGGTTTCAATGTCCGAGAAATGCTTTGTGCGATTTTGACACGAAAGACAATGATCGGCCGAGCCAGCCAAAAAAGTTTGAAGACCAAGAATTGGAAGCATTACTCCATGAAGATTGTTGTAAAACTCAAGAAGAGCTTGCAGAATCATTGGATTCATCCAAAACAAGAATATTGGGTACCATAGGAATTGACGGCGAGGGACCTTAAAAGACTATTTGGATGTCCGAACTGATTTTGACATGGATAATAAAGATCGACAAGGCCAGCAAAAAAAATTCTGTTGTAAACTCAACAAGAGCTTGCAGAATCATTGGGAGCTACTCAAGCAGCAATTTAAAAAGGTTTGCAAGCATCAGGATTCATCCAAAAGCAGGGAAATTGTGTACCATACGAATTGAACCCCAGAGACTTTGAAAGACGATTTTTTCTGTCAGAAATGCTGCTAAAAGCTGTAAAAAATCATTTCGAATCATTACATGCGATGAAAACTTGATCTATTACAAAAACCCGAAGCGTAGGAGATCGTATGTGAAGCCCAGCCAACCAGCCGAATCTACACCAAAGTGAAATGTCTATGGTGGTAAGGTAATGCTCTGTATTTGGTGGGAGCAAAAGGGGTCCTATCTATTATGAGCTGTTGGCCAAAATACGCCCAGAATATGCGGCCAAACATGAAACCGTAATATTACATCATGAAAACTCTCGACCACATGTTGCAATACCCGCATGTCCGACTGCTACTTGTTTCGATAAATCTCGAGAGAGAAGCCTCGCTAACCAGACGAATCGACACCCAAGCAAAATGTCCATGACTCTAAAGTAATTCTCTGTATTTGGTGGGACCAAAAGGGTTCTATCTATTATGAGCAGCTGAAATCTGGCCAGAACATCACAGAGAATCTGTACCGAACACAACTGAATCTTTTGAAGCGAGCATTGGCAGAAAAAATCCCAAACATGAAACTGTAATATTCCATCATGACAATGCTCGGCCACATGTTGCAATATTTGTTAAAAAGTATTTAGAATAAAGTGATTGGGAAGTTTTGCCTCAACCGCTTTATAGTCCAGAACGTGCAGAACGCTCTCTCTCGGATACGCTTCACTTTGGAACTGACTATCCCATATTGGCTTGATTCGTTCTTGGCCTCAAAAGATGAGCAGTTTTTTTTGGCTCAGAATCCATATGTTACCAGAAAGATGGGAAAATGTCATAGCTAACAATGGCCAAAACTTTGAATAGGTTTCAAAATAAAAGCAAAACATTTGGAAAAATTCCGCAATTTTAAGTGAATCAATATTTCCCATGAAATATGTTCCCTTTTCCCATTTTTCGTTCATCAACATTTTGAGAAAATTCCGTATGTTGTGAAATTTTTAGATCTAATTTTGTAAACAATAAACAGCTGTTACGAATAAAATCAACTATTGTGAATGAGAAGTTCATGGGAATATCACAATAGCAATTTTTCCTTAGAGGGAAATGGATATATCACATGTTATTGTCGATAGGGGTGTATTTACAGGTTTGATGGTATAAAAAATTTGTAAGATTCCTTTACTTGATACCCAGTAGTCCATAAAACTTCCCACCCCACCTTTCTTTACAATTTAATTTTTACATGAATAAAGAAATATTTTTTGAATGAGTTTCGAAATTCATCAGCCAACCATTCGTTCATTTGTGTTTGCTGTTTGTTTTTTTTTTATTTTGATAGTTTGACTTTTGAGGGGGTACAATTTTTGTTTTATGTCCGTCCCCCCTTTCGAGTTGTTTTCATGCTTTAGATATTCTTTTGCGTATTAAACATGTTAAAGACATTTCAAATTTCTAAATTGCCAATTCAATACAAAATTAGTAGTGTTGTTTTACTAGCATATTGAACTAATCAATTAGAATGCTAACAAAAAAATTAAAATACACTTAAAAGGTTGATAGACTTTATTGGACAAATTGATGAGTTTGTTTTTGATTAGTGCAAAAAAAATTAAAGAAACAATAATTCTAGGAAATAACTTCCGCAGTATATAAAAACATATTTGTTTAATGCGGAATTTTTAAAACGAAAGTATTTTGATGATAAAAACAACAGATAAAGTTGTTTTGACAGAAAAGAGTGCAGAGGATTGCATTCCTTTCTGTTCTATATTCTTTGAAATTATTTCTATGAAAAACATAAATTTTCTTTCTTTAAAATTTAATTTATACGAACTTTAGACCACATCATTTATTTGATATAAATGTTATTTGAATACTTTTTATGTCAAACACATATTTAGTGGATTCACAAGTTATCCTATCATGTCATATTGTCATAATGTTCTAATATTTCACAAAGTTTTATCCGGCTCTTAGTTAGGCGTTCGGTGCAGGTCTCATCAATAAACTAAGCATACGGAGTAGTATTATTTTAGCTTGAAAGGCAATAAGAACATGTTTAAATCATTGTTGAATATTAGAACTTTATGACAATATGACATGATAGGATACTTTGTGAATCTACCAATTGTTTTGATTAAACTCTCACCAACAAAATAATAAAGCAATTTCAATACTTTTCAATGTTTTTATAAATTTTCAAAATGGTTCTTGATTTCTATATTCGAAAACTTTATAAAACCTTTACAATAAGTCATAAGTTTTCAATTGTTTTATATGCATAGTCTTGACTCAGTTTCATTTAATGCAAAACACAAATATTCCAAGTAAATATTTGAAATTTAACATTTGTTACGAATTGATCTTGTAACCCTTACATTCATTTACACAATTACACAGTAATTCAATATAAATATTTGAATTTTAAATCTAACAACAAGAAAAATATTAATAACAATACAAAGTGTGAGAAAATTTTCAAATTATATTATTTTGTTTGTTTAAATTTCATGAGAAACAATACGCAATAATTATTTTGTTAAGGCAACTATTTGCTAAATGAATCAATATTTATTGTATTAAGGAAACTAATATTCATTATTATTGTGATATACAATTTAACAATAAGACATAAAAAAAAATATTATTAATAATAATAAACAAAACAATAAACGTAGTAATAAGTATAACAAATTCATTATAAATTTTATGTTGAATACAAAACAATTAAAATGGAGAAGAAAAATATTAAAAAAACATCCGTATTTTATTTCAAAACATTTAAATACATAGCAAAATTAATAATTATAAAGGTTTAGCAAGAGTCGCTACTCAAATTAGCTACACAAAGTTTAATACTACAAAATTTCTTGTCATTAATTTGTAGACTTCTTCAAATCTTTAATAAAATACCCTGGAACACATTTTGTTTTATTTCCATTGCATATTAACAAAAATGGAAAATTGTCAGGGGTTAATTTTCCATTTTGACATCGAAAATCCTTTGGAACTTATCATGTTGTATTTTCATTAAATATTAACAAAAATGGAAAATTGACCTCTGACCTTAACATCGAAATTGCTAATATTGCACGATTTTGGTTTAATTTTAAACAAAAATGTATGATATGGTTACTATATTTTGAAATTGTCTTATTTAAAACTTAGCAAAAAGTAAATTAAATGAAATTTTTACCAAATAACTATTAAAAATTATTGTGTGAGCAAAATCCAAAGTATTGAAATTGCAGAGAAAGAGAATTTCATCTGACAATCTAAAATATGATGACAATATTTAGCAAGGATCACAAAAAACTTATTATATTCGAAAAATTTAAAGTTTTACCTTTGACCTAGCATTAAAATTTTTTAATATTGACAGATTTGAATACAATTTTTGGATTTGAAACTAAGTTTTCGCCATTACTTGCCAAATATACCAAATTTGTTTTTATTTGCATTCAAAATCCTGAATATTGAAAATTTGACCTTTGATTTCGATGTTGATATTGTTAATATTGAAAGGGAATTTTTCATATGATGACAATCCTTTGCATAAAAAATTCTCAAAAATGAAAGTTTGACCTTTGACCTAGTGTTAAAATTCATGAATTTTGACAGATTTTAATATAATTTTATGATTTGAAAATATGTTTTTCTCAATTATTTATTAAAAAATTCCAAAATTGTTTATATTTGGTTTAAAAATACTGAATATTGAAAATTTGACCTTTGACCTCGAAGTTGATATTGTTAATATTGAACGGGAATTTCACATAAAACTTATATTTTCCTTGAAATTTTCAAAAAATTTAAAGTTTAAAATTCTTGAATATTGTCAGATTTTAATACAATTTTTCGATTTGAAAATATTTTTTCACCATTATTTACCAAAAATAACAAATTTGTTTATATTTTCAAACGATCACATAAAACTTATATTTTCTTAAAAAAATTCCCAAAATTTTAAGTTTGACCTTTGACCTAGAATTCAACTTATTGAATATTGGGGGATTTTAATACAATTTTTTTGATTTGAAAAGAGTTTTTCGCCACTATTTACCAAAAATAGGAAATTTTTTTATATTTGGATAAAAAAATACTGAATATTGAAAATTTGACCTCGAAGTTGATATTGAAAGGGAATTTCGCATATGATGACAATCCTTTCCAAGCATCACATAAAACTTAAATTTTCTTGAAAAATTTCAAAAATTGAAGTTTGACCTATCGTTAAAATTCTTGAATATTTGCAGATTTCAATACAATTTTTTGATTTGAAAAGAGTTTTTCGCCACTATTTACCAAAAAATACCAAATTTGTTTATATTTTCAATAAAAATACCGAATATTGAAAATTTGACCTTTGACCTAGAAGT
Organism: Calliphora vicina; assembly: GCF_958450345.1. Taxonomy (NCBI): domain Eukaryota; kingdom Metazoa; phylum Arthropoda; class Insecta; order Diptera; family Calliphoridae; genus Calliphora; species Calliphora vicina. Next base: position 23,515,065 of record NC_088781.1, on the reverse strand, counting down.
TGATATTGTTAATATTGAATGATTCTTGTAAAATTTTCATCATATATTTATGATTTTAGTCTTTATTAATACTGAGCAATAGCAAACCAAAGGGAGTTTAAACAAATAAGTGCTAAAAATTGCTTTTTCGAAATCTACCTCAAAGTTGAATTTGTTTATATTGAATGATTTTGATACAATTTTCAGCATATATTTATGATGTGATTATAATGTCTTCAAAATGGCTTTATTAATACTGAACACTAGTAAAATAAAAGGAATTTAAATAAATAATTCCCACTTTCCGCTAAGTTTGTGAAGGCATTGACCTATTTCTTTTTTATTGATATTCTCTCATGTGTTGTTATTAAAACCTTTAAGAAGATTCTTAAAATTTCTTAAATTTGTTTAACAAAATATTCAATAACTGTTAAAAACAATTCAGAATGAAGTGCTTGGGAAGTTTTGCCTCAACCGCCTTATAGTCCAGACCTTGCTCAGTCCGACTACTATTTATTTCGAACGATGCAGAACACTCTCTGGGAACACAGTATCCGAAGTTGACTTAATTCGTTCTTAGCCTCAAAAGATGATCTGTGCTTTTGGCTCGGCTATATGTTGCCAAAAAGATGGGAATAGGTCATAGCTAACAAGACTTTTAATAAATTTGTATTGTACAAATGTTTAAAAAAAAGCTAAACATTAGAAAAAATTCCGCATTTTTAAAAATTACAAACTTAAGGAAAAACTTAATTACCTGCTATAAAGTCAGAGTAATTATCATTAAATTAACAATAATTATTATTATTATTGTAAAACTTTTTGATGAAAAACATATGATTTATTATTTAAAAACAAATAAACAACAAAACAATTTGTAAATAAAACATTTGTCATATTTTTTGTTTTGTTTTTAATGAATTTATTAAATCATTTTGTAAATAATAAATAATTTGCATAGTAAAGCAAAAAAACAGTCATTTAAAAAACTAACAGCATGATAAATAAAAAACATAAATAATTTATTTAAACTAATTGTATGTAGTAGATGATGCGAGCATAACAATATTAAATAGAAAAAAATTGCGTTACAAATTTATAAGGCGGAAAATTTTCAATAAATTTTATTTTAACACACATTCACATTTTTCATATAAACAAATTGCAATATACATAATATTTGAAACAAAGTATAAATGTTAAATAATTTAAATTGAAAAATCAAAATGGAAAATTTTTATTTTTGTGTAAACAAATACATGAATAATCTTGCCGTCTTTCTTTGTTTATTCCCTCTCTCTCTCTCTTTCTTTCTCACAAATCCTTGTCGAAATTCGCCGAAATCAGAAATTTACGCCGTAATTTATGTATATTTATAAAATATGTATGTATTTCATGTTAATTACACATAATTATGAAAAGATTTAATAACAAAAACATGATTAAATTACCAGTGTTGTACTTATAAACAAATATGCAAAAAAACCATACGATTTAATTGTTGTTTATTTCTTTTTGGCAAATAAATAATATTTTTTTTTATCAAAAGTGCCAACACAAGAAACAACAAAATAATTATAAATATTACAACTCATTTACAGAGGCTCGTACGAGTACTTATTTATAAGTCTCATGCATACCAATCAGATATAAAAATATAAAACAGAGTTGTGGTAAAAATTCCAACAGAGGAATTTTATGAATAAAACCAAAACATCATTAAAATTTCTAAAAGAAAACATTCCCTCTCCTATTCTGTAAACCGCATCCCATTAACGTTTGCGATTTATTCGTTTTACATTCGAGTAAACAAACCTGTTTCAATGTTTAGGAAGTTATGCCTCAACCGCATTACAGTTCAGACCTTGCCTCGTCCAACTACTATTTGTAGCTATGTAAAACGCTCCCTCTGGGATACGATTCACTTGGGAACAGAGTATCCGATATTGGATTGATTCGTTCTTATCCTCAAAAGCGAGGAATCTTTTGGCGAGGAATCCTTATGTTGCCAGAAAGATGGGAAAAGGTCATACATAATTTGAATAAATTTTGTACAAATGTTTCAAAATAATAAGCCCACTGTTGTTCCAAATAAATTACATTTTATATCGTTGGAAAGGTCTTTAAAATATCTCTCATTTGATATATATATTCTTAATGTACAGAACTTAGTATCAAAGATATAGACAAATATATTTCACTAGAACCGAAAAAAACGGGTTTTTAAAAACCTTTCTCAACGATTATTGCAATAAACACAATTCAGAAAGTTTTTCTTAAAGAAAGTTTATTTTTGTTTATGAATTTTGGGTAAATCGTGGTGTTTTTGTTTATATCTCAAAAATGTATGAGCTGATTTGGATGATTTGTAATACCCAAATTCTCACCACTATATCACATATACATATTTATAGCACACATTGGTCCCTAGGTTATCTGGAAATCCTATTTAAATCAACACATGGACAGAGGGACATCGCTAAATCGATATCTATAAGGATCCAGAACAGTTAATGGAATCGCTACTGAAAATTGTAGAATCTTCAAACGAAATCACAAACTTAAATAAACCCTTGCCAATTATGCTGAAGGAAAAACTCTTCTGCACCAGAAGAAAGAGATTTTTATTTGACTAAGATTTGTTTCACCTTAAAGACAGTGAAAATTTGAAAAAAAATAAAAAACAAATAAAAATTGTGTAAAATTTCATTAATCTAAAAATTGAAATAACAAATTCAATCGTTTATTTCAAAAACCAGTCAAGCAACAAAAACTTAAAAATTTAGTTATTGGGCGATTAGTGTTTTGTAAAGGTAAATGCATCGTTCAATGCAAAAAAAAATGAAATACTGGCCCCTCATTATGGTAAGGCAAAGCACAGAAATCCGTGTTTAGTGCAGCAGAAAGAAGTCAAAAAAAAAAAAGATTTGGAAGCTCTAAACCCCTACGTGGTTGGATATGAAGAGTTTTATTTGAATATTTTTCAAAGGCCTACAACGGAAGCCTATAATTTTAAGTTGCTAGGAAGTTTTCTTTGATTTAATCAAAATCAATAATTTGTTGCTTGACTGGTTTTTGAAATAAACGATTCATGATTCATGTAGACTCCTCTTACAAATTCCCAGCATACGCCTCTGTTTATAGTTTTTACAATGGAAAATTACAAGTGTTTGTTGAATGGCCCATACAAACTACAACAATTACAAAAACAAACCAGAAGTGAGTGGTGACGATGAGTGAGTGAGTGGTAAATTGTGAAGGTGTACACAAGTTCTATTGTTGTTGCTTTTTTACGCTTATTATTACTATTATTATGAGGGATCTCAAATACATATGTATGTCTGAACTTATAAATATGTATGTAAGTAAGCCCACTAATACTTTTGTTTTTGTTGCAAATTCATATAGAGACGCATAAAAAATACGTGTTGTTTACGTGTAAAAAATAAGGAAAACAACACACCCACAATGGAATCAACAAAAAAATCACATAAGGGGCTTGAGGTAGCAAGGGAGCAAGTCCATATATTACAATAGCTATATAATGGTTTTCGTAATACTAGAAAAAATAAAATACTACTCAGTATTTTTCCGTTTCGAGATGACAAAAAATAAAAATATTGGAAAAAAACATAGACGGCCAGCAGTCTGTTGATAATTTTTGTTGTCTTTCTAATATTTACTATATATATAACAGCAACAACAATATTTTAGAATTGTTAAAATGTAAACAATTTCTTGAAAAAATAAAAAAATAAATAAATTAGTTATTTTTTTTCTTTATTTATATATAAAAAAAGAGTGAACACCTTTTGATATGATTTAACATGCTTTTCATTATACAAGGAAAAGGCATTTGTTTCTTAATAATAAATATTGAAATTGATTATGCAAAAAGAATACGTTTATATATTTATAAGAAAGAAAACTTTTCTATATGTATGTAGAAATTATTATTATTTGCTCTATTAACATTAACTTATCACGTTGTTTACTGATGATTGTAGTCGAAACAAAAAATAAACGATGTGTCTTTTTTTCTGCTTTGTTTTATTTCAACGGCAAAAACAAAATCTATATTTACTCGGACTTTGTTAAATACTTAGACAAGATTAATTTTCTTTATAAATTGCAGGTTTTCTTTTCTTTTAAAATAAGTTTTAACAGATAAACATTTAAAGGAATAGAGCAGCAACTTTAAAATCTTTATATTAAAGTTTGAAGTTAAACAGGAAATATGAATTAAATTAAAATTTTTTTTAATTTTCAAAAATTTAAATTTAACTTTGTCTGAATTTTAAAAACAAAATCTCAAAACAAAATTGTTAGTAGTAGAAATACTACTTTTTTTCAAAAAAGTATTTATTCACCGCTTTTTAATATGGAATATAATTGTTTAGAAAATAAACATTGAATTTATATAATTTTTCATATACATTTTGTAAAAAAGTACTGAATTATCTAAAACTTATTTTAAAAAAGTAGTAAATAAAATTTAATTTATATTAGAAAATAATATGTAAGCTTATGCGATATGATAAATATAATTTTTATTGAATTTAAAAATAGTAGTAGAAACACTACTTTTTTACAAAGTCTAAAATTTGTTATTTATTTACCAGGAATATAATTGTTCATGAAATAGAATTTAAAAAACACACATTTTCATAAAAATATTTGCAAATTAGTAGTAAAGTTACGTACTACTTTTTTAAAAAAGTAGTAGATTTTATGAAATTTTTCATTAGAATTATTAAACATTATAAAGTAATTCTAAAAATATAAATATTTTTGAAATTTAAAAATAGTAGTAGAAATACTACTTTTTTTAAAAAAAGTATTTATTCACCGCTTTTTAATATGGAATATAATTGTTTAGAAAATAAACCTTGAATTTATATAATTTCTCATACAAATTTTGTAAAAAAGTACTGAATTATCTAAAACTTATTTTAAAAACGTAGTAGATAAAATTTAATTTATATTAGAAAATAATATGTAAGCTAATGCGATATGAAAAATATAATTTTTATTGAATTTAAAAATAGTAGTAGAAATACTACTTTTTTTACAAAGTCTAAAATTTGTTATTTATTTACCAGGAATATAATTGTTCATGAAATAGACTTTAAAAAACACACATTTTCATACAAATATTTGCAAATTAGTAGTAAAATGACATACCACTTTTTTAAAAAAGTAGTAAATTTTGTGAAATTTGTCATTAGATATATTAAACTTGATAAAGTAATTCTAAAAATATAAATATTTTTAAAATTTAAAAATAGTAGTGGAAATACTACTTTTTTAAAAAAAGTTTTTATTCACCACTTTTTTATATGGAAAATAATTGTTAAGAAAATAAATATAAAATTTATATAATTTTTATACAAATTTTGTAAAAAAGTACTGAATTATCTAAAACTTATTTTAAAAAAGTAGTAGATAAAATTTAATTTATATTAGAAAATAATATATAAGCTAATGCGATATGAAAAATATAATTTTTATTGAATTTAAAAATAGTAGTAGAAATACTACTTTTTTTACAAAGTCTAAAATTTGTTATTTATTTACCAGAAATATAAGTGTTCATGAAAGAGACTTTAAAAAACACACATTTTCATAAAAAAATTTCAAATTAGTAGTAAAATGACGTAAAACTTTTTTAAAAAAGTAGTAGATTTTGTGAAATTTGTCATTAGATATATTAAACTTGATAAAGTAATTCTAAAAATATAAATATTTTGAAATTTAAAAAAAGTAGTAGAAATACTACTTTTTTAAAAAAAGTTTTTATTCACCACTTTTTTATATGGAATATAATTGTTTAGAAAATAAACATTGAATTTATATAATTTTTATACAAATTTTGTAAAAAAGTACTGAATTATCTAAAACTTATTTTAAATAAATAGTAGATAAAATTTAATTTATATTAGAAAATAATATGTAAGCTAATGCGATATGAAAAATATAATTTTTATTGAATTTAAAAATAGTAGTAGAAATACTACTTTTTTAACAAAGTCTAAAATTTGTTATTTATTTACCAGAAATATAAGTGTTCATGAAAGAGACTTTAAAAAACACACATTTTCATAAAAAAATTTCAAATTAGTAGTAAAATGACGTAAAACTTTTTTAAAAAGTAGTAGATTTTATGAAATTTGTCATTAGAATTATTAAACATGATAAAGTAGTTCTAAAAATATACATATTTTTGAAATTTAAAAATAGTAGTGGAAATACTACTTTTTTAAAAAAGTATTTATTTACCGCTTTTTTGTATGGAATGTAATTGTTAAGAAAATAAACATTAAATTTATATAATTTTTCATAAAAATATTGTAAAAAAGTACTGAATTATCTAAAACTTATTTTAAAAAAGTAGTATATAAAATTTAATTTATATTAGAAAATAATATGTAAGCTAATGCGATATGAAAAATATAATTTTTATTGAATTTAAAAATAGTAGTAGAAATACTACTTTTTTACAAAGTCTAAAATTTTTTATTTATTTACCAGGAATATAAGTGATCATGAAATAGTCTTTAAAGCACAGACATTTTCATAAAAATGTTTGCAAATTAGTAGTAAAATTACATACTACTTTTTTTAAAAAGTAGTAGATTTTATGAAATTTGTCATTAGAATTATTAAAAATGATAAAGTAATTCTAAAAATATAAATATTTTTGAAATTTAAAAATAGTAGTAGTAATACTACTTTTTTAAGCTAATGCAATATGAAAAATATAATTTTTTTTTAATTTAAAAATAGTAGTAGAAATACTACTTTTTTTACAAAGTCTAAAATTTGTTATTTATTTACCAAGAATATAATTGTTCATGAAATAGACTTTAAAAAACATACATTTTCATAAAAATGTTTGCAAATTAGTAGTAAAATTACCTACTACTTTTTTGAAAAAGTAGTAGATTTTGTGAAATTTGTCATTAAATATATTAAACATGATAAAGTACTTCTAAAAATATAGTTATTTTTAAAATTTAAAAATAGTAGTGGAAATACTACATTTTTGGAAAATGTTAATTTTATTTGTTTTATGCTTAAATAAAGTTGTTAATGATAATGACTTTAAAATAACATAGATTTTTTAAAATTTTTAGGAATTAGTTGTAAATAACATACTACTTTTTTAAAAAAGTAGCAAATTTTGTTAAATGTTTCATAAAATATATTAAACATGACCAAGTGATTTTGAAAACATAGTTTTTTTTTATTTCAAAAATAGTAGTAGAAATACATACTACGTTTTTTTAAAAAGTATGAAATTTTTAATAAAGAATTTATAAAATTCAAAAATTTTGAATCCAAATATACAGCAATAGATGAAATATTAAATAGAAATTTTTTTAGCCTCTATTTCTCATTTTTGGCTATTTTCAAAATTTTCCAAATAGAAAATTCGAATAGAACTTCGATATTTACAGTAAGATTAAGTTTGTGATGGAAAAAATAATATTTTAATCTATGAAGTCTATGAAGAGTTCTTGAGCAACGTCCCTGCCACCTTTAAATTACTAAGAATCATATAGAAATATATTTAAAACCACAGCAAATATAATTGCACTACTCTCTCAATCACTACACAAATCCTTACATAAACATTGTATTATGAATTGTTTTGTTTTCAATAAATTCTCTAGTATAGTGTTGTTTACACATTTGTGTTTGTTTACTTTAGTTTAAACCCCATAAACAATAATCGTACAATATGGAATTTATTGATATTGGTCAAGTCAAGGAAGGAGATTGGAAAAAGCTGGCAGTTTGTGCAGTCTTAGTGTTGGAAAACTGATGATAATAAAATGTGACATTGATGGGGATTGAAGATTGCACAGATAAGGGAATATAAGTATAAAGTAAATTCCTATAAATTATAATCTATCAAGTAAATATTATAAATAACTGTCTGGGTGTTAATGGGAAAAGAGGTGCGAATAATTGAGGTTATTAAAGAAGGCTGTTATAGCAAGAATGTAATGGTAGCAGACTTTATTCAAACAAATTTGAACTTTAAAATGTATTCGAACATTCAATTATGTAAGAAAATTCAATAAAAATTAAATACATAGTTCTAAAATATAAATCTATAGATTTATTTATACATTTCTTAATATTTTTAAAATTTTCGAAAATTCGAATTTAATTTCGAAAATTTTCGAACATAAAAAAATTAAATTTTTAATGAAATTTGTCCATAAAAATCATAAATTTTAATTAAAACATATATTTTTGGGGTTTTTACAATGTTCGAAATTAAAATTATGACAGATATAATGTTCGAAAATCCCAAAAGTTTAATATTTCATGCTCAAAGCCTAAAAAAGTATGTTTTTGTTTTTATTTGATTATTTTGTAAACTTTTATTAATTTTTGAGACTTTCGAAAATTCAAAATTAATTTCGAAAATTTTCGAACTTTAAAAAATATTATTTTAAATGAAATTTTTCAATAAATTTTTTGCGTTTTTACCTTTGAAATTCAAATTATGACAGAAGTTGATTTTCGAAAGTCCCAAAAGTTTTTGGGGTTTTTACTATGTTCGAAATTCAAATTATGACACAAGTTAATGTTCGAAAGACTCAAAATTTTCATATTTAATGTTAAAAGCTTCAAATAAATTAGTTTTTATCTTTATTTAACTATTTTTGAAAATTTTAAACATTTTTGTGATTTTCGAAAATTCGAATTTAATTTCGAAAATTTTCAAACTTTAAAAAAATATTATTTTAAGTGAAATTTGTCCATAAAAATTATAAATTTTAGTTAAAACATAATTTTTTTGCGTTTTTACCATGTTCGAAATTAAAATTATGACAAAAGTTAATGTTCGAAAGTCGAAAAAGTTCCATATTTAGTTTTCAATGCTTCAAATAAGTTTGTTATTGTTTTTATTTGTTTATTTTTTAAAATTTTATAGATTTTTGAGATTTTCGAAAATTCGAATTTAATTTCGAAAATTTTCGAACATAAAAAAAATTAAATTTTTAATGAAATTTGTGTATAAAAATCATAAATTTTAGTTAAAACATAAATTTTTGAGGTTTTTACAATGTTCGAAATTAAAATTATGACAGATATAATGTTCGAAAGTCCCAAAAGTTTCATATTTAATAATCAAAGTTTCAATTATGATTTATTTTGCTTATATTTGTTTATTTTTTTAAATTTTACACATTTTTGAGATTTTCGAAAATTTTCGAACATAGCTGAAAATGCTCTCTAAGTTAACTACTTGGATAAAATCTTTAAAATTTATAAATAATTCATAATTTCACAAACATATTATATGTTTGAAAATATATAAATTAAAGCAAATTAAAAATATCAACTCATTTAAGAACATTAACGCAGAAATACAATAAAACTCGGAAGTAATCACAATAACAGTAAGTATTGTATCAACAGCTAAAGGTCATCTCCGAGATCTTGTTCAATGTTAAAGAAAAGACAATAAAAACAAAAATTTTAAACACTAAATAAATTAATAAAATTTAATGAAATTCCAATGCAGCAGGTAATGTACGAAAAAGTGAGAATGTGGTGGTGTATTGACGCGTACAATGATTATTTGCGTTGAAAAAAAAACCTTTAAATCTGACAAATTCACACTATTTTTATGTGTTTTTCTGTTTGTTTTTAGGTGAAGGTTACAATTGTTTTGTTTTGTATGTTTGTATTTAGTTTTAATTGTTTTAGGTCAGTTTTTAAAGACATACAGATTGAAATCCGTCATAAACATATTTTAAATTAAAACTATAAATTTCAAATTTCAAATAAAATTCATTAATATCTTAAGTGACCTTAAGAAAATGAAATTTTGCAAAAAAACAATTTTTAGGAACTAAAATAGGATCTTTGAAATATTATATGAAATTTACCCACCAAAACAATTATGATCACATTTAACCTACTTAATCATAATTAAAATCACACAAAAAACATAGTCACACGGCTGCTACTTTTCAATGTCATAAAGATCATTTATTTCTGAAATAATTCCTTTCAAGAACATTTCTGAAATTGTGTTGTTTTTGTCTCACCTACGTACATGATCTATATGTTTGCATTCATAATTGTATGTTTTTTTATTTGTAGCTGATTTAGTCATCATTGCCTTATGTCATTTGTTTACTTAATTTACACAAATCAAAACACAAAACACATTCTTATTGACAGCTGTCAATTTTGTGCTTTATTGTTGTTTGGTTTTTATTATGACTGTTGAAAGAAAATTAATGACAATTCGCTTGGCAAATCACTCTATTACTTAGTTGGCTATAAAGGCAAAAACTCTCATGTTAATGGATTTCCTGTCTAGAGCTAAGAAAATATTGTTGAAATTAAAATTGAAAGATACATATATGACGTACAGAAAAGCTTAAAGCAATTAGAAAAACAACTGTTATTCTTAATGTTTTTTGTTGCTGTTTTAAAAATTTCAAAAACTGTGGGAAATTCGAATAAAATTTTCAATATTTTTATTTAATTTCGAAAAAAATGCCTGTCAAAAACAGTAAATAAGTTTGTTTTTGCATTTAATTAATTATTTTTAAAATTTTTATACATTTATCTGATTTTCGAAAATTCGAACTTAATTTCGAAATTTTTCGAACATAGAAAAAATCATATTTTTAATGAAAATCAGTGAAAAAAATCATCCAAACTCAAAGATAACATATTTTTTTAATGTTTTCATATGTTCGAAAGTAAAATTATTATAGAAATTAATGTTCGAAAGTCAAACATTGCCTTTTTATGTTGATTTTTTTAAAAGCATGTTTTAAGTTTCAATTAACTTTGTTTTGACATTTATTCGTTTATTTTGTAAAATTTTACATATGTTTCTGAATGTCGAACTTAATTTCGAATTTTTTTCGAAAATGGAAAAAATCATATTTCTATGAAATTTGGCAATAAAAAATCATCCAAGCACAAAGATACAATATTTTTTTTTAAGGTTTTTCAATGTTCGAAAGCAAAATTATTACAAAAATCAATGTTCGAAAGTCAAAAATGCTTAATATGCTGATTTCTTTTAAGTTTAAAATAACTTTGCTTTTGTTTTTATTTTAATATTTGAACATTTTATAGATTTTTATGAATTTCGAAAATTCGATTTTAATTTAAAAATTTTTCGAACACAGAAAAAAATTATATTTTTAATGAACTTTTGATAAAAACAAACATAAACTCCTATGTTTAACATGATTTCTGAAGATTTTCTATGTCCGAAATTAAAATTAAGACGAAGTTATGTTCGAAAAATAAAAAAAGTCATGTTTAAGCCTTAAATATGTTCGTTCTTGCTTTTATTTCATTATTTGTAAAAATTTTATGATTTTCGAAAATTCGAAGTTAATTTCGTATTTTTTCGAACATAGAAAAAATCATATTTCTAATGAAATTTTGACATAAAAAACATGAAATCCTATGTTAACATGATTTTTGAGGATTTTCCTATGTTCGAAATTCAAATTATAACTAAAAAGAATGTTCGAAAATCAAAAACTTAAAATTTTCTTTACAAGCAAATAGTGTGTTTAAAGTCTTATTTGATTATTTCATAAAATTGTATGCATTGTTATGATTTTTAAAAATTTGAACATAATATCGAAATTTTTCGAACTTGGAAAAAAACTATTTTTCGTAAAATTGAATCATAAAAATCATTACATTTCGCTTGTATTTCATTATTTGTAAAAGTTATGATTTTCGAAAATTCGAACTTAATTTCGAATTTTTTCGAACATAGAAAAAATCATATTTCTAATGACATTTTGACATAAAAATTATAAATTGTTATGTCCCAGGAAAAATTTTGTGAATTTTTGTAATGACCACTAGTTATTTCATGCATTCTTTTGTAAGGAGTGGTGGTTACCCAGCACATTATTTTATTTACTAGAATAAGTACTTATTTTTATGCAGGCTGGTAATGAACTTTTGCATTTAGCACAGCTATCTAGTGTGTTTGACTGGAAAACGGGAGGTTAGTGGTTCGCCACCTGTCAAAGCCATTAATTTTTTTGTTCATATCATATTTATTTATATGTTGATGTTAAAACTATTGTTAACTTACAATAAAATAACTCGTACATGGAGCAGTGAGTTAGCAGCTTGACTATCAAACACAAGCAAATAATGTGACTGTTCGATTCCCACACAAGGCAATATTTTTTGTGTTTTTTTTTTAGCTACATATTCTTGTTGTTAATTTACTACTTATTTTTCAACTGATTGTAAGTACATTTGTAAGCTTGACCGCTGAATTTTCTAAAAATCTCGAACAACGGTAAGTAGTGTTTCAGTCAAATAATAAGTAGTTATCGCTTTGCTCCAATTATACTTGCTGGCTTACTAGGTAAGCAAAGTTTTTGCTGGGGTATAACATGATTTTTGAGGATTTTCCTATGTTCGAAATTAAAATAATGACTAAATTGGATGTTCGAAAATCAAAAAGTTCAAATTTTCTTTACTAGAAAATAGTGTGTTTAAAGTTTCATTTGGTTTTATTAGATTATTTCTTAAAATTTTATATATTCTTACGATTTTTGAAAATTCGAACTTAATTTCGAAATTTTTTCGAACATGGAAAAAATTTTATTTTTCATGAAATCGAGTCATAAAAATCATTATTTGTAGAAATTTTACATTCTTATGATTGCGGAATTTCTATTCGAATTTTTTCGAACATAGAAAAAACCTTATTTTACATGAAATTTAGCTATAAAAATTATAAAATCTTATGTATAATATAATTTTTAAGGATTTTCTTATGTTCGAAATTAAAATTATGACTAAATTGAATGTTCGAAAATCAAAAATTTCAGATTTTCTTTACAAGAAAATAGTGTCTTAAAGTCTTATTTAGTTTTATTAGAGATTATTTCTTAAAATTTGTTGCATTCTTATGATTTTTGAAAATTATTTTTTTAATGAAACAGAGTTTTAACATTATTTTATTAGGTTTTTTTTCAAAAATCGAAAGTAAACTTATTTCAACTGTTTACTTTTGAAACGCACTGTGTATTTTTTAACTTAAAAGTTTGTTTTTGTCATTACAAAATCTTCCAAAAAAAAAAAAACAAAATCTAATTTATTATTCCTCACTCATAGCGTATTTTTTTTAAAAAAAAAACATGTCATTATCACTAATAATCAGCTTTAATGTTTATGAGTGGTTGGTTGGTTGGCGAGGCTTTTATTTGAGGGAACCTGTATGTCTATTAACTAGACCCAACCATGTGTATTGCCCTCTATCTATGTTCATACATATTTATTTAAGGGAGACGGTCTGTTATTTTTTTATTTTACTTTTTCAATTCGTTCCATTAATTGTTTATGTACATGAGGTACGTATGTATTTAATCAATTATCAATACAAATTTGTTTTTAACATAAACTGATTGATTTGGTTTCGTCTAGGGCTTTTAATATTTTGTGCTGTTCAAATTGAAAGTCTGATAACTTGTTCCAAAACATTTGTTTATTCATTTATTTAACAGAAAAAATAAATAACAAAACAAATTTACATACACCAAAAAATAACAATAGATTTAGATGGCTAGAAAAAAAAATAATAAAAATAAAAAAAAGCGGCATAAAATTTTCATTTCTCGATTTAGAATCGGGTTCTGGTTTGTTTAGTATTTTAATAATAATAATTTTTTGTCAGAAGTTTATTTAATCAAAGTTTTTATAGCTATTGCTGCATTGTTGAAACAGACTAGACCAGCACTATATCGTTTCATTCCCTTGGGTATTCGTTTGTTGTTGTATAAAATATACAAAAACAAGAAAAAATGTTGGCCTCACTTGACCCTTGAACAAAATACCCAACACACTTCTATTTAATACCTCTACCATCCATGCATGTACCCAGCCCATTACATTGTATTTAGTACTTTTTATGGTTTCAACTTATTGTTTTTCTTATTTTTTGTTACATACATTGATAGCTTTTTTCATTTATTTATATTGATATTGATAATAATATTAATTTGTTATTTCTTTCATCAATATTACAATATTTAATTATTTTTCATTTATTATGGCAACACTTTTCTCAATTGAAAATTTGTTCAATTTATTGTATAAATATTTTTATAGCATTATTATCAATTTCATTACCTTTTTGTAACTTGTACGTTATGAATTTAGTTCAGCAATGTAATGTAAAAGGGATTTATTATATTCATATTGTAAAAAAAAAATAGAGAAAAATCTAAAAAAAGAATATGCTCGTAAAGAGAATTTATAAATTTTTATTAAATGGATCAATTTGTTTCTTAATTGTTAATAGATCAATAACAAAATAACAACAAAAAAAAAATATTGTTGATGGGTAGACTGATATTGGGTGTATGAATTAAAAATGCGGGATTTACAATAGATTGAGTATCTTTTGAACGCTTAATGTAACAACTATTTTTTTTTGCTTCGAAAATGTCGAATTTTTTATCAACAAAGCGTCATATGCGGGAAGTTTCATTTTACTTTTCTAATTTAAAACAAGTAAGAAAGTATGGTCGGTCAAGCCCGACCATATAATACCCTACACTAAGTAAAAGAGCAAAAACATTTTTCTTTTAAAATTTCAATAATTTATATTTTTGAGTGATTTTCGGAAGTGGGCCTTATATGGGAGCTATGACCAATTATGGACCGATCACCATGAAATTAGGTAGTGTGATTTATGTCTATATGAAAGTATACTATGTTGAATTTTGTGAGTATACCAAAATTTTTAAGCGATCTATGCACGTTAAAGTGATTTTCGGAAGCGGGTCTATATGGGAGCTATGACTAATTATGGACCGATCGTAACAAAATTTGGTGACATGAATTTTGTATATATAAAACTTATTTGGAGCGCAATTTGTGGAGATACATTTATAATTTAAACATTTATGACCGATAAAGTCCAATTTCGGAAGGACATTTGTATGGGGGCTAGGTGAAATAATGGACCGATTTTAGCCAGTTTCAATAGGCTTGGTCCTTGGGCCGAAAAAATAATATGTACCAAATTTGATCGAAATATCTTCAAAATTGCGACCTGTACTCTGCGCACAAGGTTTACATGGACAGCCAGCCAGCCAACCAGCCAACCAGCGTTACAAACATATTCTTATACCCTACACCACCCTATGGTGGTGTAGGGTATAAAAATATTCTTGATGGGTAGCCTGCTATTGGGTGTATGACTTAAAAATGCGGGATTTACAATAGATTGAGTATCTTTTTGTCTGTCATTTATTTTCACTTCGATATTGAACATAAAATTGTAAACAACAAAGCTTTTTTTTGCTTCGAAAATGTCGAATTTTTTATCAACAAAGCGTCATATGTGGGAAGTTTCGCTTTACTTCTTTATTTTGAAAAAAAAAAATTGCTGAACACACCGCTTGCTCACCAAAGCTTATAGCAAATGCGTTCCATAGTTTGTGCGATTTAGAAGTGGTGATTTTGACACGGAAGACAAAGATAGCCCAGGCCAGGCAAAAAAAGTTTGAAGACCAAGGACTGGAGGCATTACTCCATGAAGATTGTTGTCAAACTCAACAAAAACTTGCAAATTCATTGGATGCCACTCAAGCAGCAATTTCAAAACGTTTGGGAGCAGTAGAGTTCATCCAAAAGCAGGGAAATTGAGTACCATACGAATTGAAGCTGAGAGACCTTGAAAGACGATTTTGTATGTCTGAATGATGCTTGAACGATATAAAAAAAAACATTTTTGCATCGCATCATTACTTGCGATAAAATTTGGATCTATTACGATAACCCGAAGAGTAAGAGATCGTATGCGAAGCCCGGCCAACCTGCCGAATCGACACCAATGCCAAATATTCATGCCGTTAAGGTAGTTCTTTGTATTTGGTGGGAGAAAATGAGTCCAATCTATTATGAGCTGCTAAAATCTGCTCAGGCCATCACAGGGAACCTGTACCGAACGCAACTGATTAGTTTGAAGCGAGCATTGGCCGAAAAATGCACAGACATGAAACCATAATATTCCATCATGCCAGCGATCGGCCACATGTTGCAATACCAGTTAAAAAGTATTTAGAATGAAGTGGTTGGAAAGTTTTGCCTCACCCGCTTTATAATCCAGGCCGTACCCAGTTTGACTACTATTTATTTTGATCAATGCAGACCGCTCTCTCTCTGGGATACGTTTCACTTTGGAACAGAGTATCCGAAATTGGCTTGCATCGTTATTGGCCTCATAAGATGAGCAGTTCTTTTCGCTTGGAAACCATATGTTGACAGAAAGATGTGAAAAGGTCATAGATAACAATGGCCAATACTTTGAATAAATTTATATTGTGAATTTTTAAGTCATACGTTTAATAGTTTATGGGTCTAGTCCCCAGTTAGAGTCTAGTGTATAGGACTAGTCCCTAGTATAGAGTCTTTTATAAAGAAACAACAAATATATTGAATTCTAATCCTCAACAATAGTGAGTTAAATATATGATGTTTGCAAGATATTCAGGACAACTGAAGAATGCTGATCACGGCCGTAGAGGATGCAAATGCAATCCAGTCTACTTAATGATCTAGGACATCGGAAGATTGCTCAGGACGACCGAACGAAAATGCATTCCAGTCTTCTAAATGTCTTAACTAGCTTTTCAGTGTATTCTTGGAATTACTTTATTAGAAAGTATATCTAACTTTAAAAACAAAAAACTGGCAAAAATAATAAATAAATTTCTTAAAAAAACTTAGCCTAAACCCATGGTAGGCGTTCCATATTGTTCAGGTTACGATGATTTTCGTCAAACAACCCGAATGTGAACAAAAGAGCGTAATAGAGCGTAAAAATACATACATTTCATTCAGTTGCTTGATGTTGTTGTGGATATTTTATTTTTTACCCAAAAAAGCACACAAATTAAATGCCTCTATTTGCCTACCAATGCCCTAAACTATGGGACTAGTCCCTAGTAGAGAGTCTAGTCTATAGACTATGAGACTATGTAGTTCCTAGTTAGAGTCTAGACTATGGGACTAGTCCCTAGTCTAGAGTCTTGTCATGTGAATAGTCTATGGACCAGTCCATAGTATAGAATCTAGTCCACAGCCTATGGACCAGTCCATAGTATAAAACTAAAACCAAATTCTTTGTGTTTATAGGTAGCAATCAAAATTCGAATTTTCTTTGTTTTCTTAAATTTCAAAGAATCCATCAGATTCAGTGAATTTTAAATTTCATACTAATTATTTAAAAAAAAATAAAGTGTTGAAAGAAATTTTCTAATAATTTGTGAAATTGAAACAAAATTGTTCTTTGTTTTTTTACAACAAAGAAATTTCTCACTTTCTATAATTCCTAAAATTCCTAAGAAACCCAGTTTCAATTAATTGAAATTTCAAACTAATTAGTTTAATTAAAAAATGAGTATTTTACAGAATTTGTGTAATTTCTAGGGAATCATTAAGGCCGCCAAATTACACGATCAACATAATTCTCAAAAATTGATTCCCCAAATTGTTTCATACGCATTTCCTTTGCGATTACACTCATTCTAAAATTCTTTAGGAAAATTTATTCAAACATAAATCACAAAAACAGTCTCACGCTCTTTTTACGCTCTTGAGTGTTTTGAAAACATTTCAATTCTTAGAATTCCCACCATAAATCAAATACAAACACAAATACTTAATTCAACGGATTTTTTTTTGCAAATCAAAATAAAAATTCAAAGAAAAACAATAAAGAAAATTTCAAATCCTTTAGTTTTGAGAACATTTAAATGAATTTAATTAAATTTTTGTTGATTCTTTTAAAATGTATTAAAATAATTAACCTTGAATATTAGTATTTTGTTTATTTTCAATTTCAAATGAATTTTATAGTTTGTAACATGCGGGCTTGTATTATCAGCTAAATATTAAAATTTTTTGGGGTGTTTGTAAAAGAAAACAATTTTTTTTTAAACAAACAATCAATCAAATCCAATAAAACTAATTAAGTGATTAATAAACATGAAATAATTAATAATTTTGTAAAACACAAATTTTAAATTTTAAATATAAATCATGGATTTTTATGTGGCCATAAAAACAATCAAACAAATTTTGTTTTAAAATAAAAATATATAGTTGGGGAAACCCCTTATGGAAAAACTACATGGGGAAATATTTAAAACTAAATTTTCTTTATAACTTGCAAACATTCTAACTAATGATGATTTAATTTAAAAATAATTTTCCATGACAAATTTCACCACGTGTAATCTGTGTTACCAACTGTGCTTAACTGCATGATCTCGGTGATCTTTGCTTTTAATCTTGAGGGTTTGATGTCTAAGAGACTGAGTTAATCTCTACTAGCCACCAAGCCAAACGCCAGTAGCTGTTAAATGTTTATGTCATTTAAAAAGCCATAAAATTTTTCTATTTATTACAACTTTGTTTGTCTAAACCAATAACAAAATTGTCTCACTTTTACTGCTTTAATGAACGGTTGACTGCTTGATCATGGGCTCTTTATAGTTAGTTAGTTGGCCATTAATTTTCACTTTAGCTAGAGATTATTTTGAAATCTCGAATGTATTTGTTGCTGTTAATGGTTGCGCCAGTAAAACGATCCTAATGGCGGCATTTACTTCAGTTACCTTTAAAGAGTAGAGTGTAACTAAATAAATATGTTATAGAAATATTGGTACTTTGGAATACATATTTAAAAAATAATAAAATGCTGTCCATAGTCCAAAGAAAAGATTATGTACAACAGACTACACTACACTTTATACTATAGATCGGTCTAAAGTTTATAGACTAGACCATGACGAGGATCTAGCTAAACATGTTAAAATATAGAAGAAGAATTCGAATATTCGGTTTCGGATTTTGCCGAATACCTAACTCTTAACAATAGTGAGTTAGATGATGTTTGCAAGAGATTTAAAACAACTGAAGATTGCTGAACATGATCGTAGAGGATCAGCAAATACAATCCAGCTTACCAGGTGATCTTGGACCTCCGAAGATTGCTGTCTACGACCGAAGCGGGTTAGAAAATTCACACCACTTTCTTAAGTGTCTAACTAGCTTCTCAGAGCATTATTGGAATTACTTTCTTTTTTAAAAATTACCTCAAAATTTTTTAAAAAAATCTGGCAAACCTAAGAAATAAATTTCCTAAAAAAAAAACTTACCCTCTACCATGTGTCATAAACTTACTCACTTAAAAACAAAACAAATTTGCTTACCTGCAAAGAAATAAAGGAAAAGGTAATAAAAATTAGTAAAAAAATCAAAATATAAATTAAGAAAATATTTATTTAAACAATAAGAAAATTTTCACTTTTCAATACTACTAGAATTATCCATTCAACTTTAAAAGTTTCCCCGAAAAACCACCCAAAATTTTCCTGTGTTTACACGGAAGTCATTATTATTTCGGCCATAATAATAAAATTTTATTTTCAAAATTGCTACGTGCTTAAAAAGTAAATATTTTTGTTTTTCCTCTGGCCTGCACCGCCACCACCACCACCCACAATGACAGATGATGAAGGAAAGCCAGCCAGTCAGTCATAGTTTTTAGTGTTTATTTTTTTGATTTTAAAAATAAACATTTTCATTAACGCATTTATTTTTAAAATTCTGTAATAAACTTAAATTTAATTTTAGTATTTTTGTATTTAAAATTGAACAAAGAGTACTTGAAATCATAATGAATATATTTAGTTATTTGAAAAGAAACATAAAAACAAAAAAAAAGTTGGCGTCATAATAATCATCATCATGAAATATTTGCAATTCTTTTTTGTCAGTTCATTTAAATGACACACATCTAAAAATAATTGTGAAATTGTTAAACATATTTTAGGGTTTGTTTACAGAAATAAGGTAAACAATGTTTACCACTTGGAAAGGGGCAAATGCTAAGAGTAAGGGGCCAGACAATTTGTTTTAAAAACGCAAGTCTAAAGTAAACACGAATTGCAAGTTATTAGGTAGATTATTTAAATGTATAACACAACCTTAATTATTTCTAGACTACAAACTAGGCTAGACTCTGGACTAGAGACTATACTTGAGATTATATTAGAGACTAGACTAGAGACTAGACTGGAGATTAGACGAGAGACTAAACTAGCGACTAGACTAGAGACTAGACTAGAGACTAGACTGGAGACTAGAGACTAGACTAGATACTAGACTAGAGACTAGACTAGAGACTAGACTAGAGACTAGACTAGAGACTAGACTAGAGACTAGACTAGAGACTAGACTAGAGACTAGACTAGAGACTAGACTAGAGACTAGACTAGAGACTAGACTAGAGACTAGACTAGAGACTAGACTAGAGACTAGACTAGAGACTAGACTAGAGACTAGACTAGAGACTAGACTAGAGACTAGACTAGAGACTAGACTAGAGACTAGACTAGAGACTAGACTAGAGACTAGACTAGAGACTAGACTAGAGACTAGACTAGAGACTAGACTAGAGACTAGACTAGAGACTAGACTAGAGACTAGACTAGAGACTAGACTAGAGACTAGACTAGAGACTAGACTAGAGACTAGACTAGAGACTAGACTAGAGACTAGACTAGAGACTAGACTAGAGACTAGACTAGAGACTAGACTAGAGACTAGACTAGAGACTAGACTAGAGACTAGACTAGAGACTAGACTAGAGACTAGACTAGAGACTAGACTAGAGACTAGACTAGAGACTAGACTAGAGACTAGACTAGAGACTAGACTAGAGACTAGACTAGAGACTAGACTAGAGACTAGACTAGAGACTAGACTAGAGACTAGACTAGAGACTAGACTAGAGACTAGACTAGAGACTAGACTAGAGACTAGACTAGAGACTAGACTAGAGACTAGACTAGAGACTAGACTAGAGACTAGACTAGAGACTAGACTAGAGACTAGACTAGAGACTAGACTAGAGACTAGACTAGAGACTAGACTAGAGACTAGACTAGAGACTAGACTAGAGACTAGACTAGAGACTAGACTAGAGATTAGACTAGAGACTAGACTAGAGACTAGACTAGAGACTAGACTAGAGACTAGACTAGAGACTAGACTAGACTCTATACTAGAGACTAGACTCTATACTAGAGACTAGACTCTATACTAGAGACTAGACTCTATACTAGAGACTAGACTCTATACTAGAGACTAGACTCTATACTAGAGACTAGACTCTATACTAGAGACTAGACTCTATACTAGAGACTAGACTCTATACTAGAGACTAGACTCTATACTAGAGACTAGACTCTATACTAGAGACTAGACTCTATACTAGAGACTAGACTCTATACTAGAGACTAGACTCTATACTAGAGACTAGACTCTATACTAGAGACTAGACTCTATACTAGAGACTAGACTCTATACTAGAGACTAGACTCTATACTAGAGACTAGACTCTATACTAGAGACTAGACTCTATACTAGAGACTAGACTCTATACTAGAGACTAGACTCTATACTAGAGACTAGACTCTATACTAGAGACTAGACTCTATACTAGAGACTAGACTCTATACTAGAGACTAGACTCTATACTAGAGACTAGACTCTATACTAGAGACTAGACTCTATACTAGAGACTAGACTCTATACTAGAGACTAGACTCTATACTAGAGACTAGACTCTATACTAGAAACTAGACTCTATACTAGAAACTAGACTCTATACTAGAGACTAGACTAAAAACCACTTTATTTTTATTTTCCAACTGCTTTTTTTGAAAACAAATTTCTATCTTAAAGGAAACTATTAATCTAACACGATCTTGGTATTTAAAAACTGGAATTTTTGCTCTAAATTATGAATTAACATATTGTTTTGGTTTTAACAATAAAATTCAACATTTTATTATAATTTTTAAGGAAATAAATCATATTTTAAACAAAAATTGTTTAGCTATTTTTGAAGATTTCAAACTAAATTAACCAGTTTATTTCAAATGATACAAAGTTCATAAATTATTTATAATTTAAACTGATTTAAATGTTTTAGATATGAATATTTTCTTAGATTGTGCTATGTTATTCAAAACAAATAAATAAACAAAAAGCTTCAAAACAATTTTTTTTTTTTTCAAAAAAGAAGACAAGAAATAGAAAAAAATTGTATTTTTGTGTCTTTATTCACCTTGGCCAAATGATTAATGAATGCAATTGCGTGTGCGTGGTTAAAACGATGAATTTTTTACTTACTTTTTTTGTAATGAAAACAACACAAATAACAGGTTTTGAGTTTTTATTTAAAATCAGCTAAATTAAATAGATTTGGGAACAGTTAAAGGCCTGAATACTGTTTAGTCTAGTAAATGAAATTAAACAAGTAAGAAACTTTGAATTTATTTAGGCTAATAATGAAATTGAATCTATTTCAAGTATTGGTTACAAGAAATGTGGTTAATAACAAGTAATTTGTTAAAGAAAAATAGCACAATTTGCAATTATTTATTTCAAAAAATAATAACTTGAAAATTTCGTCCACTGTTTACTTAGGTAGTTACTAGTATACGAAAAAGTAAACAGTTGCAGATGAATTAAAATTGTTTGTTTGCAGAGAGAGATAGAGAGGGAGCTTAGTGTATTAAAGTTGATAAACCTAGAGTTAGGACAAGTTTTTTCTAAATATCAAATCATTTTACAGAATTCGAATCTTTTTTTTAATTTTTAATCTTATGTTTCTGCAAAATTACTCAACTAATTGAAATAAATTGTATGATTTGTGTATATCATCTTAGGTATTTTTATAATTTTGTTAGTGGGTTTCAATTTCTTCTCATTATTATTTTGTATTTGAAAATTCATTTAAAATTTTCACTTGTCAAATCTTTAAATTTTTTAATAAACATAAAATTTAGTTTAAGATTTTGTATATAAATGAATTAATGAATGAGTGTCTTTCTATTTTAAACATATATTTGTTTCTGTATCGTTTGTTAATTGGGTCACCATGTTATTAAAATGTGTGCCTCTGTTTCTGTCTCAATACCCCACAATTTTTAAATTTAAAATATTTTTTTTGCCATGAATTTGTATATATTTGTTTGCATTTAGAGAGGCATTGATTATATTTATTTATATGAAAGTTGTTCGTTTATTTCACTTAACAAAATTTAGTTATTAAATTCTGTTGAATATGACAAATGATTGTCAGGTTTTAGTTTCATTAAAGATTGTGTTTGAGTTTGTTTGCCAAAAGTAATTAAACCCTCATATATATTTATTTAATAGAGATTTTTTATAGCTAAATATTTATATTTGCCTTGATTTTTTGTTTATATAAACAACTGGGTTTTATAACACAAAATTTTATTTTGAAACGTGTAGGGGAATCATTGACCTTTTCTTAGCGAAAAAAAATAATAAATAAAAATAAAAAAATACTCCTAAAAACATTTGCAAATTATCACATCAAATCACAAGGTTAGGTATATTTTTTTATTAATAAAAAGTTTGTTTTTAAAGAAATTACAAAAAAATATGGACTTTAATATTAGTAGCCAAATAACATTTTTTACTAAGAACAAATAATTATTTTGTTAAATAAATAACTTAATTTAATTATTTTATTTTAATTTTATTAGATCAATAGATCGAAATTGTTTGAAAAGATTTATAAACAATATTGTTTTTTCTTCATTATTGGCTGTCTAAATTCAGTTTACTTCCTTAGCCTTGATTGAGTTCATTGTCTAGCGGCAATAAAACAATATTAAATACAAATAAATTAAACGGAAAGTTAATTTTATTTTTCAGTTGAATAAACAAAAATTAAAGTCTTCCGTTTTTATTCTTTTAAAAAATATAAAAAAAACACCTTCACTACTAGTATTGCCACACATTTTCATTAAAAATTTTTAAATCATAAATACCCAATAACTGAATAACAAGCTTTTCGATAACTCCTCTATACCTTACATAGAAGTAGTCTGGTAATGAATTCTCTACAATTAATTATACATTTGAATTTAAATACGAATAATAAGAATATTTTATGCATAAGTAGTTGTGTTCTTTTGTTTTAGAAAAAAAATCAGTCATTATCGGATTTGTTATTGTATCAAAAGAACACAGTTTATTATTAAAGGAACTAAACTACCGTTTTTAAAAGGTAAAAACTTAATAATAATTGAATCTTAGTTATTTTCAATATGTCTATTTATCTGAGGTAAATAAACCACCATTTTTAAAAGGTAAAAACCTAAAAATATTTTAATCTTAGTTATCTTCAATATTTCTCTTTATTTGAGGAAATAAACCATCGTTTTTAAAAGGTAAAACGTAATAATATTTTAATCTTAGTTATTTTCAATATTTCTCTTTATCTGAGGTAAATAAACCACCATTTTTAAATGGTAAAAACGTAAAAATGTTTTAATCTTAGTTATTTGCAATATTTCTCTTTATTTGAGGAAATAAACCACCGTTTTTAAAAGGTAAAAACTTAATAATAATTGAATCTTAGTTATTTTCAATATGTCTATTTATCTGAGGTAAATAAATATGGAATATTTAATACAGTTTTTAGTAAAATGGTTTCAGAGAATCGATAAAGAAAACGTATTTTACACGAATTTAATAAAAACAAGTTAGAATGCTGTATTCGACTTTGCCAAATGCTCAATACCCTCTACCGAAAAACCAGCTGGACTTTAATTTGGTACATTAAGGCAAATATTTTTCAGAAAAGAAATTAAATAGTCTAAAAATTTATTTTGAAAAAATACATGCAAAAAATCGGCTAACAAATGCCTGAGATATAAGAAAAAAACCAGGACAACCTCGATTTGTTGACCTATTTTTGATCTATATCTGGATTACTAAGTTAATATAGACAATATGGATATCTAATGATAGATATTTACAAGACATTTACAACGGCATGTATAAAGCCTAGTAATATAGACCTAAAATGGGTCAAAATCGAAAAAAATTTTTTAGCCCGAATTTTTTTTTCCCCAAAAAAATTTTTTTGTCATAAAATTTTTTCATTAATAAATTTAAAATTTTTTTTTAAATAAATATGCCTTTTTTAAAAAAATGTGTGGCCTTTAAATTTTTTTCAATAATAAATTTAAATTTTTTTACCTAAAAATATTAAAAAATTGTATTTTAAAGTATAATTTGGCCGAATATAGTTCTAATTTTTCTGATTTTCAATACGAAACAGGCTAGGACTACTTTCCAAAGTGCATTAAACAAGAGTTTAAAGAGACTACACTGTAGATTACATAGAGACACTAAAGTGATAAATGACTTCATGCTAGATTACATGGAATGTATAAAATAAACAATTGAATTCTCTCTGCATTACAAAAAGCACATATGTATGTATGTGTTAAAAGAGCCATTAGTGTTGCATTTTTTTTAAATCTCACTCCTTACTTTTTGTTTGTGCACTTAAAAAACACCATTTAATTTGTGACACGTGCCACTTAAACAAACAACCACAATTATTACGCCACTTTACAATTTTGGTTTCGCGCTATATAGTAATACAAACAGCAGAACAAAAGTAATTAAAACTAAAAAAAAATAAATTATAGACCCAAAGGGGATAGCAGAAAAGAAGATTATTTTCAAAATGCAGCCAGCCAGCTCTCTATTATCTACATTGCACTTTTTTGTGTATAAAAATTCACATTATTTATTCATTTAAATTTTATTACACAATTTTTGTTTAAACATTTTTTACACCAAACAAAATAATCTGTAAAAATATTGAGTTTGCTATGATATTTTTTTAATTATTGCATTTTTTTGTTTTATATCGGCCATTGTTTGTTTGATTTTTTTTTTTGTTTAGCTTAATACATTTTTAGCAGCCTTTAAAATTCATATAAAATTTGTATTGTTCTCTAGAGTATTCTAGTTGAGTTAGTTGGTTTATTTTTATGCAAAATTTGCAAAATATTTAAAAAAAGCCTACTAAACACTCGCCCATAAACAAATAAACAAACATGCTACATAATTTTTAGTCAGAACTTTTAAAAAGTGGGTCACTAGAGTGCTGATTATTGTATATATTTTTTTTTTGTGTATACATAGAACAATTTTTATATCCACTATCAAAAAAGTTGAGGGGTATATTGATTTTGTCATTCCATTTGCAACACATCAAAATATTCTTCGCAGGCTTATAAAAGTAATATATTCTGGGTCCTTATGAAATTCTAAGACGATCTAGCTATGTCCGTCCGTCTGTCTGTCTGTTGAAAGCACGATTGGTTATTTTATATATCCCATGTAATCCAGCGTGAAGTCAATTGTCACTTTAGTGTATCTATGTAATCTACTGCACTTTAGAAAGTAGTCCTAAGCTGTTTCGTATTGAAAATCAGACATATTAATTCAGAAGAAAAAAAGTTATGGATCACATTGAATTAACATTTGTAACAAAAATAAAAATGTTCCACCGGAATACTGTTTGAGCAGCCCCTATAGAAGACCAAAATTCCATATTGATGAAGGGTATACAAGATTCGGCACACTCTTACTTTTTTTTTTTATAATTTTGCTGCATAAGAAAGATATGAGTGAACTGTATTGTCTTGACTAGTATTATTGATACATATATATTTTAAATATTGAGTTTGGTATCAGTAAAGACCCATTTAAATTCCTAGTTAAATGAAGAATTTTTTAAATTTTATTTTAGTTTTGAATTTGTTTTATTTTAAAGCTTTAACTGTTATAAACCTAATAGTTTCAATAATATTTAAACAGTTTTTTTATTGAATTTATTTATTTAGCAAATAAAAATTACAACAGTTACTAAGTGCTTATGTTTGCAGTTTAGCTTGTTACTTTTTAATATTGTTATTTTCAACTTTTTCCACATAAACTAGTTTTTAAATAATTTATTAAATAGTAATGGCTGTAATTGTTCGTGATACTGTATATCATTATATTCTAGAGTCCAACCAAAATTGTTGTTTAGATTTTCAAGACGAAATCAAAACAACCTAAAACTGGTTAAAAAAAAACTCAATATTCGTGCATGTCTCAGCTCTTTTTTCCTTTTTATGTTTTCTCTATAATCTATCTTTCGATTTCGGTATTTCGGCCGACTATTGCCCTAATTCGAAACCGAATATTCGGTCGAACTCGAATGCTTAGTAAAAAAATTTCGAACAAATATTGTTGAAATCTGTATGTTGAAATCAACTTTCCGTAGCCCCCAAATAACGTATATACATTATTCATACGTCAATATATTGGGAATTCTTAGGCTCAGTTGCTTTTTAAAATCGACAAAATCAGCCCAGAAATGGCTGATATATAAAGAAAAAACCGGGACAACCTCGATTTTTGGCCTATTTTTTATCTATATCTGGATTACTAAGTCATTAATATAGGCAATATGGATATCTAATGGTAGATATTTCAAAGTCCATTGAAACGATGTATATAAGGCTATAGTAAGTTGGAGCTACAATGGGTCAAAATCGGGAAAATTATTTTTTAACCAGAATTTTTTTTCATCAAAATTTTTTTTGGCCATAAATTCTTTTTCCAACAAAATTTTTTTTCAAAAATTAAAAAAACAAATTTTGAAGAAATTTAAAAAAAAACCGGGACAACCTCTTGAGCTATATCTGGATTAAGTCATTAATATAGACAATATGAATATCTAATGATAGATATTTCAAAGTCCATTGAAACGATGTATATAAGGCTATAGTAAGTTGGACCTACAATGGGTCAAAATCGGGAAAAATATTTTTTAACTCGATTTTTTTTCTTCTAAAATTTTTTTTTGTCATAAATTCTTTTTCCAAAAATTTTTTTTTTAAAAATTAAAAAAATTCCAAAAAAAATTTTGAAGAAATTTAAAAAAAAAAAAATTTAAAAAAATTTTTTAAAAAAAAATTCCGAAAATAAATTTGAAAACTAATTAAAAAAAATTTAATTTTGTTTACCTAAAAATATTTAAAAAAGATTCATATAATTTTCGAGTTAAAGGCATTTTAAAATTTTGCCATTGGCCCCACATTTTTAAAAATGTAGGCCATACTTTTGGACAGAATGGACTCGAAATTCTTTTGTTAGTTATATAACTAAATCACCAATAATATACAAACGATTTCAGGGATAATAAAGGATATTCAATTTTAAAATTAAACAAGTAAGAGAGCTATATTCGGCTGTGTCCTTCACCAAATTATACTTTAAAATAATTTTTTTTAAATATTTTTAGGTAAACAAAATTTATTTTTTTTTAGTTTTTAAGATTCCAATCTTACGGGCTATTTATGGTCAATCATTTGTTACCAAATGTGTAAATAAAAATCAAAGTATTTTCATTTTTATTATTATTTACCCAACGTTTCGTTTGTTTGTTTCAAACTTCTTCAGGGGTTTTCTTTTATTGTTGAATTCTAGCGACAAAAACATATAAATATTTTATTATAAATCATTGAAAAACTTAAGATATCACAGTTCAACTTACGAAATTCTATTGTTTACATTGTCAATTAACTTATTATTTAAAAAACTGGACTTCACGACACAGAATTAATAAATAAATAAATAATCATTACAACACAAACATATACTATAAGTCAAACTTAATACTAATATCACAGAACTTCAACTGATTTAATAATTAAATATTGCAGCGGAATATTGCAGTTTTGTGTTATCCTTGTCCTCTTTCGTGTTCATTGTATTGTGTATTTTTTGTTGTATTCTTAAGCTTTCAAGAGTGTATCGTTTGTTCTCTTTTTGTTCTCTGTCCAATATCTTAATATTGTCAAAATCCATCTTATGATTGCACTCCTTTACGTGCAGAGATAATGCCGTCGTTATTTTTCCTTTTTCAATATCTGTTTTGTGTTCATTAACTCTCGTCCCCAACATTCTCTTTGTCGTACCAATGTAAACCAAGTTACATCTCTCCCTTTCATTACCGTCACATTTTATCTCATAGACCACATTATCACTCTTAAGTTTGTCAATTTTTGTTTTGTTGTTTGTAAATAGATGCCTCAGTGTCATATTTGATTTGTAAGCTATTGTTGTTGTTTTCTCTGTGATCATTCTCTTCATTGTTTTTGTCTCCGTTAGTTTGGGAATAAATGGTACACTGTAAAAAACTTTTTTTTTAATTGTATTTCAAATTTTTTTTTTTGAAATTGTTTTTCCAATTTTTTTTAAAATTTTTTTTTTTAAATTTTTTTTTGGTAAAAAAATGTATGACAAAAAAAAATTTTTAATGAAAAAGAAAATCGGGTTAAAAAATATTTTTCCCGATTTTGACCCATTGTGGGTCCAACTTAATATGATCTTATATACGTCATTGCAATGGACTTTGAAATATCTATCATTAGATATCCATATTGTCTATATTAATATATTAGTAATCCAGATATAGATAAAAAATGGGTCAAAAATCGAGGTTGTCCCGGTTTTTTGCTCATATCTCCGTTATTTATGGACCGATTTTGCTGATTTTAAATAGCAAACTTCTCGAAAGCATGTCTGACAGAATTATTGAAGATTCGGATCCCGAAGATATCTGGGGTCTTCAGAAAACTGATTTCAACAGACAAACGGACATGCCTTAATCGACTCCGCTATCTATAAGGATCCAGAATATATATACTTTATAGGGTCGGAAATGACGGAATGACAAACTTATATATATATACCCTTCTCACGAAGGTGAAGGGTATAAAAATAGATTTTTTTGCTGTTTTTTTATGATTTTCTGTAAGGTATCTTTACGCAGAACATTTTGATATAAAACACATATCCTATTTTTCGAATATGTCGCCCCTAAGCCTTTCGGAATTTGACCTATTTTTTTTATAAAAATTACAACATGTTCTAAAATCCCAACGCTGAGATCAGAAAAAAAACCGAAAGCATCTTTGGAAACCTTGATGTATTCCCTATTTATCCCCAAAATATTTTCCCAGCCTTGAAGAAAATGTGAACCTTTTTGGCAAAATTGTAAAAAAAATATCATATTTGGGATTTTCGCTTCAATTTTTAAGAATTGCGAGATTCCCTTTGACAAGTTTTTTTACACTTTGTTATTTAGAATGAGAAATTTAAAAAACGTTGAATAGGATTGGAAATATTAGGGATAATTAGATCCACAATTATTACTATTTTTTTTGTTTCGAAAAGTTAATTTTCAAGTCAATATCTCAATTAGATTCAAAAATATGCCAGTTTAAAACTCCGTCCTTCAAAAATATTGCAATGGTGCGCTGCTGGCAATGAGTGCCGATAACTGATTTAATGTCTTAAGAGTATCCAAGAACCTTATATTTTTTTAGAATCACCTTTGTTCTAAGCTGCTGTTTTAAATTAGCTGTTGAATAGATGAGCTTCGACTTACATAAATAAAGGGAGTTTAGAGGTATTTTTGGTGCTTAAATAAGTTTAATCAGTTAAATCTTATATAAAGCATTTTGTTACACTTCCCTTTAATTTAATTAAATTTTTCTTAATTTAACAAATATTTGCCTTTCTAATTTGAATTCCTTTTCCGGAAATAAAACTAAACATGACTGTAATATAAGAAGCCCCAATAATGATAATGTCCTTGTCATAATATATACAACAACAACAATAACAAAAATCACACAAATTGTAATTATAACACAGAATGTGATGGCGGTAAGTAAAAGTAGAGGAAAAAAAAACTACATAAAATAGACAATAATAATGGCAAACAGTATTGCCATGTCACCAATTAGCACACAAATATTGCAAAAAAAAAACACAATCTCAAACACACATTTACAGTAAAACTGTTAGTCACCCTGTCAACTTGTTGACACAGTGATGCACATAAATAAATATACGCTAATCCTAAATTTATCCCAACAGTTAAGCAAGTAGTCAATGTATCACTTATAGTCAGTAAGTGTCAATAATGTCTGGCCACTTGGCTGATTACAATTTAAATATTTTGAGTCATTTGACACGTCTGTGCTCTTTGTAGTGCAGATAGAAGTCAATTGGTTACTTTATACATCCCATGTAATCTAGCATGAAGTAAATTGTCACTTTAGTGTCTCTAAGTAATCTAGATTGTAGTCACTTTAAATATTTATTTTGCACTGTACTTTTTTGTGAGTAATTCGTAATTTTGTTCATACAATTTGTGTTGATATAGTTGTCGGATGAAGGATAGTTTACAAGTGAGGTATGTAACTGACTCTATGTAACCTGTATGTGAATTCAAAGCGGTGACTACTTTGGACCAGCCAACAGACAGCCTCATAGTAATCAAAAAGGGTCAATTGAACCGCCGCTTAGGACACGGTCAATTGAACCTACGCGTTAAAATAACTAGTCACGTAGCTAGTTATGTAACTAGTTGCCACCCTAAATGACTAGTAAAATCACTAGTTCGGTACAATATCCTAGAACTGATGGGTTTATTTCAAAATGTATGTTACCCCGTATGTTTTGCTATGGTTGTGGCTATAATTTGACGTTTGGCGCGCAAATTGTGTGTGTCTTGTTGTTTTTTTGAAAGTACAAAACGTAAATAATTGCAGCAACATACATTCATACCTACACTCTATTTTTCATACATTTAAATGTGAGAGTACTATTTTGGTTACAAACATACATAAATTGCGTAGTGTTTTCAAAACACTAACGTAAAAAAAACTACCGTGACAGACACATGACATGTTGGTTTTGTGTGTGTGATGTTATTTTTTGTGATATTTATACATAAATGTAAAAAAAATTTAATATATTTTTTTACATTTAGAGAGGGTTGGTATTTAGTTTAGAGGTTTTTATGCCAAGTCTAAAAAAAAACAACATAAACTGTAAAATAATTTACATGAAGTGTAAAAAACACAACAACAGCAACAACCTAATAAGAGTAAACTTACATACCTACATATGTATATTTACATGACATATCAGTATGTAAATGTGTAGGCGAGTGAGTGTGTATTTTAATTTAGCTCATATACCTAAATATAGTTGAGGTAATTAAAATAAATAAATCCACAACATTAAACTAATTGCAGCCACTCTCTATGTGGGTACTCTACATTTGCATTTCTCTCTGAGAATTTGACATAGATTTTATGCATTCGAAAAAAAGAACTACAAAAAGCATAATAAAATACATGATTAATTAATGAGCAGAGATGATGACTGCTTGCCATCACATAATCTGGGATAAATTGAAATGTAACATGTGCTAAGCTAATACACAGATGGGATTGTTGTATATCTACTGAAAGGAAATTGCATTAATTGCATAAAATATGATAGCATGTTCTTCAAATACCCCACATTACATACGAACCCACATGTCGTAGCAATATAGAATTATTGAGAATTATTACACTGAAAATCAGCAAAATCGACCCATAAATGACGGGGATATAAGGATTTCACAAAGTGGGCGTGGTTAAAACTAAAAATATCATATTATTGCTTCTAAATTGTATTATTAAATCGTATCTACAACCTTATAGTAATAAAAAAATATTTTTTTCCAAATTTTACCACGCCCACTATTAGAATTTTAAAGTGGGCATGGCTAATATTAAAAAATCATAGTTTTTCTTCTAAATTGTATTATTAAATCGCATTTACAAACCTTTTAGATATAAAAAATATTTTTTTTTTAATTTTAACAACGCCCACTTTCAAAATCTTAGAGTGGGTGTGGCTGAAAAGTAAAAAATCAAAGTTTTGCTTTTAAATTAGTATTTAAATTGCATTAAGAAACAGTTTTTAAATAAAAAATTACAAATTTAAATTTTGACCACGCCCACTTTAAAAATATTTTATTAAAAAGTGGGCGTGAATGAAATTAAAAAAAAATAGTTTTGTTTTTAAATTTGTATTTAAACCGTATTTAGATCCCTGTAAAGATAAAAAATACTATATAAATTTTAAAATATTTATTAAGCCCATTTTAAAAGTTGTTAACAAGTGGGAGTGTCTAAAATAAAGCAATCAAGCTTGTATTTAAATCGTATTTACAACCATGTAATGGCACAAAAATATAAATTTTAAAATGTAGTCCGCACCCATTTTAAATTAAATATATAACAAGTGGGCATGGCGAAAATTTAAAATGTTCGGTTTTAATTTTGTTATTAGAATATTTGGACATACATATATTGAGTTTTGTTTTGCTTCGAAAATGTATAATTTTGTACCAACAAAGCGCCATATAAGGAAAGTTCTGCATTACGTCTTTAATTTGAAAAAAAGTGCCGCTGAATCACACCGACTGCTAACCAAAGCTTATGGTGAACGTGGTTTCATTGGTTTCAACGAGCGAGAGATGGTTTGTTCGCTTCAAAAATTGAATTGGAGGCATTACATCATGAAAATTGTTGTCAAACTAAACAAGCGCTTGCAAGATCATTGGGAGCTAATCACGCAGCAATTTCAAAACGTTTGCAAGCAGCGGGATTCATCCAAAAGCAGGGAAATTGGGTACCACACGTATTAAAGCCGTGATACCTTGAAATACGTCCAAAATGATGCTTGAACGCTATAAAAGGAAATAATTTTTGCACCGAATCATTAATTGCAATGAAAAATAGATCCATTGCGATAACCCGAAGCGTAAGAGATCGTATGTGAAGTCCGGTCAACCAGCCGAATCGACTTCAAAGCCAAATATCCATGGCGCTAAGGAAATGCTCTGTATTTGGTGGCACCAATGCGTTCCTATCTATTATGAGCTGCTGAAATCTGGTCAGACCACCACAGGAAACCTGTGGTGAACACAACTGATTCTTTTGAAGCTATAATTTGCAGAAAAATGCCCAGTATATGCGGCCAGACATGAAACCGTAATATTCCATCATGACAACACTCGGCCACATGTTGCAATACCTGTTAAAAACTATTTAGAATAAAGAGGTTGGGAAGTTTTGCCTCATCCGCTTTATAGCCCAGACCATGCCGCTTTATTTCGATCGCTGCAGAACGCTCTCTGAGATACGCTTCACTTTGGAACATAGTATCCGAAATTGACTTGATTCGTTCTTGGCCTCAAAAGATGAGCAGTTCTTTTGGCTCGGAATCCATATGTTGCCAGAAAGATGGGAAAAGGTCACGGCTAACAATGGCCAATACTTTGAATACCTTTATAATTTACATGGGTTTCAAAATAAAAGCAAAACATTTGAAAAAATTGCGCATTTTTAAATCATAAATGCAATAAAATGAGCAATTTGAAAAAAAAATCAAAGTGGGCGTGACAAATATAAAAAAATGATTTTCGGTTTAAAGTTTATTTTAACATGGACTTCACTTTGGGACAGACTATCCGCTATTGGCTTGATTCATTCTTGGCCTCAAAAGATGAGAAGTTATTTTGGCTCGGAATCCATATGTTGCCAGAAAGATGGGAAAAGGTCATAGCTAATAATGGCTAATACTTTGAATAAATTTATATTGTACAAATGTTTCAAAATAAAAGCTAAAAATTTAAAAAAATCATGCATTTTTAAATCACACACGGAATAAAATGAGCAATTTGAAAAAAAAAATGCAAAGTGGGCGTGGCAAAAATGAAAAAAAAAATCTGATTTTCGGTTTTAAGTTTATTGTAAAATGGATCATAGTTTGATAAGGATCATTTTAAGGATATAAATGAAGCTAATGGATAATGGATTTAAAAGAATAATAGCTGGTTTTATTTACATCTTTTTCAATTTCCAAAGTTACATCTCTGGCTGCATATTAAGATCACCAGCATAATTATGATGAAGCCTCATTAATTATAAAATAATTATGATAAGAATATAACAACCTTTACAAATGTAAATTGATGTAAGAAATTTACATTTTCTTAAGTACTTATTTTTAAGATAATTAAAATGCTTTTAATAAAAATACAAATTTTATTATAAAAATGAATTATGAAGAACTTTGAGAAAACAAATTAAATAGCTAATAAATCTTACAGAAAATGTTTATCTTCCAAGTATTTGATTTTAAAACTCAATCTATTTAATAAGCTAACCCACAAATATATTGAAATTTTGTAATTCCTAATACAAACAAATTTGATTGACAATCCTAACAAGTTATTCAAAAGTGTTGATGAGATTCTGATAATTAATTACACTAAATATATATTTGTTGGCAAGCATCTTCATCATTATGGCCCCACATAAATTTTAAACGTCACTTTAAAAATATGCGGAAATAAATATTTAATGAAATATAATTCTTTGACTTGAAAAATTTATGTTGAAAAGAAAATGTGAAAAAAACAAAAACATAAATTTTCTTCTAACACAACGAATAAGTAGCATAATCATGTTTTAAACATTTTAAGTACAAAAGGAAATTTCAATAATCTATTTAGTATTCAAAATAAAGACACGTGTCAGTATTTTTTTTGCTATTTTATTTTCTTTTTCTAATCTACAGGTTAATTTGTTGTTATTTGAAAATTGTTTACTTAACTAAACCAAAAGAAAAAAACAACCATAAATACATCGAAATTAATGAGCAAAGTTTATTAACAAATTAATAATTTATGGCCAGCCTCATCTCTTGCCTGTTCTCTTAAGAAGCGAAACGTTACTTGATTGAACATGTTTTGTAAACAAATTGTAAATTCATTATTGTGGCTGGGATTTTTTTTTCAAATTATACCAGTTTCAGATTTTTCAGCTATAGTTCTTGGGTATTTCACATTTTGAACGATAAATAAAAATCGAAATTTGCATAAAATTTAAATAAACAAATATTCTTATGAGAGGATTTGCCAGATTTTAGGCGCCACTGTCAAAAAGAAGTGCTTTTCAGAAATGTTTTATTTTTTCCTTCTTCTTTTTTGAAGCATAAATAAAGTTGTTTAAGAAATGTGGCAAAATATGTTATTCAAACCAAATTGCTGTGTTATGGTAGCTGCAGTAAGGAAATAGGACTTATGTGTAACAGGATATGTCAAAGTGACAGCTGTCAATTGGTTTTCTTGATTTCATAAGAGTAATGATAACACAGTACTGAAAGCTTTATTTAATAACAAAAGAAAACAATTTTAAGGTAATATTTTATAGAAAATATAAGATATTCATTAAACAAACTTTTTATTTTTTTTTACAAAATTAACTAAAAAATTGTGTTCGAATATCTTAGAATTTTTATATTTTTTAAATTTTTAGAATTTATGGAAAATGATTGCCTTTTAAAAATACAAGAAATTTGTTAAACAATATTTTTATTTTTGCAGTAAATTAACGAATAAATTCAAAGCCGATTTTCAAATCAAAAAGTTGTGGAAACATGGAAATTTTCCTCATAATTGTTGCACAGAGGGTAGATTTTTTTTCATTGTATTTTTTTACAAAAAACGTAAAAATCTTCAACCATATTAAAGTTTAAAATAAGTTTAGAAACAAAAACCACGCCCACTTTGTAAAATCATGAAAGTGGGCGTGATTAAAGTATTAAAATTCATATTTTTTTTATCATAAATTGTTTCTAAATATGTTTTAAATATGATTTATTAATGATTTACAAAATTGTTTGGCAAATAAGTAATAAAAATTAAATAAAATGGTTCTACATTGATTATACGCCAACTATTATGATTTATTTATAAAAATGGCATAACTTAGTTATTTATTTATCAATTTAAGTGAATGTTGGCTTATTTTATTAAGGATAAATCAGGCATTCAAAAAATAAGTTCAAATTATAGCCATTCAAAACTAAATTTTTAAATTTACTGAAGACAAAGTTAAATATTTTAAATAACAATTCAATACTTTTTAAAAAAAAATCACAAAATTTTTCTTTTCAAATAATTTAGATTAAAAAAGTTATATTTATTCTGAATAAAACCATTTATCATTCACTTTAATTGATACTAAAATTACAAAGTTATGGTACTTTCTGTTTCTACAGACATGGACATTTTCCTGATAATTGAGTCACTCTGGGTAGAATATTTTCAATATTATTTAATATTAAGTACTGTTTCACATGAAATCTTAAACTATTATCAATTTAACAACAAGTTTAAAAGTAAAATTGTTATTTTTCCAATTTAAGTTACGCCCACTTGGCAAAATTATGAAAGTGGGCGTCATAAAAATGTTTAAAATCCATAATTTTTTATCATGAATTATTGCTAAATATATTTTAAATACAATTTAAGTTATGATTTACAAGTTTGTAGCAAATAAGTAAAATAATTTAAAAAAATATAAATTCAAGCAAATTTTATTTAAATTTCCTTACTTAGAAAATCTATCATAACATAGTTATTTGAAAATTAATTTGACTGAAAATTGGCTTTATTGGATTAAGAAAAAATCAAGCTTTCAAAAAATATTTTCAAATTACAGATTTAAAAAAAAAAAAATTAATTAATTGCAGCCGAAGTTAAAAATTTTGAAAATTTTTTTTTTTTCAAATTTTCAAACTTTAGTTTATAAAATGCCTATTTATTCGGAATACAACAAGCTAATATTTACTTAAATATATTGTGAATTGCCAGAGTTGTACTGCTTTCTCTGAGTAGAGACATGGTAATTTTTCTGATAATTGATTTTATATTTAGTTATTTTTTTTTACTACTACCATAAAAATCACATAATTATTTTAAAATTTATCATGCCCATTTCGTAAAATTTAGAAAGTGGGCATGGTCGACCTTCAAAATTTTACAATTATTTACCATTAAATGCTTCCAAGGCTTTAAAGGAACGAAATGGAATTAAGTGAAACACTTTTAAAACTCTAAATAACTGAAATAATTTTTAGCAAAATATTAAAATATTTCAAAAAAACAGAGAGCAGGTTTCATTTAAGCAAAATTTTTAGAAAATAAGTGAAATTTCCATATGGATCGAAGTGTAATTAGGTGAATCGTGGCAAAAATTTTATTTAAATTAATGAAAATTCATTATTCTTATTTATAGTAATAGAAATTTGTAACAATTTAAATAAGAAACCTGAAATATTTAATTGGAACGAAATGGAATTAAGTGAAACATATTAAAACTTTGATCTAAACTTGAAAAATAGCCTGTTTTCTTGTAAAAATTTAAATATTGTTTGTATAAATCCATAATTTTTCATAAATTAATGGAATTTTTTAGGAGGAACGAAATGGAATTTTGTGAAACAAGGCTAAATATATGCCAAAACTTGAAAAAAGCCAGCTTGTTTTGAATATCTTAATATTGTTTATATAAATTAGTAATTTTTGATATATTTAGAAAATTTTTTGAAAGGAACGAAATGGAATTTAGTGAAACACTAGAAAAATTTTACTTAAATTGAAGGAAATTTAATTTTTATAGTTATTGTGTTAGAAATAAGGCAAAATTTTAAGTGGATTAATGAAATTTGGATTTGGAACGAAATGGAATTAAGTGAAACACTACACAAAATAAGGAACATTTAACATTATTATTAAAATATAGTGTTTTAAATATATCTAGATAATTTTAAACTGCATTTGGTAGGTGGAATGAAATAGAATTTAGAGAAACATTATAAAAATCCTGCTTAAAACCATAAAAAAAATACATTTGGGTTACAATATACAAGTTTTTGTTAAGAAAATCACCAAACTTAAAATTTCCCTACTCACAGAAAGTTTCATAGCTATGCTATTTGTCAATAAATTTAAAAGAAAAATGTATTATTTTATTAGGAATAAATCAGACTTTCAAACGAAATTAGCTTATTATAGTAAATTCAAACAAAATTTTAATTCAATGGCTGTCAATAGTTGAAAATTAGGAAAGAAAACAAAAAAAAAATATTAAAATCAGGTTTCAAGCTTTTAGAAACAAATTTATAATGCATCATTTTAAAAGTCCAAGGATTCTTTTAAAATCGATTTAGAAATTACAGTATTATGATTCGTTGAGTGAGAGTAATCACAAAATCCATTGAAATCCAGAAGGAAACATTTTAAAAATTTCTAATTCCTGAATTCCTCCTAGACTTATTCACTCATTGAGTATCATCATTCTATACTTTGTAGCTCAATTGTACCACAATAAAATTAAATTTAATTCATACATTTTTTTCAAGAGAAGTCAGTCACGTCAAAAAAAAGGATGCTTCATTTATATTTATGTCCTTGGCAAACACATGGTGTAGCCACAATTATTTAAAAATTGCATTTTGTGCCATACTGTCGTAGTTTCTGTTTAGTCTGTACACAAACCCATAAATTATGTGTGGCTTTCTCGCCCAAAATTTTAGCTTAGACACCTACCCATTGCAACGTTGACAAATTTCTTAATATAACTTACTCAAGTTCTATAAAAATATATAGATAATCTTCTTGAACACAATACATACCTAAAAAGATACAAAAATTATAAAAAATAATTAGTAAAATATAAAAACATTAAAAAAATATAACAAATTCAAATATTTTATAATTATGTTGATCTTTAAATTAGAATAGAACAGATAATAAATGTCAGAATCCTACCGTCCTGGTGGT
Source organism: Calliphora vicina (assembly GCF_958450345.1). NCBI lineage: Eukaryota > Metazoa > Arthropoda > Insecta > Diptera > Calliphoridae > Calliphora > Calliphora vicina. Next base: position 23,475,587 of record NC_088781.1, on the reverse strand, counting down.
CATATTGGAAAGAAATGTTGCCAGTTTGAAATATTTGAACAACTCCTGGCCAGTAGTTTAATATATGATTGGTGGAGCAAATATTCCGGAACAGGTTCAACAATAATACTAATTTAAATTTAATGTGTTAATCTTTTGTAATACTGGACTCAATTAACTACGATTTCTGCACTAAATATTACCTGACAAAGAAACTAGTTTCATTTGTAAAGCAGCAAACTATAGCTACATTTTTGAAAGAATTTTTCTTTCCACTTTTTTGAAAATATACCACCATCACGATGAATTGAAAGATATTGGACTATGGCCCCTAAAAAGATAAAAAATACATCAAGAGTAACCAAAAAAGCAACTAAAAATTCGAAATGCAATTAAACAAAATAGGTACTTTAAAAATAAAAAAGCTTAACTAACAAACTGCAAATACTGACAACAATCTAATAAAACCTTCCACAAAACGAATAAACAGCCCTAAATCGTTTAAATTACCCGATTAAACTAGATTAGATAAGGGCAGGCAATACAACAACGATTACAACTTGCAACCTTCTGGCACATTTACCTCATTTCAAGCAAATTTGTTACATGTCATAATAGTAAACTAAATTAGATAATAATGAAATGCAATGTAAGTTAAAACAAAATAAAAAATAAATCGAAATTCGATTTTGCCCACACATATTATTAAAATGTACAGCAAAGACAATTCAAACCTTAAAACTGTTTTAAACAAAAATCACAGATTATTATAATTACCAGCCAACAAATAAATTATAACTCAAACCTAAACTGTCAATGAGAATTAATGGTTTTTTTGTTTGTCTTTGTCATTGTTAATGAAAATTATTAAGTTTTAAAGTTCACATATTGTAAATTCCTCAAATAAACTATTGAATATTTATGAAATGTAAATTACATGTGCCAACGAACTGTTTGTAATAGCAGTATTTTTTGAATAATTAGCTGGTGGGTCATCTGGTATATTACACAATATTGGCCCCCCTAAGGTAAATTAATTGCTCGATTTGAAATGAAACTGCAGCTAAGATATGAACTAGTTTTTTTGATAAATTTGAATTCATTTAAAATAAATGACGTTTTAGGATATACAACTTTTCAATATTGTAAATATTAAGCAAAGCCTACAACCTTTACAATGTTGCCAAGTTTCAACAAAAGCTTAAATCGAGAATTTTAAATAAATTTAGCTTTAAAATAGAAAAAGTCTAGAGAAAAAATTAAGAATATTGATTAAATATCATAATTTTTCACTTACGAAGTGACTAAGTTACAAAAATCTAACGAACAGAGATAACAACTATTAAAGCAAGGACAACAACCTCTCAAATGTTGCTAAATTTCAACAAAAGCTTAAATTGAGAAATTTGATAAAAAAAAATTACGAATATTCATTAAATCTCATAATTGTTCGCTTAAGAAGTGACTAAGCCACAAAAATTCTATCAAACAGAGATAACAACCCCTTGCTGTAACTTTAACAACTATTAAAGCAAGGACAACAACCTCTAAAATGTTGCCAAATTTCTCAATATACAAAAAATCCACTTTAAGGAAAACTAAACTAAGATTTCAACTTAAAATGTTATTTATGGGAATACAAACGTGATTTATTCCTAATTTATATATTGTATTACTGATAAATTCACTGAAATTTATTAATATTGTTGGCAAAATTCCAGCAAATGTGAGACACATAGTCTTTGCTTTACTATAAACCAACACAATTTCTTAAATATCTATTTTTATTTCATTATTTAATCTTAACAATGACTCAAACTTTTACACAAAAACCTGTGACATCATTTTGAAAAATTCTACCCCAACTATATTTAGTATTAGACTGATAATTAGCGAAACAAAAACAGGAACAAAAGTGCTAACAATAAAATAATAAAGTTTCAATTGTTTCATTTCATTTCAAAATAAACAAGCATCCAGAAGATAATGATCGTAAATTATGAATTTTGAAAATAATTAAAACATTTAATTTTACACAAGTGATCACGTAGTTTGACGTCAACCGGTATAAGAAAAATAATCACTTTAAACCTGTTTGAACTTTTGCCGATGATAATTGAGAGGAGGTTTATTATTAAACAGCACAAAATACGACTTAGTTTAAAATAAGCAGCCACCAAACACATGAGAGATTTAATTATAATTTTTTTCTTTAAGCAAGACAATTATTTGTAAAACCTGGTAATTTCTTTAGAATGGGCGTTTATATATTATTACCGCAAAAGTATAATGACGTCTGTGACATTTAAAGAAAATAACAATAATCAAACGTCATGAAAGTGATGACAAATAATTGATAAAAGTAATTGCAATAGTAGCCGCAATATTTCAATAGACTAATAATTGGAAAATTTGCCAAATTTCCCTTGGAAACAATTTGTTGTTTAAAACAAAATCTTTATAAATTCGGTTAATGTTATAAATTTTGTCTTATAAAGCTTTATTGCTAATAGAGCTATTATAATTCATAAATTTCAAATCAATTTATTAGCTTGTTTTGATCTGATTGATATTTAATGTTGGCCAAATAAATTTTATTTGTTTTTAAGTATTTTAATGATAAAGATAAAGTTTTATAATACCTTTGTTTTCCAAACTAAGTTAAAAAATAACTGTATCTCTCAATTACCTAAAAACTATTATTAGTCAGTTCAACAACCATTTGCTGTGTTGCCAATTTTAGCTAGAAGTCTTGTTATTACATTAATTATATTTCCATTTCAATACCTTTATTGATTTTGAGTAAATCTATTGAATTATTCTACTTTTTGTTCAATAAAATCCGCAATTAATTTTTCAAAATGCACTAAATAATCTTGATTTCCAATTGCATAAAATTTATTATTTATTTTTGAAATTTTCACCGCTTAGATATTGAAATTTATTTTCTGATTTGTTCAGTAAAGTCATACCCCAGTAGCAATGTTGACAAATTTCATTGTAACATTACATTACACAATTGTTTATAAACATCTTATTTTGGAAATAATTCTCTACCTGGTGAATAACGAAATTTCACATGGTCAGTGCTAAGGTGTTTTTGAGATGACGTGGAAAACAAAGATCGCCCAGTCCAGCAAAAAAAGTTTGAAGACCAAGAATTGTAGGCATTACTCCATGAGAATTGTTGTCAAACTCAACAAGATATTGCAAAATTATTGGGAAATACTCAATCAGCCATTTCAAAATGTTTGCAGGAATTATCCGAAATCAGGGAAATGGGGTATCATATGAATTGAAGCTGAGAGACCTTGAAAGATGATTTCGTATGTCTGAAATGCAGCTTGAACGCCATAAAAGAAAATCATTTTTGCACCGAATCATTACTTGCGATGAAAAATGGATCCATTACGATAACCCGAAGCGTAAGAGATCGTATGTGAAGCCCTGCTAACCAGCCGAATCGAAAGCAAAGCCAAATATCCAGGGCGCTATGGTATTTGGTGGGATCAAATGGGTCCCGTAAATCTGGCTAGACCATCACAGGGAACCTGTACCGAATACAACGGATTCGTTTGAAGTGTGCATTGGCCGAAAAACGGCCAGACATGAAACCGTTATATTCCATCATGACAACACTCGGATACATGTTGCAATACCTTTTAAAAACTATTTAAAATGAAGTGGTTGGCAAGTTTTGCCTCACCTGCATTATAGTACAGACCTTGACCCGTCTTTAGCAAAGACACATATCCATTGCCCTGTTGACAAATTCCATTGTAATAATATTGCATTTAATTGCAATAAAATTTATTTATTTTTAAAACATTCACATCCTAGACTTTGAAAATTCTTTTATTATGTTTTCAAATATACAATTTTCAATTTATTAAAAAAATTTCGTTAAAATATAAAAATCTAAAATTAAAATTTTTAATTATTTCTCCAATTTTATGCAAATTAAATTTTTCAATAGAAAATATATATTTTTTTTTAACCCTAAATTTTAGCTATTATTCTTTTAATCAAATATATTCACTAATAAAACAATTTATTATTTATATGACAATTTAGTTAATGACAATTTAAAGCATTTGTTAAACAATTGCTATGTTGCCAATTTTCACTTTCATTGATATTGTGAAAATCTCAATTTATTCTAATATTCTCTAAGATTCTATAGACTATTTTCAATTATTTCTCTAATTTTAAGCCAATATATTAATTAGTTAAACAATTTCTTAGTAAAGCATTTCTTAAACAATTGTTATATTGTAAATTTTCACTTTCATTTAAAACTCATTTGAAAACCTATTTAACATTGTGAAAACCTTCATTTATTCTAATATTTTATAGTGTATTTTCAATTATTTCTCTCATTTTAAGCCAATATATTAATTATTTAAACAATAACTTAGTTATATGCTAATATTAAACAATTGCTATGTTGCCAATTTTCACTTTTTTATAAAAAATCTTTAAAAAACATATTCAACTTATTTAAAACCTTTATTGTCTATATTTTATTTTCAAATCGTTTACTTTAAACAAACTCTAAATATTTATCAACTCCCCCTTGTTGCCAAATTTCTTAACATTTAACTACTTCAATTACAATTGCTGTTATAAGCATTTTAAAACAAATTATTTAAATTCATCACATTTATGTCTATAACAAATGCAGTTTTCAAAAACTTAACTTTAAATTGCTTTGAAATGTTTACACACATTGACACTTTTTTACATATTACTTATATAATTTATGTAAATTTTAATATTGCAACAAATTATTATGCATTTTTCATGTTGTATCAATATAAAAATAAAAAATCGTTAAAAAACTCGTTTTTCTAATTCTCCTCCAACAAAAAAATAAAGAAAAACATAAAAATGCCTACAAAATCTATTTAGATTTGAATGTAAATAACTTATATGTAAATTAGTTAAATAAAATCTAAAACTTGATATCATTCCATGACAGTTATGAATATTTAATTAAAAATCTTTTCAAAAGCAATTGCAAGCAGAGTTGGAAAATGATAGATTCATTTTAAATCAAAGCTAATTCTTTGTTCAAATCCAAATATTAAACTTGTACTTTAAGGTCTTAAAATTCTTAAAGTAAGATTGAAATGTTTTGTTCAAAGGAAATCTTAATCATTGCCTCTGTGTGTAACTGTTTTTTGGTAGTTCGAAGGACCATTTAAATAGCAGACACCAAAAGCCAATCACATATAATTATCTTGAGAAATATGATCTTGGATTTAAATAACTTTTAATTACATTTAAATGTTAAGATTTGTCTCGATGTCTGTTTGTTGTAGTTGATGTTTCAACTAGGCTCGAAGGACCATTTAAACTGGTGACGAGAAAAGGCATCACCACCGAGTATTTCCTTCGATAAATTGGGAATTGGGACTCAAATAAATTTTAATTTCATTGAAATGCTAAGATTGGTGTTTTTAAGAGTTTTTTATAGATGGCTCGAAGGACCATTTAAATAAGTAACAATAAGAAGAGAAACAAAGTCTTAAATAACTTTTAATTTCATATAAATTGTACACCTTTTATTGTAAGTTGATGTATGAAAAGTTTCAACTCCTTTAAATCTCTTTAAATCATTAACAAATGTCAGGGTTTTGTAATTTATTTTGTAAACAATTTGAAAAGCAAAATGCATACAATATTCAATTTATATATATGAACAAAAAAAAAACTAAACAAATATGTGTGATATTATATAATTGACGTCATATTACTATAAAAATCTTAATATTATGTATGGCATAAAATTATAAAGTTTTCTCAACTCTCCACACATTTTAAATTGTTAACTACACTTTTGTCATTGCTGATAATTAAGTCAGGTCTTGTTAAATTAGATTAGCAATAGAGATATTCCTATTTTAGTTTGACTATTGACGCAAAATCATAAATATTCTGGAGGAGTATTGTCTGCCGGGTGCCAAGTGGAAAAATTTTTAAAAATTTTGCAAATATGTAACTAATTAAAATGTAATATTCAATTGTTTTCACTTAATACAATGTTGTTTGCAAATTTTGAATGCACTAAGGGTGTGTGTCTCGACTAAAGATCTTTTTAATGAAATAAAGGAATAAATAAGACAAATAAACAAGAATTGAAGCTGGAATAGAAAGAAAATAAACAGGGAATTTCCCCAGAACTTTGCCTTAAATAAGATAAGAGAAATATTTAAAAAAGAAAAAAAAAATAATTTTCGTGTCTCGACTAAATTTTCAAAACTTTCTCCAAAGTTAAATAAGGATCTCAAATTGCTTTCCAAACTTCCTCTTGGATATGTTAATGAAGATTTTAAGTTCAAAACTTCATGTTTTGCGTGAGATATTAAATATCAAATAATTTAGAATTTTAAATGTCTCGACTAACGATCTTTACTTTAAATATTTGTTAAAATCAATAAAAATAACAAATTATACTCCATATTTTGAAAAAACAATATGTCTACATCATGTTAAATTGCAAATTTCTTTCTTATCTCCCCCTTTGAGTCACTACTATAACTTTTGCTTATGTTTCTTTTTATAACAAAGTTCCCTAACATAATGCAAAATGATTTTGTAATATTGTATTTTTTAAACTAAAATTTTATAAAAGCTTTATTCTTTTATCTCATTTGTAACATGAAGTCATTTTGCAAAAATGTTTCTTATCACAACTAATTTCTCAAAATGACTCATTATAAGGAAATAAATTGAAGTATTTTAGAAAAAATAAAAAAGAAATATACATTTTATTTTACTCTTTTTAACCACAAAACCATAATAGATTAAAAAAAAATAATTTACGATCTACAAGAAATAATAATATATAGAATGTAGATAAAACAATAGAACAACAAATTGTTTTAATCAATAACAAAAGATTTTAGAAAATAATATAATCGTAATGGTGTAAAACTACTCTGGGAATTCTAAATAATAAGTTATCTTAGAACAAAGAGAAACAAACGTGCGTAAAAATCTTTTATAGCCAGTTTCATAATATCGAATGAAATATTTCGTTCGCATTCTAAGCGAAAGATAACTGATTCGTTCACATAACTATAAAGTTAGGGCAACCAAAATCAGTTTCATTTCACTTAGAATGCGAAAGAAATCTTTCATTCGAGGACTGTCCAAATTGTACGATCAATTTCATTGCCCTTGTTGGCCTGGGCGATCTTTGTCTTCCGTTTCAAAATCACAACTTCTGATCCGCACAAACCATCTCTCCCCAAACTGTGAGTTTAATGGAATACTCTTTGTTTTTAAGCAAAAAGTTCCGGATATTTGCTTGAAATATGACAATAATTACCGACGAGAATGTAGCTGACGTGATAGGTAGTTCAAGCCGCAATCGTCTCGCGATCGATCTCAACATTTCATGCACTAGAGTGATGAGAATTGGGTGTGTTCGTAAATGCAGTAAATTTGTGCATCACTGATGCCACGACCTGCAAACTTTTGCAACATATAACTTAATGATGCATTGGTTGCACAAATTTGCGGCATCACTGCCAACAATTTGAATTAAAAAACGTTTGACGTAAAGCAATAATCGCAAATATGCTTTTTCGAACGCTAAACTTTTAATTTGCTGCAGTGATACAATCATACTGAATTTACGAACACACCCATTCTCGTATAATTGATTTAGAAGTATAAATCACATTTGGAAATCAAAAAACCTCTACGTGATTGTCAATAATAAGTGTATTGTGAAATGTTGGCTTTATTTACCAATAAAATAGAGCTTCAAGTCATTATTGGCGTTTCCTTTGGGTTTAGTAGTGGTGGTATCATTGACCTACAGAAGATCGCTCACAACTCACAATTCGATTAAACTCTTAGCAGAATTGAAAACCACTCCACAATGATCTTCAGACAAAAGATCTTTTCAAATAATCTAGTTATCAGCTGTCTTGGCGATGTCAATTGGTCGTCTTATAGCTGCCATTTGACATCGTTGTACTTTTTGTTTTGGTGGTGTTCTCTTTAAGGGGATGCAATGAGAAAAATCTAATGATCTTCAGACAAAAGATCTTTTTCAATAATTGTGTTATTGGCTGACTTGACGATATCAATTAGTCTACTTTGAGCTGCCATTTGATATCGTTGGACTTTTAAAACTATCCAGATCCTTAAGGCGAATATGTAAATAGATACGTCAATAAAGTATTGATAAGTTGGATTGAAAGGAAGCATTACAACAAATAATATCAGAACAAAATCTTGGAAATATTTATTCTTTACTATTAAGTTTTGTTCATTTGTATTTGGAAAAGCCTTTATATATCAGACTTAAAACTATAATTGATCTCTATACAGTATTTTGAACAAATTGTCTTTGAATGACTTACAGTGGGGCCGATGGGAAAAAAGTGATAATAACTCTGAATCTTCTAAGCTTTTAATTTTGAATTCTGACTTAATGATTGAAATTCTATTAGTGCTAGCAAAATAATTTGGTGGGGTGATCAAAATATTGGTGTTTATATTCATGTTTATCAATTGACTCTCTTTTATGAAAGAGTCTTTGAAAATCTATGTATAAAATCCAATCATTCGATTGCCTCAACGAATCTGTTATAATTTTGCACAACATTTATTTTGGCAAAGACCTTTTCTTTGGATTATCAAAGAATCGGAGGGTTTGTCTCAAGATAATTATTTCTGTTTTTGTCATTTTTCAAATTTGTTTTTGTTCGCCTAGCAATAAAAGAAATCTCACGTTCTTATTCTTATCGCTTTGTGCCTAAAGTGTTTTATATTATTTCTTATTTTATAAATAATTTTGTCATCATCCACATTAAAAATACTACATACAATAATAAATAAAAACAAGTAAGAGTGCTATATTCGGCTGTGCCGAATCTTATATACCCTTCACCAAATTATACTTCAAAATTTTAAATATTTTTAGGAAAACAAAATTTAATTTTTTTTCCAGTTGTTTTTTGAATTTTTTGGAAAAAAAAATTTTTCGATTGTTATTTTAATTTTTTTTTTTTAAATTTAAAAATTTTTTATTTTAAATTTAAAATTTTTTTTTTTTAAATTTTCAATTTTTTTTTTTTTTTAAATTTAAAAAAAATTTTTTTTTAAATTTTAAAAATTTTTTTTTTTAAATTTTAAAATTTTTTTTTTTGTTTTTTCAATTTTTTTTTTTTTTTTAAAAAATTCGGGTTCAAAATTTTTTTCCCGATTTTGACCCATTGTAGGTCCAACTTACTATGGTCTTATATACATCGTTGCAAATGTCTTTGAAATATCTATCATTAGATATCCATATTGTCTAAATTAATGTCTTAGTAATCCAGATATAGGTAAAAAAATAGGTCAAAAATCGAGGTTGTCTTGGTTTTTTTCCTCATATCTCAGCCATTTGTGGACCGATTTTGCTGATTTTAAATAGCAAAATTCTCGAAAGCATGTCTGACAGAATTATTGAAGATTTGGATCCCGAAGATATCTGGGGTCTTCAGAAAACTGATTTCAACAGACAGACAGACAGACAGACGGACAGACAGACAGACAGACAGACGGACATGGCTTAATCGACTCCGCTATCTATAAGGATCCAGAATATATATACTTTATAGGGTCGGAAATGAAAAATGTAGAAATTACAAACGGAATGACAAACTTATATATACCCTTCTCACGAAGGTGAAGGGTATAATAAGTAAATACAAACAATGAAAAATATATATTTATTTAACTGATTAAGAAAAGAAAAAAAAAAACATAAACATCAGCATACTACAAGCTAAACAGGAGCGGTTATCAAAACTTTTGAGTTTTAAAGGGGGGAACATAAAGAAAAATTAATATGTTTAAGCACAAATCCCAAAGAGATTCAAAATATTATATTTTTACAGAATATAATAGAATAATGTAGAAACGTTCCAATGAGTTTAAAAACAAGCTTGTCAACTCTCCTGTGGTGGAGTAGACCATTTACTCTCCTATGAAGAAGTAGACCATCTACTCTCCTATGAAGAAGTAGACCATCTACTCCCCTATGAAGAAGTAGATCTTCTACTCTCCTATGAAGGAGTAGATATTCTACTCTCCTATGAATGAGTAGACCATCTACACTCCTATGAAGGAGTAGACCATCTACACTCCTATGAAGGAGTAGACCATCTACACTCCTATGAAGAAGTAGATCTTCTACTCTCCTATGAAGGAGTAGACCATCTACTCTCCTATGAAGAAGAAGACCATTTATTGTCCTATGAAGGAGTAGATATTCTACTGTCCTATGAAGGAGTAGACCATCTACTCTCCTATAAAGGAGTAGACCATCTACACTCCTATGAAGAAGTAGATATTCTACTCTCCTATGAAGGAGTAGACCATGCTCTCCTATGGAGGAGTAGACCATCTACACTCCTATGAAGAAGTAGACCATCGACCGTACTCTCCTATGAAGGAGTAGACCATCTACTCTCCTATGAAGGAATAGACCATCTACACTCCTATGAATGAGTAGATCTTCTACTCTCCTATGAATGAGTAGACCATCTACACTCCTATGAAGGAGTAGACCATCTACACTCCTATAAAGGAGAAGACCATCTACTCTCCTATGAAGGAGTAGACCATCTACTCTCCTATGAAGAATAAGACCATTTATTGTCCTATGAAGGAGTAGATATTCTTCCTATGAAGGAGTAGACCATCTACTCTCCTATAAAGGAGTAGACCATCTACACTACTATGAAGAAGTAGATCTTCTACTCTCCTATGAAGGAGTAGACCATCTACTCTCCTATGGAGGAGTAGACCATCTACTGAAGGAGTAGACCATCAACACTCCTATAAAGGAGTAGACCATCTACTCTCCTATGAAGAAGAAGACCATTTATTGTCCTATGAAGAAGTAGATCTTCTACTCTCCTATGAAGGAGTAGAACATCTACTCTCCTATGGAGGAGTAGACCATCTACTCTCCTATGGAGGAGTAGACCATCTACTCTCCTATGGAGGAGTAGACCATCTACTCTCCTATGGAGGAGTAGACCATCTACTCTCCTATGAAGGAGTAGACCTTCTACTCTCCTATGAAGGAGTAGACCATCTACTCCGGAAACGTTATTTTACAGCAAAATCCAGAAAAGGCGAAAATTCTATTTTAGGGTTAACGTCAGGTTAGGGTTGACACTAACAAGGTGTTATTCATTTACCCCTTTTGATTAACCATTTCACTGGTTACTTTAGTTACTAAGTATTTTCCTGTAAACACTCAGTCTGTCCCTGGGTTTTTGCCATTCTTATCTTGAATTTAACCCAGACATGTTAAATAAATCTCACAAAGACTTTAATTTTATTTAAATAAAAAAAAATAAGTTTTGCATGTTTTCTTTGTGTAATATTGATTTTAGAAATAAAAACTAAAAGAAAATTAAATAATATTTATGAAACTTATCAACAAATGACTATGAATATGTATACAATAGGCGCCAATTGTTGATGGGAAAAAGAGGTTAAGATTTGTTTTGTGTTTTGCTTTTAATCTAAATAGAAAAGATTCTTTTAATTTAAATTTATTTTTTTTGTTTCTGTTTTATTTAACAAAATAAAACACTTCATTTTTGCTTTATCTTAAAAAATTTTATATTTTTTTTTTTTATAAAAAACAATATTTATGATTAGATAACTTTATTTTTTTAACATTTTATTACGTTTTATGGTTACAAAAGAATGTGGAAAAAACACCATCATAAAATTTAAAAAAAAGTTTCAAAAAATACTGAAATTGTTAGACTTTGGGCCTTTATGTTTGAATTGAATTCAATTATTAATTGTTTAATACTTAAGGGGGAATATGTTTGCTTTAGAATGAAACCCCTTCTTTGTAACATTTTAGAGCGGTTGCTTTGGAAACAAAGGAAACCCCCTAAACATCCTTCAAATCATAAAATGATAAACTGAAGGTTTCGCTTTAGCAATGTTTATTAATTAGAATTTTTTTTATTAGGCCTTTAGCTAATAATCTAATCATTTAATAATAAGATTATTGATTTAAAAAACCTTGTAAAAAGTTTAAATAACAAAAAAGTATAAACAAAGAGGTAAACATCCAAAATAAATTCTAACATTTTGCTGGAAAAATTTAACAAAAATTTTCCATTTGAAGCTTTCAACCCATCCATCACATATTCGTGATAAAATTTATAATTACTGTTACCAAAATAGTATCATGACACTTTATTTTTAAGGCTAATTAATCAAATTTGTTTACAAAAATTCAATTATAAATGGCCATAAATAAGTAGCAAATATCACTGAAGGTCATTTAAAGAAAAACAAACCTTTTCAAAATAAGAAAAAAAAAGTTGTTTTGAAAACAAATTTTATCTCAGCAAAGTACTTTCACAAACCCCCTCCAAAATTACTACAAAATAAAAAAATGGGGGAAAAAATACACAAACAAAATTTAGAAAAGCTTTCATTAATCAAGCAGCCACCTTAAATGATAATAAACTCTAGATAACTACAAAAAAATATTAAAAAATTTCATTTCTATACCATATCAGTCAAATGCTTGATTCCTAATGGCGCAAAAAAACCAGAAAAACGATAAGATAATGTAAAAGCAACAACAATTACATTACAACTATTTAACAAAAAAACAAATGCTGGCAAAAACAATAAAGAAATTGTTAAAATTCTGTAAACAACAACTTTCGCAAAAATGGCAAGATACTTATAGAAACACACACACCATTATTTAGCTTTCGAAAACCTCTAACCATATATGGCCATTTAAGAAAGTAAAACTTTTCTTGTTGTTGTTTCAATGCTAGACTAGACCAAAACATCCTAGTAGACAGTCGTATCTGGCAATTACAATTGGCTGCACTTTTAAACACTGGCCCACCAAGCCAAATCTCACTTCATCGCTCACTCTCTCGTCACTAGAATTGACCCAAATCGACAAATTTGGTAGCGAACAAAACACAAAATGCAATAAAAGCCAGCCAACCAACAAACCATTAAACAGGAGTAGAAACATTAGCAAACAAACAATAAAAACTTTGCAGACAATAGAAAGTTACAATTTGTTATTATTATGGGTCTAATAAGTCATTCATCTTGATGATGACTGAGGTTTTGTCAAAGTTTTTACACTTCATCAGGTGCAAGACAGTTTTGAACAAAAGAAGATTCAGGAGATCTTGGGGGAAATGCTTGGAATTATAGGGAAAGGAAACGAGAGTGGATATCGAAAAAGAATATTACAATCATGCTTAAATCAAAAAGGAATATTGATTCCAAATTCCTCAATAAAGATGACACTCTCGACTCTCTGCGGTAATTTGGAATCAGTGCTGATATACATACATTTTTATCTCGTAGAGATAAGGGACAGAGAACCCCCTTCGAAAATGGAATTGGAAATACATTAATCAACATTATTAGAGATCATTGGTATGACCCCCAGTCAAACTGCAGTATTCACAGCAATTTATGAGGGCAATAGGTCTACCGTCGACCAGTTCAGCAACACGAACACCTTCTTTGTAGGTAGGTATTTGAGAAGTGAGCGATCCTAAACCTTCCTAAGAACAATGCAAGATCCTCTTTTAAGCCCATTTATTCACTCTCCATGAGCAGATACTTTGAAAGAATCAAGTTATCTATCGATGGCCAGATTCTTGTTTAACAGCTGGCGAATGCGAGACAAACGGGTCATCAGTGGATGAATCTTGATCGACGAATGGACGCTCAAAGAGATGCGGAGGAAAAGAACATCTACTCTCCTATGAAGGAGTAGATCATCTACTCTCCTATGTAGAACTAGAACATCTACTCTCCTATGAAGGAGTAAACCATCTAATCTCCTATGGAATAGTCGACCATCTAGTCTCCTATGGAGGATTAGACCATCTAGTCTCCTATGGAGGATTTGACCATCTAGTCTCCCATGGAAGATTAGACCATCTACTCTCCTATGGAGGAGTACAGCATCTACTCTCCTATGGAGGAGTACAGTATCTACTCTTCTATGGAGGAGTACAGCATCTACTCTCCTATGGAGGAGTACAGCATCTACTCTCCTTTGGAGGAGTAGAGCATCTACTCTCCTTTGGAGGAGTAACCATATACTCTCCTATGGAGGATTAGACCATCTACTCTCCTATGGAGGATTAGACCATCTACTCTCCTTTGGAGGAGTAGAGCATCTACTCTCCTTTGGAGGAGTAGAGCATCTACTCTCCTTTGGATGAGTAGAGCATCTACTCTCCTTTGGAGGAGTAGAGCATCTACTCTCCTTTGGAATAGTAAAGCATCTACTCTCCTTTGGAATAGTAAAGCATCTACTCTGCTTTGGAGGAGCAGAGCATCTACTCTGCTTTGGAGGAGCAGAGCATCTACTCTGCTTTGGAGGAGCAGAGCATCTACTCTGCTTTGGAGGAGCAGAGCATCTACTCTGCTTTGAAGGAGCAGAGCATCTACTCTCCTTTGGAGGAGTAGAGCATCTACTCTCCTTTGGAGGAGTAGAGCATCTACTCTCCTTTGGAGGAGTAGAGCATCTACTCTCCTTTGGAGGAGTAGAGCATCTACTCTCCTTTGGAGGAGTAGAGCATCTACTCTCCTTTGGAGGAGTAGAGCATCTACTCTCCTTTGGAGGAGTAGAGCATCTACTCTCCTTTGGAGGAGTAGAGCATCTACTCTCCTTTGGAGGAGTAGAGCATCTACTCTCCTTTGGAGGAGTAGAGCATCTACTCTCCTTTGGAGGAGTAGAGCATCTACTATCCTTTGGAGGATTAGACCATCTATTCTCTTATGGACTCTACTCCTCCATAGGAGAGTAGATACTCTACTCCTCCATAGGAGAGTAGATACTCTACTCCTCCATAGGAGAGTAGATACTCTACTCCTCCATAGGAGAGTAGATACTCTACTCCTCCATAGGAGAGTAGATACTCTACTCCTCCATAGGAGAGTAGATACTCTACTCCTCCATATAAGAGTAGATACTCTACTCCTCCATAGGAGAGTAGATACTCCACTTCTCCATAGGAGAGTAGATACTCTACTCCTCCAAAGGAGAGTAGATGCTATATTTCTCCATAGGAGAGTGGATGGTCTAATCCTCCATAAGAGTATGTAGATGGTCTTACTCTCCTATAGAGGAGTAGACCACCTACTCTCCTATAGAAGAGTAGACCATCTACATACTCTTATGGAGGATTAGACCATCCACTCTCCTATGGAGAAATATATTATATTAGACCAGGATTAGACCATCCACTCTCCTATGGAGAAATATAGCATCTACTCTCCTTTGGAGGAGTAGAGTATCTACTCTCCTATGGAGAAGTGGAGTATCTACTCTCCTATGGAGGAGTAGAGTATCTACTCTCCTATGGAGGAGTAGAGTATCTACTCTCCTATGGAGGAGTAGAGTATCTACTCTCCTATGGAGGAGTAGAGTATCTACTCTCCTATGGAGGATTAGACCATCTAATCTCCTATGGAGGAGTAGAGTATCTACTCTCCTATGGAGGATTAGACCATCTAATCTCCTATGGAGAATTAGACCATCTATTCTCCTATGGAGGATTAGACCATCTATTCTCTTATGGAGGATTAGACCATCTATTCTCTTATGGAGGAGTAGACCATCTACTCTCCTATAGAGGAGTAGACCACCTACTCTCCTATAGAAGAGTAGACCATCTACATACTCTTATGGAGGATTATACCATCCACTCTCCTATGGAGAAATATATCATCTACTCTCTTTTGAAGGAGTAGACCATCTACTATAAAATTACCACTTGTACTTAAATACTGTGGTTCTTGCTAACACGAGAAAGAACTAGGAGTCTCTTGGCTTTTGCTAGGAACGAATTTCCAAAAGAACTTTGTTATATGACCTGCATATTATACCAGCAATTTATCATCTACTCCAAGAAGGAGTAGATGATGATGACTGATAAAATTGCAACAAAGTATTTCATTTAATGAGTTTATTAGTTACGCTTTTATTTATATAATTTTTTTTTAGATTTTTCTCTGACAATAAAATGTTCTAGAAAAGATTGATGATGCTGCTAGTTCTTTTACGACAAATGCTTTCAGCATTAATAAGAAGAAAATTTCCATAAAACTTTAATAGATTTAACTGCATGCAAATAGATGCTTGTGATAAATCATGGCATACAACAGTGAGTAACAGAAATAAAGGAACAGCCAAGAAATTGGGAAAATTTTAAATACGACAATAGGCCTGACTTGTTATTTATTAGGTAAACTGCTAGCAATACAAAATCAGCAAATTAGAACAATTTTAGTACTTTTTTGTAGGTTTTTGTAATTCTTTTTTTCTCCATTTTTTTTTGTTGTAATTTAAAAATAAATTCTTTTTGTTTTGGATTGTTGTTTAACACTTTTTTTTTTGAAATGAAAAAAAAAATTCAATTGAAGACAAATCAATTGAAAACAAATGAACATGAGTTGAATGGATGTGGTTATTTTTAGCACTCAAGTACTCAAAGTTTGTTCAATAAATAGATTTGTAAAGAATCGTTTTTTTTTTGTTTGCTTTCTGAATGTTTATTAGTTATGAAGAACATAAATATTGTATGTATTTTTAAATTGAATTTAAATTGAAGTAAAGTGTGAAGGAAGAGGCTGTAAATATGAAGCGAATTATGCAATGGAAGTTTCTGGTTCTATGTTTATTATATCGTAAAGTTATGGAACAATAAGCAACTGCAGTTTTAAATGGGCACACTCTATTAATTGTGGCAATTATAAAAAGGGAATTTCCAAGATTTTCTGGTTATATTTGGTTAAATTGTGAAAGAAAAAGTGAAGAATATTGTGGTTTAAACAATGATTTATTAAACGATGCTTAGTTAAACTGTTGAAATAACCTGGTTAAACTTATTATATTCAAATTAATTGTTCGCGAATTTCAATTTGTTAAACCTGGTTTAAACTTGTTTTTAAAATATCTACAAATTATGGCCTTTTTCAATTCATTATCATAAATATTTACTTTTGTCATCATTTCTTATAATTTTTTTAAGAATCATCCTTTAAACTTGTAACTTTACTTTAACTTCAATACAATTTTAACTATATAGTGTTTAAACCAAGTTTAACTAACCGAATGAAGCACAATTTATAAAAATGCAATTGATTACTGCAACTAAAATGCTTCTCTGTTTAAAAAGGTGGCATTTTGAGTGGGTGAGGGCAACCTTTCAAAAATGCTGCTCTGTGACAAGGCAACATTTTTAAAAATGAAAAAAGTTATGATTTACATCACAAACATGCATATTAACAGATTTGTTATTAATATTTTGTTTATAATGACTTTAAAATTTGTTTTAAACCTAGTTTAACTATAAATTAAACTTCTTAGCTCCACTAACCCAAGTTTAACTAAGAATTTACTGCCTTTTAAAGTTCAATGACATTTTTCATCATTACTTCTGTTAGAAAAAGCTGATATTAAATCTGAAATTAATCAAAAATCGTCATTTAAACATTTCATTACTTATTAAACCTCAAAGCAAATGTGAAAAACATATTAATCAATCAAATACTTTTTGTTTAGTTGCTTTTTTTTTTGCAAAATTTCAAAATAATTATTTTTATGTCTGACCAAATAAAATTGAAATTTATATACAAACAACAAATGATAACAATTATTCGCAAATTACATCGACAAACATGATTGAATTACGTGATTATGACGCATTTGACACCATCACAGTGAATGAATTGAATGAATGGATCGTACCGTGCCATGTTCATGCCACACTACCCAGGCAAGCAAGCACCTCTGATGTATTTAAAAATAATTTAGAAAAAAAAAATTTAAATAAGACAATTTTTCGTTTAAAATAATATGATTGTGAAGCGATAACTGTTGGTTTTAAATAGAAAAATAAATTCATCTTAAATCTGCAATTGCTTTACAAAGAATAGCAACAAATGCATCATGTTTGTTAAGAAAATTAAGGACAACTTCTAGCATTTAATTAACTAAATGGAAATACTCTAGTAAACAGTGTTTTAGGCAATGTTGACAAATTTCAGCAAAGAAATTTAAAGCATATCTGTCAAAAGTTTCAGTTTGAATACTGATGTTTAAATAAAATAAACGTTTAAACTAAAATTTTAATAAATATTTCAGAAAAAAATATGATTGGAATCATAAGGGAATGTTGCCAAATTTCAACATATTAATGAAAATTGTTTTAATAATGAAATAAAAATTGTTTTAATAACAAAAAGTAAATTTATGTAAAAAGTTTCTATATAACTAAAGAGATTTAAGTTTACATACAATTTCAATGAATAATAATTTGCCAAATTTCACTAAAAATATAAATTCTTATTGTTTTACAAAGAATAGCAACAAATGCATCAAAGTTATTAAGGAAATTAAGGACCACTGCTATTTTTATATAATTCAATTCATTTTTGTATTTCAATTAACTAAATGGGGCTTTTATATTGAACATTGCTTAAGGCAATGTTGCCAAATTTCAGCAAATAAATTAAATGTGAACCTTTGAAAGGTTTCAATAATTCTAAATCAAATACTGATGTTTATATAAACAAAAAAACATTTAAAACTAAAATTTTAATGAATATTTAATGAAATAATCCTTTTGGAATCTTAAAGCAATGTTGCCAAATTTCAACATAGTAATAAAATATTAATTGTTTTAAAAATCAGAAGAGATTTTTGTGGAAAGTTTCTATATTTTAAGTTTCATTCATTAATATTCTTGAAAAATGCTATTTGAAGCTTAAAGCAATGTTGCCAAATTTCACTAAAAATATTAACTTACAACCAATAAATAGTAGATTTCATCGAAACGATTTCAAATAATTTGGAGTCATTCTCAATGTTTAATATACCCGAAGTACCCCACTAGGGGGCCTTGAGACTCGGAACCCCCTTGGTCTTGAAACATAAATCCGGCTAAATATTTAAAAATTACTGATTTATTTCCACCTTTTGCGCCTCTAGCTCTAACACTTCCCTAAAAGGAAAACAAGTGATCTCGCGATTGGTTATTGGGAACTGATCCATTATAAATATGAACCCTGTCTCTCTCCTATAAGAGAGTAAATTTACACCTTTTAAACTTATTTAGTTTCGAAGGTTGGCCAAAAAATTTAATAAAAATTGTTTGATATTTTTATCATAAGAATCACCTTAATACTGATTTAAATCTTTCTGTTCTGTTTTGAAAAATTGTAAAGCATAAAGAACATAACTTTTTTTGCTGCACAAAATTTTGCTTTTGACGGCTGATTTATTAGCCATACAAATTATTGTAATTTTTATATTGTTGATTGTAAATATTGCTGGGTACTGATATAAAATTTTGCCATTTTTTTTTAAATAAAATAAATACTGCTTATTGTTTGCAAGCAAAGTAAGTGACCTTTAAAAATAAATAAATATTAATTATCATTTTATAAAAAACAAAAAAATTGTTTTCAGTTTTTTCCAGACTTGCAAAAAATATTAACATGAATGTTGATGAAACAAATTTGTTTTTGTGTAAAGAATTAATGGCATGTTTAAATAAATTAATTTCCAAAAATTTAAAAAGAAATGAATGTTAATTAATTGCAAATAGGCTTAAGCAGGCTCTCAAGATATTTAAGTTGAAATGAGGGGTGTGGAACTCTACTAGATACTAACTGCATTACTTAGAAGTAGTTTAGTAATAACTGGTTTATAATCGGTAAGAATTATTAGAGAATACTTATGAGCTCTTAAATGCATACACAAGTAATGGTAATGTCTTATTAAAATAATCAATATAATTCTCATTTAGTCAAAAATATTGTACGAATAAGGAGTATAGTTTTTTTTTAAAGGAGAGGGATCAAATTAAGGCTTTTCTGTCACTTTAAGCCAGTGATGTTCAAAAATAAAAATGAAGATGTATTGGTGAGAGAGCTACCCAGCAAACATAATGTCAAACATTTAAAATAAGAACAAAATAATGAAAGTTTAGATTTAGAATTTTGGTCACATATAACCAATTTATTTAATGAATGTAATTTAAATTTTAAGGAAAAGAAAAAATATGCATTATACGGCCTAAATTCTATTTAATTTTGTATTTATTTTTGACTTTGTTATTATGTGTTCAATTGCAATTGAAACGCTTGTGTTTGCTATGCTTCGTCCAAAAACAACCAACAACAATGCTTAGTAAATGTCTGAAAAAAATGACGATAGTCCGTCGCATGTGTTTTCATCGAGAGCTAAACGATGAATGAACAAAAGTTTTTAAAAGAGCGTAACAAATGTGTGTAAATTTTTCAAACAATTGTTGTATGGCGTGAACATTACTGCTTTAAGCTACACTACATCTTATCTGAAGTATAAAACCAAACGTCATAATTTAGTTTGATTCAGGAAAGTGAAACGGATGGTTCTACACCGATTCATCAGGAGTATGGGATGATTCTCAAGAGAGTCACATGTATTACAGACAGATTTTGTCCTATTTATTTTTTAATAAATGTAGGAGAAAGTCAGGGATTGGTGCTTAGTTTTCAGTACCAAAAGTATCAGAAAGTCAGGTAGTAGGTGAAATCAGTTTTGTTGTATATGAAAACTAACCTTTTCAAAGTTTTCTTTTCAGATATTTTACCCTAAAACTTGATAGAAAAATGTGTGTACTTACCATAGCTTGTTCGATTTTATTATCGATTGCAACTGCACTTGTTCCAGATGCACTAAAATTAAAAGAAAAAGAAAATTTTAAATTAATTAAAAAATTTTAAACAATTTACTAATGCTATAAATAAAAAAATTTTTGAATAACTCTACCCAAAAATAGAATTCAAAACAATTATCAAATTATTTATAGTTGTTTAGTCTTTAATTCTTTTTTAAATTTCCGCTAAATTTAACTTGAAAATTGCCAAACAAAAATTTCAATGTCAATTTTATAATTAAAATTAAATTATTTAAAAACAATATGCAGTTGTTTTATTGTCTATTTCGATGTTGTGAAGGTCATTGTCAACACAAAAATGGCTAAAAACGTTTAACTTTAAATACATATAAAGGGGGTGTTGAAATTAGTAAAAATTAAAGCATACTTTAGGGAGTTGTTTATAAAACTTTGAAATATGAGTAATTGATGTAATAGATGGATTAGAAATGACAATAAAGTTCATAAAAATTATCAATCAATAGCTGATCTGATAACAATAGCGATATAAATTGCATAATATGTCGACCACTGCACAGTGGGGTCGATTGGGTAAAAAATTGGTATTAAATCTGTAACTTCTAAATTACTAGCGCGATTGCATAATGATGAACGAACTAATTGTACAAGTGGACATAAGCTTTCAGAAAATTAATGTTATTACCACCCTGCTAGAACACAAGGTGAGATACAAGGCGCCAAAGTCGATCCCACCTCTGGTTTAGAAAAGTTTGTACAGCTCGTAGCTTACGAAAGGGTTAACAGTCAAACGTACTGTCATATTGAACTCACTTTTAGACATTTATGATCAGTATACTCTGACAAATCGATTCGAAAATTTCAGGAGATGGTTTGAAAAGAAAAAATTCCGGGTAAAACTCGGAAATTCTTTTTTTTTGAGTCCAGTCAACTGTAATAAAAAAGCTCCCTAAAGTATGCAGTACAAATTTAGATATTTTATTTGCAAATAAATAAGAACAGGCTGGTGTGCGTGGGTTGGAGAAACTTGAAGAACTAACATTAGTAAATGCTACCGGGCGAAGCCGGGGCAATCAACTAGTCATGAATAAATTCAAGTTTGAACAACTCTATCAAATTATCCAAATTTACATTGCAAATCGGTCATCGATTCACGCAACTTATAGACGACTGTTTTATCACAAAATTGAGCTCAGCTATGAGGCTAATATTTGAATAAATATTACAAATTTACAAAATAAACAAAATTGCCGTATATGGCGTGAGATCAATTCACAGCAGACCCTATAGACACTATTACATCTAGAAAAATGCTTCGTTTGGAACTTATTTTTTCCAAAATGAATCTGCAGCTCGCATTATGGACAATGGAGATCATTACCGCACCATGATCAATGATTTTTTGTTTGAAAATATGGATGACATTGATCCGGGGGAGATGTGGTTTCAACAGGATGGCGCTGCGGCGAACGCAACCATCGATTTATTGAAATCAAAATTTGACAATAACCTGTCAAATTGGCCTCCAAGGTCATGCGATTTGATGCCTCTCGATTATTTCCTGTGGGATCACCTGAAGTCACCAGTTTATGCTGATAAACCAGCATCAATTGACGCCTTAGATGCCAACATTATTCATGGTATACGGCCACAAATGCTTGAAAGTGTCCCAAAAAATTGTACGTCCAGAATTCACTTTGTCAAGAACAGCCGAAATCTTTTTCAAATGTTAATGCCTTGCATTGTATTTGTTACAATTTCAAGTTCTATCGGGTTAAAAAAAACCATTTAGATCAATCGACTGTCTTTTTCCATAGATGACAAACTAGATAGGTAACTGAGAGCCAAAAACCGAAGTCTGTTGTCGAAAAACTAATTCATGAGAATGTATTGCCATGTAGTAATTTGTGAAAGAGAGTAATTTGGTTAAATTAGTTTCGTTGAGATTCCTCTCTGCTTCTATGGTCCTATACTTTTATTAAAATGTTGTTAAATGGAAATCGCTTACATTTTCAAAACTATTAACAACCGATTCATCTTGTATTGCCGACTTTTTGAGGCAACTGTAGAAAAAAGTCGGTGAGTGTCATCAGGCTTAGATTTTTATAAGCTGCTAAAGTTGATATTTCTCTCTGCTTCTGTTCAAAACATTTTTAAAACTATTAACCGGTTGATTTTGTATTGCCGACTTTATGGGGCAAATGTATGAAATAGTGGTGGGGGTACCATCAGGCTTAGATTTTTATAAGGGTGCAAGTGCAAAAGTTTACATTTCTCTCTGCTTCCATACTAGGTATTTATTCTATGGTCCTTGTATTAAAATGTTGTTAAATGGAAGTTGCTTACATTTTCACAACTATTAACAACCTGTTCATTTTGTATTGCCGACTTTTTGGCGCAAATGTGTGAAAATGTCGTTGAGTGTCATTAGACTTAGATTTTTATAAGGATGCAGGTGCTAAAGTTGACAATTATCTCTGCTTCTGGTCTATGTATTTATTCTATGCTTCTATCCTTCTATTAAAATGTTGTTGTATGGAAATTGCTTACATTTTAAAAGCTTTCAACAACCGGCTGATTTTGTATTGCCTACTTTTTGGGGCAAACATAAGAAAACGCCGGAGAATAACATCAGG
Source organism: Calliphora vicina (assembly GCF_958450345.1). Classification (NCBI taxonomy): domain Eukaryota; kingdom Metazoa; phylum Arthropoda; class Insecta; order Diptera; family Calliphoridae; genus Calliphora; species Calliphora vicina. The sequence continues at coordinate 23,452,243 of NC_088781.1, read as the reverse complement.
CTTAGATTTTATCATCGTAGGATTCTATTTTGGGTCTAATAATAACATAATATTAATTTATTAATTTAAGATCTTATTCATAATCAAATTTGATAAAATAAAAATTAGATTTAATGAATAAGGGGTTTAGATCTCTAAAACTTTATGAACATTTTTATATTAATAAAACTACAATTACATTTCTTTTAATTTAAAGTGAACACAATCCAACATATTATTACTATTCACTCTTATGAGCCCCTATATTTCCGTAATTATATTGTTTCTTTTTTCAAAACAATTTTATTTGAATTTAATTATGTTACAAATTGTTATGTACTCATAATGTGTGGAGATTTTTGTTTTATGTCTTATTCGGGTGAATTATTGCTGACTTTTTTTTTAAAAAAAAACTTACTCTATCACACACTTTATTTCTTACAAATCTTATGCAATTTTTTTTTTATAGCTGGAAAAAACTAATTTTTTATTACTATGGCAAATTGTTAGTAGATGTCTAAAACAAATTGTTCATATGTATGAATTTTAAGGCTTTATGCAATATATAAAAAAAGAAACAAAAAGAAAAATATAATAAATAATAAAAATTAATTTTGTTAGCTAAAAAAAAACTAATAATAAAATTATGTGAGTGAGTAAAAATTTTGTAGGTTTTTGTTTTCTTTCATGATTTCAACTTAGTAGTAGCGCAGTAGAGCTGCATGTCTATACATTTATTTTTTTGTGTAATTTGAGATACATAATTATAAGCACGATATGGCAAAAAACAGAAATACTATAAAAATTACAAACAGAAAACATGGTAATAAAAAATATTGAACTGAAAAAAAAAACTATATATATTTATACAATTGATTGAACAAGTTTTTCAGGTCAATTGAACACAGATATGAATATTCAGGCGTACATAGCAACAACAACAAAAAATACAAATTACAACAATAACAACAAAATTGTTACTAATAAACAAAAGTGTTAGATTACACAATGGACAAACGGCCGATCGATCGAGCGAGCGAGTGTACAAACGATCAAACCATCTATCGATCCATAATTTAAAAGGCGCTGTTTGGTTGGTATCATGCTATAAAATTAAATGTTATTAATTTTTCATAATGAAAATGAAATTAATAATATTATATTAATTACATGAATTGTAATTAAACACTAACATAATTGAAAAATTAATAAAAATTTAACAACAACAAAAAAACAGCAAAATGAACAGTAGGATTGAACATATAGAGAAAAAAAAAATAAAAATAAATTTTGATATTTTTTGATTCGAATGATTTTGTTAAGAAAAATTTAGCCCAAAGTCATGCACTTTTTTTATGGACCCCCAAAGATTTGGGGTCTCGGTGTCATTTTTGCAAAAAGTGATCAATTTCTCAGGCTCATATCTTGCCAACAGTTCGGAATTTTGATTTACTCTCTGAGGAAAAGTTGTAGCTTTTGTCATAAAGAACAAAAATTGTAATATAAAATCAAAAAAACTTCATCTTCAAGATCAAAATCGCTAAAAAAAACATTGTTATTGAACAACAAAGGTTTTTTTTGCTTCGAAAATATCGAATTTTGTGTCAACAAAGCGTCATATGCGGGAAGTTTTGCTTTACTTCTTTAATTTGAGAAGAAGTGCCGCTGATGCACATCGAAGCTTATGGTGAATGTGTTTCATCGGTTTCAACGTTTGAGATATGGTTTGTTCGGTTTGAAGTGGTGATTTTGTTACGGAAGAATAAGATCGGATTGCCCAAGGCATCAAAAGAAGTTTGAAGTCCAAGAATTGGAGGCATTACTTCATGAAGATTACTGTGAAACTCAACAAGAACTTGCAAAATCATTGGGAACTACTGAAGCAGCAATTTCAAAATGTTTACGAGCAGCAGGATTCATCTAAAAGCGGGGAAATCGGGTATCATAACAATTGAAGCTGAGAGACCTTGAAAGACGATTTTGTATGTCTGAAATTATGCTTGAACGCCATAAAAGAAAATCAGTTTTGCACCGAATCATTACATGCGATGAAAAATGGATCCTTTACAATAACCCGAAGCTTAAGAAGTCGTATGTCTAGCCCGGCCAATTAAAAAGTTTGAAGACCAAGAATTGGAGGCATTACTCCATGAAGGTTGTTGTCAAACTCAACAAGAGCTTTCAAAATCATTGGGAGCTACTCAAGCAACAATCCAAAAGCAGGGAAATTGGGTACCATACGAATTGAAGCCGAGAGATCTTGAAAGAAGATTTTGTATATCTGAAATGATGCTTGAACGCTATAAAAGAAAATCTTTTTTGTATCGAATCATTACATGCAATGAAAAATGGATGCATTACGATAACCCGAAGCATAAGAGATCGTATGTGAATCCCGACCAATCTGCCGAATCGATACTAAAGCCAAATATCCTTGGCGCTAAGGTAATGCTCAGTATTTGGTGGGATAAAAAGGGACCTATCTATTATGAGCTTCTGAAATCTGACCTGACCATCACAGGGAACCTGTACCGGAGGCAACTGATTAGTTTGAAGAGAGCAGTGGATGAAAAACGCCCCGAAAATGCGGCCTGACATGAAACCGTAATATTCCATCATCACAACCCTCGGTTGCAATTCCTGTTGAAAACTATTTGAAATGGTTGGGAAGTTTTGCTTCACCTGCCCTATAGTCCAGACCGTGCCCCGTCCGACTACTATTTTTCGATCGAAGCAGAACGCTCTCTCTGGGATACGCTTCACTTTGGAACAGAGTATCCGAAATTGGATTGATACTGAAAAGAACTGCTCATCTTGGCCTCAAAAGATGAGCAATTCTTTTGGCTCGGAATCCATTTGTAGCCAGAAAGATGGAAAATGGTCATTGCTAACAATTTGACAACATTTTAAACAAGTAAGAGAGCTATATTAGGCTGTGCCGAATCTTATATACCCTTCTTTTTTCAAAGTTGTTTTTTTTAACTTTTTTTCGATTTTGAAAATTTTTATTTTGATTTTTAAATTTTTTTTTTAATATTAAGCGAAAAAAAAACTTTTGGTGAAAAAAAAAATTCGGGTTATAAAATATTTTCTCCGATTTTGACCCATTGTAGGTCCAACTTACTATGGTCTTATATACGTCGTTACAAAGGTCTTTGAAATATCTATCATTAGATATCCATATTGTCTATATTAATGACTAAGTAATCCAGATATAGGTCAAAAATCGATGTTATATCTCAGCCATTTGTGGACCGATTTTCTCGAAAAAATGGTAAAAAAATCGAGGTAGTCGCGGTTTTTTGCTTATACCTAAGCCATTTCTGGACCGATTTTTTCGATTTTATGTTGGACTATAGTGGATATATTGATGTATTAATCATGTATCATGAAAGTTATATGCAGGTTTCTAAAAGTTGATTTCAACAGATAGACGGACGTGGCTATATCGACTCCGCTAGCTATAACGATTCAGAATATATAAACTGTATGATGTCGCATATGAAAAATGTAGAAATTATAAACGGAATGACAAAGTTATGGGTCTATTATGGATGGACACCGAACTTAAGTTGTGTTGTCTGTTTCCAAAAGAGTATTACGATTTGAGGGCATGGTCACTTGGTGGTGATCGTGCGATTTGAACCCGTTAGACTTTTTCTTGTGGGGTTTTCTAAAGTCACAGGTCTTAAGGCGAATAAGCCACAAACCACAGCGGTCCTCAAAGCCAAGAAAAATATAAAGTTAATCAGAACTAATAAAATTGATAGTTGAGTAATAATTATCCTCAATGTAACCTAGTAAATCCATTAAGCATTAATTTTGTGTTGAAATTTAAATAAAAAATTATTTTTTAATTTTTTTTTTCGATTCAGCTGATGTATTTTCTCTAAAGAGATACAATTTCTATACAATGCTGTTCCACATAATGTTTTCTATGATGTTTGTTTTCAAACCCCATTTAAATTTCTTTTCTATGATCTTCAGAATAAAAGTTAAGCTCATTTTTGTAATTTAACTCAGGTATTAATATTAATCATACGCTCTAGTGCCCAGTAAAGGGAAATATTTATAAAACTTCCAAACAACTTTAGAAAAGATAGATGTAGAGTTAATTTTTAACTTTAATGTTTAAAATTGATATCTTTCAAAGGAATACAAAATGTCGATGATATCTCATACATATTTTGTATTATTTAAATTTAAAGATAGGAAGAGCTTAAAGAAAGACCCTAAATGATCACAAATAAATTGATCTTTAGTTAAACTTAATTATTTTAAAAACAGAATTTACTATTATTTCTTAAGCTAACAGAATGTAAATTTGTAATTAAATTAATGAGTTTTCGTATTTTAAAACTGAATCATTTCTGTAATAAACTCATCACATTATTTGAATACCTAATTTATTAATTCAAATTTAAGCAAATCCAATCAATGAATAAAAATCATTATAAATTCATTCATAACACAAAAATATTTTGACATTTTGTTTTAGTTAACTAACATAATTCTATAGATTGTTCAACAAACATTTGCCGTTTGTAATCACTATTGGAAATGTATGCCAAGTCTAGAAAAAATATGATTTGTTTTCAGTTCTATACTGTTCAATTTATTTGTTTAAAAGTTTGTCTAAGTGTATTTAACTTGTATGTCGTCCTTGAGTTCAATTTTTTGTTATGTGTTGTTCATGTTTTTATTTTTTTGAAAAGTGCTTCAAAAGTTACTTAGAAAACAATTTTAAATAGAATATACAGTGAGCCTCAAAAGTGAGTAAACAGCAGCGAATTTTTTGATTTTTTAAGATCATGAAAATCATTATAGTCCGACTTAAATCTATATTTTTCACAACCAAAGATATTATTCAAGCCAATCTCTATCAAACCGAAACTTTAAAATTTTAATCATGGATAAATTTTAGAATTTTCATTATCTTAAAAAATATCCAATAATTTTTGGTGTATACTCACTTTTGCGGCTCACTGTATATATTTTTTGTGTGTTTTAGCTGTGTTCAAGTGTCGTGTAATTTTATGTTTGTTTTTCCTTTCATCTTTGAAAATGTTTTAGAAGGTGTTTTTAGATTTTTTGTGGGGACCACAACAGTTAATGTGAAGTGGTTTGGTAGGTGTTGGTCTCGCTGTGTTTTGTTCACAATTAATTCTTAAAGTGTTAGTCAAGGTAACCAAAGTAAAATAAAATTAAAAGTTAGTTCTTTGCATGGAAAAAAAATTCATAAAAGTAAATTTGGGTTTGAGTTTTTTACAAAATTAACTTAAAACACTTTAAGGTGAAAATCATTAGAGTTTTTAAATCAAATTCTTTAAATAAAATACTTTATTTAGGTGCTGTGTAGGCCAACTTCAACCAGGAACAGTTGGTAATATTTAGCCTTCAGGTACTCTTTTATCATATCCCTTAATTGATATGCATCATTAGCAACTAGTCTTTTAAGGTGTCCTCGTTTCATTGTGTAAACTTTGCATAGAGTTTATTAACCCTTTAAATATAGCAAAAACCTATTAAAAATTTTATGCTGTTTTGTTTTTTACAACTGTATATTAGGGTGGTTTCATTTTGTATGAATAATTTTTAAAATTTTGGGAATTTCCAGGATTTTAATTCGAATTATTGTGACTCTTGATATAATATTGTATTTTATTTAGGTTTCAAAATGTAATTGTAAGTGAAAAATATGAAAATTAACCTATTTATGACCAGGGGACCAAAATGATCCAAAAGCAAGTAAGAGAGCTATATTCAGCTGGGCCGAATCTTATATACCCTTCACCAAATTATACTTTAAAATAGAAATTTAAAATATTTTGGGTAAAGAAAATTAATTTTTTTTTTCAAAATTTTTTCAAAATTTTTAAAAAAATGTTTTAAATTTTTTTCCATTTTTTTTAATTTTTTAGCGAAAAAAATTTATGACAAAAAATGTTTTGGGTAAAAAAAATGGTTAAAATTTTTTTTCCCGATTTTGACCCATTGTAGGTCCAAATTACTTTAGCCTTATATACATCGTTGCAATGGACTTGGAAATATCTATCATTAGATATCCATATTGTCTATATTAATGACTTAGTAATCCAGATATAGATCAAAAATAGGCCAAAAATCGAGGCAGTCCCGGTTTTTTCCTTATATCTCAGCCGTTTGTGGGCCGATTTTCTCGATATTAAATAGCAACCGAGCCGAGAGAATTCCCGATATATTGATGTATCAATGATGTTTGTAAGTTATTTGGGGATTACGGAAAGTTGATTTCAACATACAGACGGGCAGATGGACATGGCTACATCGACTTCGTTATCTATAACGATCCAGAATATACAAGGTGGCGCAAAAGTAAACTTCCGATGTTTTTTGGCTGTAATTAAAAAAAAATGAAAAACTTTGATTCTTCTTGTGGATTATTTTTATTTAGTCTTTTAATTTTTTTTACATCAAGTCGAGAATAAGATGTCATGTAAATGGCCGCCGCCACAGTTGATTGTCATTTGAGCCATTTTTATGGCATTTTTCATCACTTTGGCCAAAACTTCCGGCGATAGGTCCTCACATTCTTGACGGATATTGTCTTTAAGAGCTGCAAGAGTCTGAGGCTTGTTGACATAAACCCGCGACTTCAAAAAGCCCCACAAAAAGAAGTCTGGAGCGATCAAATCAGGCGATTCACATTGTGCCAAAGTTACCGACCGATTATTGGTCAAATAAATAGCCGGCAATATTCCGCGTTCTGGAGCAGTGTAGCGTAACATTGTTTTTTAACGTGTATTTCGCATGTGTTTACTACACAAATGTCAAAACAGAACTGACATTAGGGGCCAATCGCAAAATTTATAGCATTTCCTGATAGGAGGATTACTTTTGCGCCACCTTGTATATACTTTGTGGGGTAGCAAATGAAAAATATATAAATTACAAACGGAATGACAAACCCCTTGCCACTCATGGTGAAGGGTATAAAAATGTTTGGCAAATCTTGAAGTACCTAAATTAGTTAGTTTTTAATGTTTCCTTTTAAAAATAATAAAATGTTCTGAAACTTTAGTATTAATCTAGAAGAAAAAAAATGACCCAAAAATTTGTTTGGCCAATTTTGACCCCAAGTGCCTTAAATGGTTAATTTTTAATGTTTTCTTTTAAAAATCTATATAAAAAAATGTAAAATTCGTTCATCAAAAATTTCCATCAGAGCATTTAAAACAAATTGGGCTTATTTTGACCCCATGAGAAACAAAGGGTTAATGTTCACTAATATTTAATCTACAAACCTTAGACAATATTTATCTGATGCCTTCATCAAACTCCCCCAATAAATACACAACATTTCATGGTATGCTAATGAAAAATTTAAAATATTCAGAAATTTGACCTTTGACCCCAAATATAGAAATCCCTATTTATGTAAAATCTTCTGTAGTTTAACGGCTAAATAACCAAATTTCTAACAAACATTTTTTGTTGCGGAAATCCTTAATAATCAAATCTTAGTTATGGCAAATTTATGAGAGATATTGATTTAATTTTTTTTTTATTTATTCTTGAATATATCTATATATATAAAAATGGATGTTTGTATGTGTGTATGTATGTATGTATGTATGTTCCGAATGAACTCAAAAACGGCTGGACCGATTTTGATGAAATTTTCAGGGAATCTTCAGAATAGTCTAGCGGGTAACACTGTAAGGTCAGATTTTTGATTTTCGGTCTGTGGGCGGAGGGGCGTGGCATTATCAAATTTTTACATTATACCGCTAATGCCATCTATATATATAAAAAACGGCTCCACCGATTTTGATGAAATTTTCAGGGAATCTTCAGAATATCCCAGCGGGTAACACTGTATAGTCAGATTTTTGATATTCGGTCTGTGGGCGGAGGGGTGTGTAAAAATCTAATTTTTACATTATACCGCTAATGCCCTATATTTCATAAAAATGGATGTGTGTATATATGTTCCGTATGGACTCAAAAATGGCTGGACCTATTTTGATGATATTTTCACGGTGTCTTCAGAAAAGCCTATTAGGTAACAGTGTAAAGTCAGATTTTAATTTTCTGTCTGTAATAAACAATTTGGTTTGCTTATAGGGTCATGAATAAGATATTTCCATACTGAATTTTTGAATTCATTAGAACCAGCCGAAATGCGACTACATGTATTAACATTGAAGGTTGATTCACCGACACTGTATATTAAAATCGAGATCGATATGCAATATAAAACAGATGTTTTCTAAAGGCCAGCAACGCGGACCGGGTTCAGCTAGTCCTTAATAAAATTCTTTAAGATTTAGTATTTGTTTAACAAAATTTTCAAAAGTTTACAAACTGGAGTTTTGAAACTGGTAAAAAAAAATTTAACTTTCCTTGGCCGCGATTTTACGCAAAAAGTTCGAGTGATATTGGCTTGATTTTTTGGCCATTTATTCTCTTATATATCTTTAATAAAATGCTAAAATTAAATTCTCCTATTTTTAAAAAAAGTTCTACAAAATTTTCAAAAGTTTGGAACTGGAGTTTTTTAAATGGTATAAAAAATACATTTTGGCCTGGGGAATTTTTAATAACTCCAATATTTTCCAACCGATTTTTCAGTTTTATAACTTTTTAGAAAGATAATTCTGTATAGATTATGATTTTACTAAAAATATATTCGAAATTTAAAATTCGTTAAAAAAGCTTATGCAAAATTAAAAAAAAATAATTTTTGCTTTAGTAAACCCTTTTCTGAACTTCAGAGCCTATTTAGCACGTTTAATTCAAATCAGATTTGTCTGAAATTTTCAGAGTTACACTATTATATTAAGTATCACAATAATCCCGTCCTTACTCCTCAAAATTCCTTATTTTATACAAAAACAATCCACCCTAATACACCGCCCTATGTTCGTTGAATTCGCTTTTCTCTTTAGATGTATTTGCATTTATTATTATGATGTTGATGATGTCAAGTATTAAAAAAATGAGCTGACTGTGACTTTGTAAATTGTATGCATTTCATATCAAGCGTAAAAACCAATAAAAATCTTTTTAATGCTATTTTTTCGTACGCTTTTTCTCCTTTAACCATTTCAGGCAATTTATATTTTTTATGATTGTATTTCTCTTGTTAATTTTCAATGTTTATGGTCTGACATTTAAATTGTTTTTTTTTTTTTTTTTTTTTTTCAAAATTTCATTTTCTGTGACAAAAAAAAAAGAAAGAAAAATTTCATATTTATCACGTACACAGAAAGTTTAATCAGGCTCAATGTCCTTTGAGGGAGTGTGACTAGCCAACCAATCAGCCATTTAACATGAGGTCTAGTACACTGTCACCTTTAAACAATCTATTATAAACCTTTAATATTAACAAACATCCAAAATAAACTCTTTCATTTGAAATGAAAAATCTGTATAATTTTTCAAAAACATTAAAGAAAATCTCCAAAATTTGTTTAAATTTTCGATTTAAGCGTGTTTAATCAGGGTTCATTGGCTTCATATTTTTGAATTTTGAAATATTTCTTTAAAGTACTAAAGAAATTAGCCAAAATATAATAATTTGTTTATAATAAAAGTGCTCTTAACTCCCACACTTCTTTTTTTGATTTGACTATATTTAATCATAATTTTGTTTAAATTTCCATTTAATTTGTTTTGTCATTTTTTAATATTTGTTTTTGGCCAACAAATAAATAAATAAATGATTATTTTTCATGTTTTAAGAGCTATTTTTAAAAATAATTCAAATTACATTCATCCCGCACGTCATAGAAATGTCTTTTATACTCGATGTCTTGTCAGTTTATTGACTTGAGAAAACCATGGAAAAAAACCTCAAAATTTCGTTTTCTTAATCAGCCAGGAATTTTCTATATAATGAAGAGTGACAATTAGAATGTGAACAAATTTAAATGAATGTAGAATAAAATGTAAATTTGCTGGGTGAATGTGTTTCATCGGTTTCAATGTGTGAGAGATGGCTTGTGAAGTTCAGAACTGGCGATTTTGACATGGAGGACCTGCCTAAGATGTTTGAAGACTAAGAATTGGAGGCATGGGAGACACCATGAAGATTGTTATCAAACTCAACAAGAGCTTGCAAAATCATTGGGAGCTACTCAAGCAGCAATTTCAAAACGAGCAGCAGGATTCAGTCAAAAGCAAGGAAATTGGGTACCATAGGAATTGACGTCGAGCGATCTTGAAAGTCAATTTTGATTGTTCGAAATGATGCTTGAACAATACAAAAGAAATCGTTTTTGCACCGAATCATACCATTACCCGAAGGTTAAGGGATCGTACGTGAAGCCCGCGTAACTAGCCGAATCCACACCAAAGCCAAATATCCATGACGTTATTGTAATGCTCTCTACTATCGATATGAGCTGCTGAAATCTGGCCAGACCGTCACAGGAAAGCTCAACAAGAGATTGACAAATCATTGGGAGCTACTCAAGCAACAATTTCAAAACATTTGCGAGCAGCAGGATTCTTTCAAAACCAGAAACGATTTTGAATGTCCGAAATGCTTGAACGCTATAAAAGGAAATAATTTTTGCACTGAATCATTACTTGTGATGAAAAATGGATCCATTACGATAACCCGAAGCATAAGAGGTCGTATATGAAGTTCGGCCAACCAAACAAATCGACACGAAAGCCAAATATCCATGGAGCTAAGGTAATTACTTTGTTTTTGGTGGGAGCAAAAGGGTCCTATTTATTATGAGCGGCTGAAATCTGACCAGACCATGACAGCGAACCTGTACCGAATGCAACTGATTCGTTTGAAGCGAGTATTTGCCGAAAAACGCCCAGAATATGCGGCCAGTGCTCCGTCCGACTACTATTTGTTTCGGTCGAAGGAGAAAGCTTTCTCCGGGGAACGCTTCACTTTGGAACAGAGTATCCAATATATCTTGCCACTCAAAGAGCAATGTTTGCTTAACTTAAACTTAGTTTAAACTTAAAACACTTAAAACTTAACTGAAGGTTTACAGTTTAATTTAAAACTAATCTTAGTTTAAACAAAGAAAAGAAAAATTTTAATTAAATTTATAAATGATCTTAATGACTAATCTTAAAACAAAAAGACACGCCTAGAGCAAATAAAAGAAATTAATACATATAATGTATTTAAAAATATAAAGAAAAATTAATTAAAATTATTTTAAGTTCATAAAGAACAAAAAGAAAAACACAAATTAACACTCAAGTGTCAAAAATATACAAAAAAATAAATAAATAAAAAATAAAATAATGATTAACGCAATATAAATAAACATGCAACAGAGTTGCAAATTATGATCACAAAATAAAACAATATTTAATTAAAACCTGTACAACAACAAAAAAATCCCAGCAAGAACACAAAAAAAAACAATATAAAAATAAATTAAAACAACAATGAGATCATCAGGTAAATTAAATTGCAAAAAATAAATAAAATAAAAATCATTAAAAAAATGTTAACAATCATTTACTACAGAATCATGTTGTTAATTATTGGCAAAAGAACAAAAACAAAAAAAATAAAAACAATGACGAATAACTTATAAAACATTAGTTAAACATTTGTGCATGAATCGCATTACAAAAATTTCTGCCAGTGTGGCTGGCATGCATCAGAGAATGATGACACGTGTTTTAAAGTTTTGCTTTGTATCAAAATAATAGTGAAATAAGACAAAAAACATTTTACTTTTTTATCTACTAAATACTTGTTGGTGGCATTTAATATTTAGAAATTTCATTTTGATAACAAATAAGGCGTAAAAATTGAGTTTCAAAAACCACAATCTTTCAACGCCATTTTAAATTAAAAGTGAATTTGACGTACATATGCATTAGGGTGGCTTTGTTGTACTTTTTTTCTAAATTTGAAGAAATCGGTTTGGATTAGTGTGGCACTTGATATAATAGTCCAACTCTGAAAATTTTACACAAATTGATTTTTGTCAACCCATAACCACCACGGAAAAAACTTCTTAATTTCTATGTTTGGTTGCTTTTAATTATTAATTAGCCAGGAATTTTCTATCTAATGCAAAATCACAATTTGATTGGACATTTTTTAAATTAATTTATAATAAATTTAATTTTATTTGGTTGAATTACATTCGATAAATGTTCGGCCTTGATTTCACATGTCATGTCGACATTGTCATAAAGAACACGGCATGGCATGACAATTTTTGCTGTGACTCTTGTCGCCGTGTTAAACAAGTGTACATTTACAGGCATTTGGTAACTAGCAACGGTAAAATTAAAGTGAGGAAAGGATGATCAAAAACTACTTAAAAATACGCAATTTTTTTAAATTCTCAGATATTTATTCAAAGTATTAGCCATTTTTAGCCACGACGTTTTCCCCATCTTTCTGGCATCATATGGATTTCGAGCCAAAAGAATGGATCATCTTTGGAGGCCAGTAACGAATCAAGCCAATATCGGATACTCTATTCCAAAATTAAGCGTATCCCAGAAAGAGCGTTCTTTATCGATTGAAACAAATAATTGTCGGACGGGGCAAGGTCTGGACTATAAAGCGGGTGAGGCTAAACTTCCCAACCTCGTCTTTCTAATAACTTTTTAACAGATATTGCAACATGTGGCCGAATGTTGTCATGATAGAATATTACGGTTTCAAGTCTAGCCGCATATTCTGGTCATTTATTGGCCAATGCTTGCTTCAAACGAATCAGTTGCATTCGGTACAGGTTCCCTGTGATGGTCTGGTCAGATTTCAGCAGCTCATAATAGATAAGACCCTTTTGTTCCCACCAAATACAGAGTATTACCAATGCGCCATGGATATTTGGCTTTGGTTTCAATTCGCCTGGTTTGCCGGGCTTCACATACGATCTCTTACGCTTCGGGTTATTGTAGTGAATCCATTTTTCATCGCAAGTAACGATTCAGTGCAAAAACGATTTTCTTTTATAGCATTCAAGCATCAGTTCGGAAATTCAAAATAGTCTTTCATGGTCCCTCGCCGTCAATTCCCATGGTACCCAATATCATTGTTTTGAATGAATCCTGCTGCTCGCAAACGTTTTGAAATTGCTGCTTGAGTAGCTGCCAATGATTCTGCAAGCTCTTGTAGAGTTTGACATCAATCTTCATGGAGTAATGCCTCCAATTTTTAGTATTCAAACATCTTAGGCAGGTCTTCCATGTCAAAATCACCAGTTCTGAACCGCACAAGCCATTTTAGTGTCGATTCGTCTGGTTGGTCGGGCTTTACATACGATCTCTTACGCTTCGGGTTATCGTAATGGATCTATTTTTCATCGCAAGTATTGATTCGATGCAAAAATCATTTTCTTTTATAGTATTCAAGCAACATTTCCGACATACAAAATCGTCTTTGAAGGTATCTCGGCTTCAATTTGTATTGTACCCAATATCCTTGTTTTGGATGAATCCTGCTGTTCGCAGGGTTATCGCAATGGATCCGTTTTTCATCACAAGTAATGATTCAGTGCATAAATTATTTTCTTTTATAGCGTTCAAGCATTTCGGAAATTCAAAATCGTTTCTGGTTTTGAAAGAATCCTGCTGCTCGCAAATGTTTTGAAATTTTTGCTTGAGTAGCACCCAATGATTTTTCAATCGCTTGTTGAGCTTTCCTGTGACGGACTGGCCAGATTTCAGCAACTCATATCGATAGTAGAGAGCATTACAATAACGCCATGGATATTTGGCTTTGGTGTGGATTCGGCTAGTTACGCGGGCTTCACGTACGATCCCTTAACCTTCGGGTAATGGTATGATTCGGTGCAAAAACGATATATTTTGTACTGTTCAAGCATCATTTCGCTCGCCGTCAATTCCTATGGTACCCAATTTACTTGTTTTGGATGAATTCTGCTGTTCGCAGACGTTATTAAATTGCTGCTTGAGTAGCTCCCAATGATTTTGCAAGCTCTTGTTGAGTTCGACAACAATCTTCATGGAGTAATGCCTTGTCTTCCGTGTCAAAATCACCACTTCTGAACCGTTTAAACCATATGCTTTGTTGAGTAATCGGTGTGTTTCAGCAGCACTTTTTTTCAAATTAATGAAGTGAAGCGAAACTTCTCGCATATGACGTTTTGTTGGTACAAAATTTTACATTTTAGAAGCAAAACAAAGCTTTGTTGTTTACACTATAATGTTGAATAACTAAGTGAGAATAAATAACAGATATGTACCCTTCAAAATGACATATAACGTATTAAAAATAAAAACCGCGTTCAAAAGAAAAAAAAAAATATTTCCCTTTTGCAAGCTTTAGAGCCGAAATTTTCAGAGTTAGTTTATTACATCAAGTGTCACAATAATCTGTGCCTAACTTCTCGAAGTTCCCAAAAAAACTTTTTCATAAAAAAACGAAAACCACCCTAATGTGTAGGCCAGCATGTCGGCGAATGTCTGAAGAGTAGATGTTTGAATGTTTGATTGGTTTGTTGTAATAATATTAAATTACTATAATATTTAACGAGATCTCAATTACAAATTGACACTTTTATACCCTTCACCTTCGTGAGAAGGGTATATATAAGTTTGTCATTCCGTTTGTAATTTCTACATTTTTCATTTCCGATAGCGGAGTCGATTAAGCCATGTCCGTCTGTCTGTTGAAATCAATTTTCTGAAGACCCCAGATATCTTCGGGATCCGAATCTTCAATAATTCTGTCAGACATGCTTTTGAGAAGTTTGCTATTTAAAATCAGAAAAAATCGGCTGAGATATGAGGATATGAGGAAAAAACCAGGACAACCTCGATTTTGGCCTATATCTGGATTACTAAGTCATTAATATAGACAATATAGATATCTAATGATAGATATTTCAAATGACGTATATAAAACCAAAGTAAGTTGGAACTACAATTGGTCAAAATCGAAAAAAATTGTAAAATTTAAAAAAAAAAATTCAACAAAATTTTCGAAAAAATTAAAAAACAATTTTTTTTACCTAAACATATTTACAATTTTTATTTTGAAGTATAATTTGGTGAAAGGTATATAGATTCGGCACAGCCGAATATAGCTCTCTTACTTGTTTGTGATGGATTTTATTAAATGATTTTTTTCCACCTTTGGCTATTGTCTGATTTCGTCTGATATTAGATGGACTTCCTAAAATAACTAGTAATCTTTAGTACAAAAGATCGATCGATAAGATATACTCTCCCCAATATGGTGGTGTAGAGTATAATGATCATTCTCAGTCAGCTCATGCTTTGGAACAAAAAAATTATTTTTAAGCTTTTTATAGGCATACATTATTTTATTATTAATTCCCCTAAACCGTTATCCCACACTGTATAACTTTGATCACGTGCCACATTTACAATTATTGATGATAATCTAAATAAATTTATCATATTAAAAACCACAAATTTCTAAAAACCTATCAAGTTACTTGATAGTTGTAGCTGTTTTTTTAGCATCTCAAGCCATTAATCTCATATAAATCGCCCTAAACTACTGCAAAAAAGGCAAAAAACCCAGCACAATGATTTAGTTGCTACGCTGAACCGTATAATGTGCACAAAACTGAATAGCAACAGTATAAAAACGTGCATCAAGGTTCATTGCAACATAATAGAAATTCATTCACCTAAAAAACGATTTTAGGAATTTGTTTGTCGTTTTCTTTTTTTATTCTCTCAACATAGTTGGCATTTAAATTTTTTTTTTCTGGTCAAATTTGCCAATAAATTTTAACTAAGAATTTCGTAAGAATAAATTCTAAAGAAAATTCGAAAGATTTGGCTTTCTTTGTCCTCAACGTTATTTTGGTGGCATTACACTATGGTTGTTTATCTTTGTTTTAGTATGTGGCCAATTTTGGCAAAAATTTATGTTGAATTAGAATTAGGAATGTGCAAATGTGAATGGTATTTGAAAATTGCCAAAAGGGGTTCAAAAGTTCGCTATAATTTTTAGATTATAATAAAAATGTAACAACAAGTGGACAAGGGAATTGTATAATTGTTGTTAACGTATTTCCGGCAACGCCCTAGAGAAATATTTGTAAAGGAAAGTAAAGAGAGGGGAAGATAGTTTTCAAAGTTCTTGTTACAATTCTGTGGTTTACTTAGATCTTAGATATCAAATTTATGTAAAACTTAATATTTAAATTACTTTTGTTTGTCGCCTCTTACATCCAAAGTGATTGATGCATTGTCAGTGGCCAATTTTAAAGCATTCAACGCATTCCCACAACGAAAGGATTCGAGCAATTCATATCCAATACTGAAAATATCCCAATCAATTCAGGATACTTCTCAAATCTAGGTTAGGTTGGTTACGTGGGTTGCTCGCAATTTAGCGAGTTCACTCGGAGGCCTTGTGGTCCCTTTAGAAAAACTTTTTCCTCGTACGGTGAAAATCATACATGAAAAGAGAATGGTTTCCCTCCTTAGTTCAGATGACTATGTGACTTTTGAGGTCCCCGTAAGAAGCAACCGGTACTTCTAATAAACTGTATCATATTTATTAGTGACACATCTCTGAGACAGTCCAGATTTATGAAAAAGAGATATACCAAGATGTAGTAGTCTACGCTCTCAAATCTATATCTCTACAAATCATGAACTGAAGAACTGAACTTCCTCAACTATTGGTATCAGTTGGAACGACTTTCTACAGGTTGCGAGAACTGGGCAGAAGTATTCAAACAGATCTCGGATTCTTACAAGGCCTAGCTCAGTGAAGGAACACTCTAGACATGAACTATTACAACTACATATTAGTGTCAGTTCTCCACAGATCAAATCAATTAGACAGAATTATGTTCAAGGATCGTGGATTGTTCTAAACTCCAAAAAGACAAAGGAATTGGACACTAACGATCAATCACTTTGAATGTAAAAGAAGCGCATTCTATTCTCAGCGGAGGTAAGTTGAAGATATAAACTATCATAACTATTGGTAGCAGCTCTCCACATATTGCAGAAACTGGGCTGAGTTTGTTCAAGGTCCATGGATTGTTATAATCTCCAAATTAATTAAAAAACTTTAACACTAACGATTACTCACCTTGAGCTCCTCGAAAAAAACGATTACAAGGTCTACGTTATTGCTCGGAAATGTGTCGAATTTCCAAGCTCCGAAAAGACAAAGAAATTGTAAATTAACGATCAATTACTTTGAAAGAAAAAGAAGCGCATTCCCTTCTCAGTGGAGGGAATCTGAAGACATAAACTATCACAGCAGCTCTCGACATATCGCTGGAACTGGGCTGAGTTTCAGTTTGACAATCATATAATGGACAGTTTTTGCTCTATCAACGATCCTTGTATCGTTTAGACATCTTCTTGCACAGTACCGATCGTAAATATCGTTACCCCCTTGGGGCATGTTTGGACATCTTGGTGAAGCTCCACACCTTGATGTTATGCTTCAAGGGAAAATATGTGGCGACACCGGGGCCCCTGAGATGCACGGACCTCATTCCTGGTAAGAATTTATTTCCTTCGCAGCAGACTAGAGCCTTTATCTAGTACCATGGAGATCCATTGGACCCAGGACTTGTCCTGTTGGTTCCTTGGTGAGGTCACTTATGTGAATACGTGGTGGCTGTGGTTAAAACCCAAAGCGGGTATAAGATCGTTTGTTTAAGGACTAATAGTGGCAAATTTCGGGTAACCAATTGTATCTTACTAGGTGCTGTTAACCGAAGCAACAGAGCTATTGAATGCAGCAGATAGCAATTGGCGCTGTGCTCAGGAAACGTGTTGGTGTGGAGGCATTCGTGATATACTGATCGTTAGGCTTTGTTCTCGGTTGAGGTCTATTGTATGTGTTGTCAGACTCACACTTAGACTTTTATCGGCTGGGAGCTTTTCAAGTCAGAGATAATACTGGACTAGATTACCCAGCCGGATGTTGCTTCTTTATTAATTGTCCTGGGCTTGGTAATTGACTAGCTACGGACGGCAGGGATTAGATAGGTCGAGCTCTTAAGCAAAGGGTTTGTGCATTAATCTGTGCATTCAATGTACAAGAAGTTTACAATTGATTCTATCCAATGTTGAGAGCACCGTGAGCCATCATGGCAATCTTAGACACATTGTAAATATCGTTGTCGTTATCAGAGCAATCCAAGAGCGATCTTAATCTTTCCTCATTGCAGGAATTATCCGAGAAAGTCAGATCGAAACCATGAAAAATGCACTAAACATTACAGTAGTATTCTCTATATTCGGTTTGAAGTCGAATGCGTCTTTGTCACGACATCACATACTTGAAGGAAACATCACACAGGATGTAATTGTTCGTAGATCGTATTCGATCTACATGAAGACGAATTTCTACAAGGTAGTGGCAGTGGATAATTCAGGAAAATGCGAGCGAATTCATTCGAAACAACACTCTCATTGTTGAGAACGAATTCGCTCCAATTTATAAATTCGCCGTGATTATTTTCAGCTTTGAAATATCATAGGGATTTCGATGTGTTAATCAGTGGCTTTTTACTGGGTACTTTCATTTGTTCTTCTTGTAAAACAATCAAGGTTCAATATGGATAATTCTCCTGGTAGCAATGTGAAGACAATCACCCCTACTGCGAATCAACATTTCACATGAAATATTTTCCCTTTTCCTTTTTTCGTTCATCAACTTTGTTCACGTGAAAAAAATTCCCCTTGTTGTGAAATTTTTAGATGGAATTTTGTAAACAATTAACAGCTGTTACGAACAAAATCAACTATTGTGAATGTAAAGTTCATCATGATATTCCCGATAGCAATTTTCCCTTCGAGGGAAATGAATATTTCATGGGAACAAAATTTCACATGTTATTGCCGATAGGGGTGAATGTTATTGTTCCGATACTCGTCAAGGAATCAACAAATATACTAGAATAAATTGCATAGACTTTGATTTTTCTCCAGCCAAATTCATTTAAGAAACTTTGAGATTGGATCTCCCAGGTTATACATACTCGTAAGAAGTTCTAAATTGAACTCAAAAGATTTTCTCTATTTCTATTGAATACAACTTTCTTAATTTTTATCTTAAACATAAATTTCATACCATTTACATTATTTAGTCTTACTCATCAATGAAAAGTGATTTAAAAACTAACAAATATAGATTTACTTTCCAATAAAATCTTCTCAAATTCATTTAAACAGGAAATACAAAATACATTTGTCCAATTTTTTTTTTGTTCTAAACATAATTTTGCGGATTTCGCTTTTTTTCTTTTTTTGTGGTTTGCAATTTTGGTATGTAGAAATCAAAACAAAATTCCTGCAAAGTCAGCAAAATAAAAACAAAATATATATAAATTTAGAACAGTTTTTTTTTTGTGAGTTGTTGTTTACGAAATTGTTTTGATCGCACAGTGTGTTGAATGATTTCATGGCAAATTCCAGCATTGACTGAGTGACGTACAATTGGTATGTCATGGCATGGCAACAACAACTTGCAATCAGACCCCATCAGCTTAAATTTTTTGTTGAATTTCAAAACAAAAAAGGAAATTTGGTATAAATCGAAAACAATCGCAAAACAAGAGCATGAAAAATGTGAAAAATGCAACAAAGTATTTTGGTGTCTTTTAGTTTTATATAAAAAAAAAAAATAATAAAAAGAGAAGAGTATCAATTTTCCTACAATTACAAATTTAAGTGACTTTTTACGTCATTTATTGTGTTTTCGCCTCGTAAAGTCTCTAAATGTAGCAACGCGCCATTTGTGTGAGTATTTACAGAAGACATTATAGTTTTTATTTATTTTTCTTTATTGTTTATTTGTTTATTCACACTTGTTTTCATCTATTTGGCCTCAAAGTAAACGCTAATGCCTTCATCTGTCTCCTCTTGCAATACATTGCCGTACTCAAAGTGTCTAGTGTTTTCTATGCATCTCTTAGCATAACGTCTCTAAATGTCTGTGTGTTCTTTTGCATTTTGGGTATCTTTTAAATGCTATTGAAATAAATATTGTTTAGGATTTGTATGCAGTTGCGTTTCCATTTTCTCGATCAAGTGTTTATTTACACTTTCCTCGCCACACACTTACTCGGCGATATTGTGTAAAGTGTAACCAACCAACCAACCAACCACCACCACTTGTAAAATAATATTTTTTTGATATTTTTCTAAATGTATCTATAAATATGTACGCAGTACACATCTTATTTAAATAACACTTAATAGTTTGTTGGTACTCAATTCAATTTAAATGCGTAAATATGTATTTAAACAAGTGCCATCTTATACAAATCTTCAATATAATTTGGCGGGTTAATAGTTTGATTACGTTACTTAAATGATGTGATTACAAAGAAATAATTTTATAAAAATTATCTTAAATTAACAACAAATCATATGATTAATTTTAAATGTAAATAAATTAAAATCTAAATGAAACTATGCTTATGAATACAGGGTTTTATATAATGCGTTTTAGCAGAAGCCCGGTTAGCTGAAGGATACAATAAACTGAGATTCAGTAGGTTGTGCTACGACATCATTTCCTCATGACCAAAAATGAGAAGGTGGTTCTCTTTCTTTCAAGCTAAAATTCAGGACATTATTTTGTGTGGTCATTCCATATTTAGTTTGTTATCATCCTGGGATATGTAACTAGGGAATGCATCAGCTCGAATACAGTTCAAACCATAAGGATCATCAAGCTAAATATAGCAGCTGACTATCACCCTGGGATTCTTCTCATTCTCATGGAGATAGTAGATGAACTGAACAGTCGGGGTTCGAATCTGAACTATATTAGTAGAGACTGGGAGGTTAAACCTTCTATATGCCACTATTATAGGTTGATATTTGAAAAATTCCGGGACTCAGCGAACCAATCCTAATGCAGTATGACGGATTGCAGGGTGTCCATGGCAATTTACCCAAAGTTGGATGCAAAGGCAACCAGCATACTAATTGGGTGGGATAAGAAAAGTCTCAGGTCTTTAGTCGGAGTGATAACCGAGCACTGCTCAATTGGAGGCTTCATTGGTAAATGGGGTATGGGCGCAAAGGACTTCTGTAGCTTGTGCAGTGAAACAGTGCAACATATTTTGTGTAACTGTCCTAGACTACAGGGTCTCAGGCAAAAATTTATAGGGAAAAGATCTCATGATGAACAGGGCGATATAGCTAGACATGATCTATGTAATCTATTAGCCTTTATCAGGGGAATAGGCTGGCTATTTTTAGGTAACGGGTCTCTGTGAATTCCAGTCTATACACGCAGAGAAAAAATATAATTGGGCATGGTTACTGTAACCATTTAAATAGTGTTACAAGATTTTTAACAATATTATAGTCACAGTAACCATTTACATGATTGTGGTAACCATAATATGGTTAATTTATGATTCACACGATTGTATCAACCATATATATGGTTACAGTAAACAAATATATGTTTGTGGCAACCATATTTATGATGAATAATTTTATCATAATATGTTGTTCTCAGATTATGATAAGCCTTAAGTCGAGAGCAACATATATGATAAGTCATATGAATGGTTGTTACAAACATATATTTGTTTACTGTAACCATATATATGGTTGATACATTCATGTGAATCGTAAATTAACCATATTATGGTTACCACAATTATGTAAATGGTTACTGTGACTATAATATAGCTAAAAAACTTGTCCAACTATATTTTTTCTCTGCGTGTATTTATATCCTGTCCTTTTTCATTTTTTTTATTATTCTTTGGACTGGGTTTTTCACTTTATTTATCTTTATGTCACCTGACTTCTTTCTTATTTGTCTCCAATTTAATGTCTTCTCTTCTCATCAAATTCACACCGGGTTATATTTCTAAAGTGTATCACAATGGATCCTATGGGTCTCCGAGTGGAAGTGTACTTCTATAGTACACACCCCTTCAAATCTATCTATCTATGTTGGGATTCATCTGGGGTTTATCCTTAATAGATCATCAAACATAATAGAGCCCGAAAAAGTATCACCATTAGTATATCATCCTGGGATTCTTCTGAGTTTTATCCTTCATAGCTCATCATCCAAAAACATGTGCCGAATTACCGCATTCGTGATCGAAATAACAATAAAATGTAATAAATTTCTTGCTCGCAATAAGAAAATTACGATATCGAATGTGGTAATTCGGTCCCAGAGCTGAAGCCCACAGTCATCTTCCTATTCGCTATTAGCGGACAGTGGCATTGTAACTTCCTCATATTGATATTTAACTTCTACATTAGTCTTTACAGGTGAGACACCGTTTGGTATGGCAGTGTTCCATAATAAAATATACTAGTATTCTCAATTATAGAAGATCTGCCACATGATCCTCGTAATAGAGCTGAATAATTGATCTCATTCTGTTCGTTACAATTTGGAGTGTGAATTATGTAACCGGCAGTTTATTTATTATGTTCTTTCTGCATGTGCCTTAGAGAAATATTCTGGAACCACTCCCCTATAAATATTATACAGGATAGAAATGCCCACGAGCACATTGATCCACACATCCAAACTTACATTGATAAGTTGGAGAGATATCAGCACAAATCCAAAATAAATGTTAATGTCTGAAAATGTATCCAACATGTTACATTTAGTGCAAGAAGGGCAAGGAGTCCTCCGATTCATAAAAAAAATTTCAGAATTCCTAAATAGAACTATTGATATTCATCTCTAAAGCCCCGAAACTAGATTCCAGCTTTGAGAGATGTTTTGTGTGGTTCAGAGATGTAATGATTTTGACACGGAAGACAAAAATCGACCAAGTCATCCAAAAAAGTTTGAAGACCATAAATTGAAGACATTACTCCATGAAGAGCCCAACAAAAGCTTGAAAAATCATTGGGAGCTATTCAATTAGCAATTTGAAAACGTTTGCAAGCAGCTGGATCCATCCAAAAGCTGGGAAGCTGATAGACCTTGAAAGACAATTATGTAAGTCTGACATACTGCTTGAACGCTTTTGAATCCTTTTTGCATCCAATCATTACTTGTAATGAAAAATGGATCCACTACGATAACCAGAAGCGTAAGAGATCGTTTATGAAGCCTACAAATCTACACCAAAGCCATATATCCATGACGCTAAGGTAATTCTCTGTATTTGGTGGGAGCAAAAGGGCTTATGAGCTGACCAGACCATCACAGGGAATCTGTACCGAATGCAACTGATTCGTTTGAAGCGAGCATTGACCGAAAACCGCAAAGGCATGAAACCGTAATAGTCCATCATGACAACAATCGGCCACATGTTGCAATACCTGGTAAAAACTATTTAGAAAGAAGTGGTTGGGAAGTTTTGCCTCACCCGCCTTTAAGTACAGACCATGTCCCTTCCGACTACTATTTGTTTCGAACTATGCAGAGCGCTCTCTCTGAGATACACATCACTTTGGAATAGAGTATCCGATATTGGCATTACTCCATGAATATTGTTCTAAAACTCAACAAGAGATTGTAAAATCATTGGGAGATTCTCAAAAAAAGTTTAGGAGCAGCAGGATTCATCCAAAAGTGGGAAAATTCTACTATTTTTTGTTTCGATCGTTGCAGAACGCTCTCTGTATTCTCTTTATCCGCAACTAACTTGATTTGTTCTTGGCCTCAAAAGATGAGCAGTTCTTTTGACTCGAAATCCATATGTTGCCAGAATGATGGGAAAAGGTTTTACCTAACAATGGCCAATACTTTGAATAAATTTATATTGTACAAATGTTTCAAAATGAAAGCTAAAAATTTGAAAAAATCCAGCATTTTTAAGTCATGCAACCAATAAATTAATTTCATCACTAGGTTTCATACAGAAAAATTTCATTCTGATATATTAAATTCGATCAATTTGAAGAGGTTTACGTTTGGAATAGTGGAAAACATTGGCAAACAATCAATGTGACTGCATGTGGAACATATGAAGATCAAATGTGTCTGAGGATTTGTAGGATATTAAGAGAGCAGCTGTGTATTAATGAAGGAGAGCTTTCTTACTTTCATACATTTATTTATGTTATTGAATTATTGTTAGATTTCAAAACTTTGCCAGTGACATTATCATCGTTAAATGCTTATTCTGAAAACTAATGATTCAACATCATTTCCTTGATTTTATACAAACATTTCTCTCCGTACATTATCATACTAAATTATAAAGATGGCTCTCAATTAGAGCATAAAAAATAATATGTATGATAATGATGGCGAAACCGTTTAAACGTTTTATAGCCAATTAGAATATAAAATTATAGATTTTCATTTGACAAATGAAAATAAATTTCGTAGAAATTAAATAAACATTTAAACATGTTTTGTGTATGTTTTGTCCGCGGCCCTGACACATATACGGAGACAGTTTGTTGCGCGAACATTTAGATTTTCAAATTAAAATCATAAATATAAACATTTCTCAAACACATTTCTAACATATAAAATATAAAAATAAATAAAGACATCATAAAAACTCAACAAATTGCTGGCAGCACGTAAAATATGTTTTTATCTAATGCTGTAAAATTCAAATAATTTTTCTTTAAAATCAAGTTTCGTTTAGCCAACAATTTTTTTGTTTTTTTGGCCAATATAATGTTAATGTGGCCATTAGGAGTTTTACAAATTGAGAGAGAGAAGAAAAAAAAAAGAAAAACTGCAAAAATATTGTTTGGCTAAAATAGAAATAAAAAGGAAGTAAAGCGAAACTACTACGTAATTTATGTTTTTTTAAAAATAGATGGTCAAAACTGACAAGACACACATAAATACAAGTCGTATGTGGCACTCGCGCTATTGCTGGCTGCTACTGTATGTCTTGCAAAAAAAAAAAAACTGGTTGTTTGTTACAACTCGTTGGCTCAGTTCGTTTAAGACAGTTTTCAAATGACTGTGAAACCAAGAAGAAACAAAATTGTCAAATCCAACAAAAAAAACCTACTTTTTGTTGTTGTTTCTTCATTTGTAACTGAATTGTTTGTAACGGTGTTTTTTTTTTTGCTTCTTTCATAAACAATTCATTGCCCCCGTCTCCAAGTAACAGTGTATAAGTGTGTGGATTGTCTGTCTTTGGTTTAGGCCTACTTTTAAGACCACAACTCTTTATTAAACGCCAGTTTTGCTTTTCCACTACCAATCATTCCATATGAATATGTTGGGCTAGTGGATTGCTTGGTCAAATTCAAACGTTTTTTTTTCGTTGCATGACAGAAAATTCAGGTCATCTTAAATCATACGTACAAAATCGAGCAAAAAAAAAAATTGTTTAAAATTCAAAATTACCGGATTTTTAATCGATAGTCAGAGACAGACACACTCTTGAGTTTTGTGCTCACCATTCACCCAATTCGTTGTTGTCTTGACATGTTCATGATGTAACACATACATTTCAGGATGTTGGCTTCGTTGTCATTATTATTTATATAGTTCATTAATTATGTATTTATTTACATTTTTATTTTTAACACAAAATTGTGAGTTTTTAAAAATAGTTTTTTATTATTTTTTCTTGCTAATAAAAAGTGAGTGCACGAGATAAAATGTTAGTGCAGGAAAGTAATAACGATTTGACCATGTATTTGGAATATTTATCTAGGTTTCCATATATCTGTAAGCTTTTCAAGGAAGTTTTCTATTACAACCTTGTTTAGAATAGAAAGGTGAGATTTAATGTCTGAACAAGGTACAAAGGTCTTGCAATTACTGGCTCTATTAATTCCACCCCTCAGGCCAGTCAAGAGATGTTGCTAAATATAACCTCCATTGATATATATATCAAATGCATTTCTGCCAAGTCTGCTCTACGACTCAAAGAGTCGGGCGGACTGAAGCAAGGCCAGGCAGGCCAATCATGGGGTAGGAAACGGACTATACCTACACCGAATTTTGATAGAACATTTAGGATCAGTATACCGACAAGGAATGATTGGGCCTCGAAATCTGACCTAAGAGACGACGTGATCTCAATCAACACTGATGGTTCAAAGACAGAAGGATTCTCGAGAATTTTCTCCAATGAACTGGACCTTTTGCTATCTCTTCGATTGTCGGATACCTGCATGATTTCCACCCCTCAGGCCAGTCTAGAGACGATGCTAAATATAATATAACCCCCCTTGATATATATATATCAAATGCATTTCTGATAAATCTGCTCTACGACACAATGAGTCGGGCGGGCTGAAGCATGGCCAGACAGGCCAATCATGGAGCAGGAAACGGACTACATAATACCTACACCGAATTATGATAGACCGTTTAGGATCAGTATATGATTGGGATATGATTGGGCCGCGAAATCTCTCCTAAGGGACGACGTGATCTCAATCTACAATGATGATTAAAAGACAGAAGGAGGCTCTGGAATTTTCTCCGATGAACTGGACCTTTCACTATCTCCTCGATTGCCCGATACCTGTACGGTTTTCCAGGCAGTGATCTATGCGATCGATACAGCCCAGCCGCGAGAAGAATACGGGAACTGAATCTCGAAAATTCATCTATACATACATATCTATTTGGATATCTTTGCATCAATCAATTGTATCCACTCACTGGCACAACTGACGTCGAGTTGATATGGGTTCCAGGACATGAGGAGGGCATCCGGGATATTCACACTCTCTTGGTGACCGTGTCGAATTTGATAGAGATAGACGGAACTCAGGTGACCAAATATCACCACTTGAAGAATATCCAAAATGTTCTGGCCCTCTCTGACAAAGGATAGGACCAGGACTCTTTTGTCTCTGGGTAGGAAATCGATAAAGCTTCTTAAGGGTATAAATACTGGGAACTGTATGATTGGATACATGTCGGAACGTATGTTATAGCTATTTTAAAAGTTGGAGAATGAATCAGTACAACACCTTCTATGTGACTGCCCGGCCTTACAAGAGCGCAGACTACTACATCTTGGTAGACCACTTTTTCATGATCTAGACTGTCTCAGAAATGTATCAGTAACAAATATGATAACATTTATTAGAAGTACCGGTTAGATCTCACGGGGACCACAGAAATCGCATAGCCATTGAAATTAGGGAGGGAAACTATTCTCCCTTCACGAATGAAATCTGGGTTCGATTTCCATCAGTTAAGCAAGTAGTAATTGTCACTAATGCCTGATCACTTGGCAGACTCCAAATTATATATTTTGGGGTATTTGACCCGCCTGTGCTCTTTGTAGTAAAGATTACATCCCACGTAATCTAGCATTAATAAAAATGTCACGTAAGTGTCTCTAAGTAATCTAGATTGTAGTCACTTTAAACATTTATTTTGTACTGCTCTTTAGAAAGTAGTTATTTTAGCCAACAGAAGTAATCTATTGGAGAGTTGTCGGTCTGTTTACAAGCAATCGGTTAGGACTGTCTATGTCTTTTTAAATGACTATTTGAGGTCTAGCTAAGTGACCCTACATTATAAAACAACAAGTTATGTAGCTGACCAAGTAACCAATTACGTAGCTAGTAAGGTAATTGACTCTATGTAACTGGTATGTGAATCCAGTGCTTTGACTATTTTGGACCAGCTATCGGACAGTCTCATTGTAATCCAAAAGGGTCATTTGAACCCCTGTTTAGGACATGAACTTGTTAAAATAACTGGTCACTAGTTGTCATTCCTAAATGATAGGTAAAATCACTAGTTTGGGTTAGGCTCCTTGAACTGCTGGGTTGTTATTAAGATAGATTTTCTATTAGAGCCTGAAAGTATTTTCACGGTGCAGTTGAATTCTCTTACATATATCTTATTGTTTACAAATTGAAACTACAAAGTCTTCTATCTGTAGAAACACCCAGATTCTGTGGAGGGATCTCAATTAGAGCAGAGTGATATGGTAATACACTATCATCTAGTCTACTGGGACACCCTCTTGTCCACACAATTTACACTTTAAAACCATGGTAGGCGTTCATATTGTTCAGGTTACGATGATCTTTGTCAAACAACCCGAATGTGAGCGTAAAAATACACACAAATTAAATGGCTCTTTTTGCCTACCAATACTTTAAAATTTCAAACTCCATTAGGAAATGATATTTCTTCGTTAACACTCTTTAAACATTTATCAAATTCTAATTAGTGTTAATTATTGTTTTACTGTTGCTTCTTTTTTTTATAATTCCACTAAATGAATGATTAATATTGTTTTTCATTAACGATAACATGGCTATTTTTACATTTTGTTAGCGTTTAATTAAGATGTGTTAATTGAAATAAATATAGAAAAAAATAACAAAAAATAATAGTTGTTTCTAGTTGAAATATGCAGTTGCTATGTAATTATAAAGATTTAATAGTAAATTACAGAAATTATTCTAAAAATTCTCAGTCTCCCCTATTAGTCAACAAGTTGGTTTAGGAACTGGAGTAAATTTGCCTCGGAGTAGCAAAAAATCTAATGAGACTTGGCATATAAGGTAAGTCCCTGACTATAAGCTAGTTAAAGCTGGTGAAAATAGTTTATTTTGAGTTGTAGAGTTTTCCAATAAGGTCGATTAGACAGTCTTCGCGGCCATGTTGTTTTGGCGACATCTATCAAAACGTTGCACCATTGAGCAGTACATCCAAATGATAAAATTTTATTTTGAAAATGAGTCATCTTTAAAACTTTAAAGATGAGACACATTTTTAGATAGTAACAAGCGAAATTGTCGTATATAGGAAGAATCCAACCCATACCAGGATCGCCAGTTGGTAATACATCCACAAAAGGTTACTGTTTGGTGCTGAATTTGGGCCGTCATCATCATTCATATTCGTTCTGTTTCCCAAATTGAACGACATGGAAGTGAACGTCACAATGGACTTTCTGCATGAATGATTTGAGGGAACTCACGCGGATGAAGTGAATTGGACACCAACATCTTGCGATCGAATTGAATCTCCGTAACCTTTTCATGTGGGATATTCTGATGTCATTGATCGATGACAATAATCCAGTCAGATCTATGCGGCATACACAGAGAAAACATATTCATAATAGCAACCGAATTTGTTGGAAATCGAATGATTCTGTTGCACACATAGAATATTTTGGTTCTATTAATAGAAAGTCAGTTAATACAGTAGAATTTCGGTTGAAGCAACCAAACTTTTGTTATCCCTTCTAAAATTTTGTAGCCTCAACTGTAAAATTCGGTCACTAAGGCAGAATCATTCGATTGGCAACAAATTCGGTTACTATTGCGAATCTGTATTACCTGTGTTGTCATTGAAAATTGCAAATAGCTGGTCCCTTCGAAGCCTCATCGGACATTTGAACGAAGTCATATTCCCTAAATAATGGCAAACACCATTACAACATCTAGCAACCCTTAGTGGAGTGGGTTTCTAAAGCCTTTACTTTCTTTCGAGAGATTCGATCACGAATATTTATTTTTTTTTAAGAGGAGTAACACTCCGGTAATTAATGCCTATATATCAATTGTTTTATTGTCTTTGGAAACGGGATAGATTATAGAAGGAAAGGTGGTGAAAGGAGGAGAAAAGCTTGTACTTGACAACTATAATTGCGTTTGTTATTAGTACAGAATGCAGCGCCTCTGGTGGTGAGAAGACGCATTAGTCAAGCCAATAACCATTATTTATTTCACTTCGGTGGGATTTCAACGAATGAGGGCCGAGATGTTCCAGGGGGAAATTGCCTTTGCCCACCGACAATTTTTAATATAAAAAAAGAAAAAATGTAAAATAAATTTTACTCTATTTTCCCCCCATATGGTTGACCTGGATCCGTGCCTGTGTATAGTATTTTCTTTACATATCACAGATTAAATTTTAAATTGTATAATCCAATTCATTTATTTCGTTATCAAATCCAAAGCAATATACATATTAAAAATTTATTTATTATCTACTAATTAACTAAAGTAATATTCATAAATATATTTACTACTTACTCTGGCAAAAAATAATCAATATATTTCATAACAACTTCACGCACAGGATCCTGTTGTTTACCCGACGAAATACTCGGATACATATCAAAGGCCATTTTGGCCGGAGAACTATTTGCTGGCTGCGTAGTGGTTTCCGTTTTCATGCTTACGGTGAACAGCAAAATTTTGCTAATTTTGTTTTCAAACAATTTGCCAAAAATTAATAAACAAATAGAGTTGGTTCAACTCTATTTACACAGAATGCCAATTAAAAAAAAGTTTAGAAAAACAACACTTGTTTAGGGAGCACAAAAAGGGCTTGGCAGTGTCACTTGTGACACTTGAAGTTAACACAAATTTCTAGTTTCTTTTTTTCTTAATCTTTAGTTTGTTTTGATTTTGTGTGTTAAAAAAAATAACAAAAACACTTTACTTTATTGTGCAGTTAGTTAGAGAGAAGATTGTTGTTGTTGTTGGTTTTTTGATTATTTTGTTGTATACAACAATTTGAATGTTGTTGTTGTGGTGGTTCGTTTTGTTTTGTGATGGAAACGACAGGCTGTTCGGCGCACACACCAAATAGACTCGCACCGGCAATCGTGTTTACAGACACACACTCACACACAATTAAGAAAAACTTTGGGGAGGTCGTGTCAAGTATGCTTATTTATTTTTTGGGTGTTGTTGTTGTTGTTCTTGTTGTCGTGTTTGTTTGTGTTTTCTCTTTTGCTAATAGATGATGTTGTTGTTGTTTTAGAGCTTGTTTTCTCTATTGTTTTTGTAGTTATGGATATTTTAATAAGACAAGACAAGTTGTAGATGTTGTTATTGTTTTGCTATGTTTATTTTGTTTTGATTAGTTTGTTATACATATGTATCATATCGTGTGAATGCACAATGTAGGGCTGGTTGAGTATTTTTTTTTATTTTGGTTTTATTTTTGTATACACTTTTCAAACAAAAATGCTGTATATAGTTTTCTGTAGTGTTTTGTATTCAAACCAAAATAAAATCAATCTTTTTGTGCTAAATTTCTTTGATATGTTTAAATTTTCATACAAGAATATGTTTGTTTTAGAAAATTAAGTAGTCTGTGCTAAGAACTGAAAGCTTTTCAAATTTTTAATTCAAATAAATTATTTTGTGTTCTTGTTGATTTATTATTTTATTTTTATTTCGCTTTTCAGCTGCTAATTAAATGAATGTGTTTAATTATAATTTTATTTTAACAGTTTTGTTAATTTAAATGTGTTATTGATAATTAAAATTTAATTTTTTCTTAAACGTTTGTTTATTTGCTTTTTGTAAACCACTTTTTTATTAATTTTTTTATTTGAAACCGGTTAATGGTTTGTTTTCTCACGTTTTATATTTCAAGTTTTAATTAAATTTATTTGGTTTTTATAGATTTAAGCTTATTTAGCTTTAATAAATAATGTATTATATACAATTGGTTTTGGAAATAGTAGTTGTTGTTTTTAATTTTATTTCAATTATTTTTTGTAAAATTGTTTAATAAAATTATTTTTATTGTATTTTATGTTCTTTTTTTTAATACAAAACTTTAGAATTTAAAATTCAAAGTTTTGTTTTTGCACAAATTTAAAATTTGTTTGATATTTTTGTGGAATTTTTAGTTAAAATCTGAAAATTTTAAAGTTAAAAGATTAGGAAATTTGTATTTTAGGGGTTTTCAATAATGGTGGCTCGATGTTGATATATGGGAAGACACCAGGTTCAATACCAGGTTCGCGAATCAATATTTCCCTTTTCCCATTTTTCGTTAATCAACTTTGTTCAGGTGAAAAAATTCCCCGTGTTGTAAAATTTTTAGATGAAATTTTGTAAACAATAAACAGCTGTTACGAACAAAATCATCTATTGTGAATGAAAAGTTCATGGGAATATCACGATAGCAATTTTCTCTTCGAGGGATATGGATATTTCATTGGAACATAAATTTCACATGTTATTGCCGATAGTGGTGATTGTGTAATGCTTAATTTGTTGGCCCAAGACCTGTGTCGAACGGCTGAAAGGCGACTAAGCTTATCCGTCGAAAATTTTCAGTTAAGTCGACTTGAAAATAGCTAATTTTAAGAATCAGCAGCCACATTGGGGCCAGGACATCATTGGACCGCATTCCTTCTCAAATGGAGTTGGTAACAAGTTCTTTTGGACCTAACAGAACGATTTGGAAGATGACTACACTGTGAACACCACAATGAACATTTCATATTCCAACGACAGCTGGTTCTACGCACCGAAATGACCTGAGTTCACTCGTCCAAGGGCTGTCAATTCAGCAACCACTGCTACTACAACAACATGGACATTTCACATTTTCGATTTTAGGGTATAGTTATCTCTCGCAGAGGTGACGTGAACCTGACCCTGCTAGAATTGTTATTTAAGAGATTTCTGTAGTCGTAGGTCTATGCCAATAAACCGTAGTCGAACTATGCTTTCAAAGACAACATAACCTAGACCATCGCTCAAATTCAGGAAGATTTATGCAGCAGAATCATTTGACCCCTCGTATCCGTGCCATATGAACGATTTCAGGTTATGGTTATCTATCACAGAGGTGACGTGAATTGGCCACCAATATGGCGCGATTGAACTCTGCTATATTTGCTCTTAAAGAGATTTCTGTAGTCGCAGGTCTATGTTACTATGCCGTAGTCGAACCATACTTTCAAAGTCAACATAACCCAGGCCAACGCTCAAATTCAGGAGGATTTATTCGACAAAATCATTTAAAATTAGACTTCTCATATCTGTACCACCGTGAGAATCCAGGGCGAATATTTAAAGGGTGTCATATGCTACACAGAGAAAACAGACTCGTGGTTGCAATCGAATTTGTAGCCAATCGAATGATTCTTTCTGCCTTAGTGACCGAATTGTACGGTTGTGGCTACAACATTTTGGAAAGGGTACCAAAGTTTGGTTGCTTCAACTGAAATTCTTCTTTATCAAATGACTTTCTGTTGATAGAATCGCAAAACGCTATTTGTGCAACCAAATCATTCGATTAGCAACAAATTCGATTGTTAATACGTCCTCTGTGTATAGACAATAGCTTCAACATCGATCTAGAAGGGTTTTCAGAAATCACAGGTCCATGTCAATAAGATGGATCTATGGATAAATTCAGCTGGATATATGGGGCAGAGTCTTTGAATAATGGACCTGTCGAATTCGAGTCTCTGTATGAAGTCGAGCGGACATTTGAACGATGTCATAGCTATTCCGAAGATAATAATATTTTACACTCAACTTTTTTTTTATTCAATTTCTACATCGGCCACCTTTATTGAAAAACCATTTTTTTATTTGGAAATTATGAAATAGGTATTTAAAAAGATTTAAAGCTTATTTCTTTATATCAAAAAAACATTTCTTACAGATTTGATTGATTTTAGTTCTCTACGTTCCCAAAGTTTTGGTTAAAAAGTCCTGGATTTTTGCTCATATCTCAGTTATTTAGCTCAAGGACCTGCGATTATCTTCCAAATTGAATTGCTTGGTTGAGGGAGGAGCTTATTACGTTTTGAAGTTAATTTAAATTTAGCACAATCTGAAATTGAAAATTTCCGAATATTTTTTTTTTATTTTACAATTTTTTACAGTATGTACCCGAATTTTGATTCTGTTTATGTGGCTTGTAATGAAAACTGTTATCGATAACATTTTTGAGATACCTGCAATATCTGGGAGCAAACTTTTCAGAATTGTGAGACAAAATCGATAACAAAAACCCCCAACTAATTCAGAGATACATACACAATATTTTTTTATAAAAAAATAACACATTCTGAATTGTGAAATAACCACAGAAATAATTAAAAATTAAAAACGTTTAATATAAAAATATTACACATTTGCAGCATTAAAAGCTTTATTTTTGAAAAAATATTTTAAAATTCTAGAGAATTCTTTGTGAAACAAACATGCATTTTAAAGCAAATAATACAATTGTGCCACAAAACCACACTTTACAATAATTTTAACTTTCAATTGAAAACTTTTCTGGATAAAATTTTATTTAATTTTGTTAATAAATTTTATATATTTTTTAATATTAATTTTTTTTTTGCTTGAAAACCTTTCAAATTGTTTGCTGTATATGCTTGTTCTTAACGATTTTGGTCCCCTTTTTCATAAAAGTGTGCAAAAATTTCAGTGATTTTTTTCCTATAAGAAGAGCGAGCATAAATCCAACAGAGTGAGAGAATAAATATCTAGGTAAAACAAATGGGGTTTCTTTCATTCAGCCATTACAATTACATTAAGCTGTGTATAATAAACACTGTAAAATAAAAGTTTAATGTTAATTTCCATAACATCAATAGCTTTTTAATGTTAAATGGCTGCTGTACATCATGTTAAACAAGTAACACAATGTTATTAAGAAAATTGTGGTATGTGAACTAATTAACAGTATGAGAATCATAGAGAGTGAAACTGTCTAGGTGTGAGAGAGATATTTTATTAAAATACAGCAATGGCTGCTGGTGAATATACAATTTTTTCAAGAAAATTTTTTATGTACAATTTAATAATAAATTTTAATGCACTTTTACAGAGTTTTTTTTGTGTTAAGAAACTATAAACTTTAAATCTTTTTAATTAGTATTTTTTAATAAATAAAACTTTACTTTTCATTTAAAATAATGATAGACACTTTTATATTATTTAATTCTTTTTTTTAAAGGTTTTATAAAAACTTTTCGACTCCGCACGCAACGCGTTTGATTTTATTATTTTATAAAATAGGTTTATTATAATTAATATTAATAAAAAAAATTTTGCAACTTAATTTCTGCGATATTTTATAAATTTTTAATTATTTAGGTATAAATTTATTATTTTTTTAAATAATTTTTTTATACAAAGCAACAACAAAAACGTTTTAAAACGTGTTTAAATACCAAGAGCTCTTCAGCATAACTAAAACTTCAGTTTTCATCCAAGATTTTAGGTTTGTATGTAAGTAAAACAACAACAACAACAGAAACAGCAATATCAGCATTTTATTGTACATTACATTTTATGTAGACTCTGTTGTTGTACACACTTTTATTCACAACAACAACAACAACAGCTACCACAAACATTCAAACAAACACTGTACAAATCTACAGTAAACTGCAAGAGCAGCAACAACATAAACATACGAACGAACGAACAACAGAACCATCATTCGTATACAGTGTCCCAGAGTCGTACAGCCAGAGTGAGACGACGACACAAATACAACAATAATTATTATTATTGTATTTGTTGTTGTTGTAGTTTGAGCATAAAAGCTGCATTAGTTCATTTTATTTCAGTAAATTTTTGTCTGTTTTGTTAAATTTTAAATGGTTGGTTGGATTTTTTAGCAGTTTTAAACAAAAATCATTTAATATTGTTGTTTATTAACCAAAACTCTTATAAATAAAATGTAACTAAAATCTACTTTGTATTAAAACCACCAAAACATATTTCATAATCTTACCAACTAAATAAAACTCAGTTATTTCTAATGTTAACAATAACAACAATATTAATAGGAAATTGTTTTTATTATTGCTGTTGCTGCTTAAAGTAGACCTACATTATTACAATACAATAATACAGCAGCAAGAAAATACAAAAAAAAATCTATAAAATCAGAATAAAACAAAAGTAAATAGAGAAAAAAAGAAATAAAAAGAAAAACCATGATTGCCAGCTTCCATAAGCTTACAACGAAAATTGGTATTTTGCTGTTTAAATGGGAGTTCATGAATATTTTATATTTGATTAAATTAATGATGAAATTCCCTGAAATTCAGTTGTGTTAAATTTTCAGACACCGTTCCGTTTAGAATCATGTAACTGATAAGAAAAATAAATTGAAATTTAGACATTTCAAATAAAGTCGTCTTTACTTAAGAGTGGACTTTAGGTCTAACATAGACAAGATAAAATATACCAGCTGAAGCTGTTTTTAACTCATTTAACAACAGCATCAGCTGTTCTTCCTCAAGTAAAACAGTTCGACAACAAGTCAAAAATGTTTATGTTACAAGATATTGGCAGAGATTTTGCAACTATTGAACAGTTATCAATAAAATTAGAACCAAAATAAATCACACTTAAAAATGTTGGGTGAATCAATGCATAATTGACCATAGCTCCCATATAAAGCCAACTTCGGAAAATTTCTTTAACAGCATAAAAGGGTTCGTTCGTAACTGCAGCAATATTGCATCACTGCAGATATTTAAAAGTTCAGCGCTCGAAGAAGCATATTCGCCAGTGATGTCGCAAATTTATACAAAAACTGCATCATTTAAGGAGTGAGATCGAAAAAACCTTAACGTTTTTCCTTAAAACTTTTAACTCCAGTAGGTATTATTTGATTTTTTTTTATCAAATTAGCTTTGAAAAGTATGTCAGTTATTTTGTTTAATGTCAATTATGTTCATTTGTTGTTAATCTGATTAAAATGAGTGACGAGAAAAAAGTGCGTCCTAAAATTATTAAATATTTTCAACAAACCCCAACTGGTCCTACAAAAAGTTGGCCAAACAATCGAAAATTTGTCGTCAAACAGATTCCAATGTTATTAAACAGTATCGGTAGAACTTATCCGTTGGTATAGGTAGAAGGAATGGTTCACATGAAAGCATTTTCAAAAGAGCTCCCAACGTATCCGGTAGGAAAGCAGTCCGGTTAGCTCAGTACTCCGACTATTTGGTATGAAAAGCTAAAGCTAATGCAGGTTTAAAAACATACAAAGCTCATAAAGCTCCTGACATGAACTCTGCTAAAAATTTTGAGGCCAAAGACAGTGCACGGAAATTGAAGTCAAATTTTATAAAAAAATATTCCTGCTGCATAATGGATGATGAAACGTATGTTCCGGCAGATTTTTCGCAGCTTCCTGATCAAAATTTGTATGTTGCTAATGCTCGAGGGAATGTTGTAGAAAACTTTAGGACCCAAAAGCAGAAAATTTTCCCAAAAAGTTCTTGGCATGGCAAGCAATATGCCGTTCGTGCAAAAGAATAATACCGAAATTAATATCAAGGAATGTTTACAAAAGATGCTTCCCTTCATTAGACTTCTTAATGTGTCCACTTATTTTTGGCCTGATTTGGCATCCTGTCACTATGGTAAGCAAGGTCTTGGGTGGTACAAGAACAATAATGTGGTATTTGTACCAAGAGTGGTAAATCCTCCAAACTGCCTGGAGCTAAGGACAGTGGCTCTTGTTAAAACAGGATCGGGACCTTCTGACAATTTCTGAATGGGTCGTGCGAATAAGGTCACTTTCAACGCTCGCAAGTGTTGCATGTTGACACAAAAACGAACGACAGCCATGTCGCTTCATCTATATTTATGGGTGGTCCGCTTTCTAAACACAGCAAGTGCCAAAAGAAGCATTCAAATGCCTCGGTTTTCTGTAGGAATTACTTCACTTATCTTCTGTAGTGTAGGAATTACTTCACTTATCTTCTCTCTATTTACACAACCAATATCCGACCGAAAATTAAATACAACTCCCACGTATGGGCCGGTGCTTCAAAGTTTATTTTTGAGCTTCTCGACTCTATTGATTTGCTGCAGCACCGACGCAATGTGGGCTGCTTTTCACTGTTCCATCGATACTATAATGGAATGTGTTCTGATGAAATTAGTGAACTTGTTCCTGATACCAACAGATTTGTATGTAATGCATATTTTTCATCAAGAACAGCTGGCTTTGTGTTCGATTGGCCAGTGGACAACACACTACAGAGAAAATTCGTTCTTTATCCGTATTGTCCAGCGGGAAGTTTGTTCAACATACGAAGTGGAAACTTTAAATCGTATGTCCACAAACACTACTCCCTTTTCTTCCCTCCCATAACCTATTTTCTTAGTTATAACACAATGCTTCGCATTAGTAGGGGTCCAAACCCTGATTGCTGGTCCAAAAAAAAAAATATTTTTCTTTCAAAAACAATAACAAGAGCTGCTGTTAAAACAGTGCTTCGTTTTAATCCTTTGACAAAATTGAGGCTGAAACATGTAGCATATTTTATACTACATTTTGGCATAATAAAAGCAACATTTATGTCTGAAAACAAAACGACATTAGTGAAGGCATAATTGATATCAAAACTGTGACTCAATTCTGGTTATTTCAACCTTCACTTTTAAAATTTCTTTATGTCCTCAAAAACTCTAACAATTTCCCTTAACTACACCAAAAGCCACTTCCTATCGGCAACTCTGCTTTAGCCCCAAAACAAACAATAAAAAAAAATTCCCTCAAATCTCATCCAAAAATTTCCCCAAAATTTGAGTCTCCCCAATTCTTCTTCTTCTTCTTTTTATGGGTTTCTCAGCTGAAAGTTTATATTTATTTTATTTTTTTGCTAAATCTCTAGCAATAACAATAGTAAAGTTATTTTAACTGTCATTTTAGTTTATTCACTTTTAATTTTTTTTCTGTGCTTCTTTTCGTTACATTCTGTTTTTATTTTGTTTTTTTTTGTCCAAAAAAAATTTTTGCATAGCAATTTCCTGTTTCTGTTATTCTTATTGTTGTTGCTAAGTTGTAAAATAAAGAAGCAGCAGAGTGTCTGCTGGGGTTTTTTCTTCTCGAATGTTAAAAAAAAACAATTTAAAATTTTAAGCTTCTTCTTTTCTTCCTCAAGTTATTGGTGAGTGAGTTTAACTCTCTGTCTGTCTGCTAATATTTTGTTGGTCTTTCGGTTTATATCATTTATTATAGCTTGTTAGTTGGTTATTATTTATGGCTGTCATAAAATTACTGTAGTTTTGTAAGATATAAATATATTAATAATAATAACAAAAAATGAGAAGTAAAATACTGCAAGATTTTGTAATTTACTTGCAGTTTTCAATTGCAATTTATTTAGAGAGGATTTTTGAAAAAAGTAAAGCTGATAGGATAGCCAAGATACCCTACAATTTAAGAGATGTTATGCAAAGCTAGTGCTCAGAAAAATTAAAATTTTTATTTAAAACTGAAATTAAAAAATATTTTTATAGAAAATAAAATTAAAATTTTTATTCGTGTTTTATAAGGAACATTTAAACATTTCTGAATTAAAGAACTAAAAATTCTTGTTCTTCAAATATTTTTTATCTAAAATTTAAACCCTTCTTAACAAAATAACTTTAAACATTATTCAACTAACTAAATTAACCCTTTCACACACAAATATTTCAAATCTTCAATTATGAATTCTTTTTTACAATTTCAAATACTATGTAGGTATGCAAATTACTTATTGTCTGTAGCCACAAAACCAAAAACATTCTCAATATTCAGCAACATTTGGCTTTTGAATTAAGTTGTTTTTTTTTATTATTTATTTTTCAAAAACACCCCAAAAAGTTTGGTGTTAAGGGTTGATTTTTGAAATGAAATTTATACAAAAGAAACCTTTACTTTTTGTGCACAAAAAGGTCACTTACAGCTAATAAATATAAAACTAGTTGCTCTACAAATGTATAAACGTTTTTCAAAATCAACAGAAAATGGTAATAAAACTGTCAAATTGGATTATTTATGTGTTTAATGGCCTAAAAACCAGATACTATATGTAATTACTGTATAAAGAAAAACACATTTGGCAATATTGAAACCAAACAAAAAAAGTAAGGTTAATGAAAAACACAAAATTACCCGAGATAATTTCTTACTTTACAAAAATTGCTAAAAACAAAAATTCAATCAGATTTTTTTTAAGATTCTGTAAAGAAAATTTGAAATTTCTTAACATTTTAACTGTTTTTAAAATAAAACAACGTGTATTTTTCTTTTGTTTTGAAAATTAAAAAAAAAATAAAAAAACCAACAGCCATGTTTTTTTCTGTGTCTGCTTGAAGGCCTGCTGCTGTTATTAAAAAAGCTTTATTCAGCTTATTGTGCTGAATTCAAGCTGAATTGTATACAATTTTGTATGTATTGCTTTTTGCTGTCTGGTTGAATCTTCTCTCTCTCTTTCTCATCATATTGTTGGTGTTTAGTAACAGAGCAATGAGTGCATGTTGCCAGTTAAAATTGAAACCATATAAAATCCTCTGAAATATTTGCACAAGGTTTAATAATACAAAACAAAAGCAACAAAAAAAAAATACTTAATAAAAAACCAGAAACCAGTATACAGAATTAAATTTGTATGGTATACAAAACTCAGGGAGAGTGAGAGCAATAATAAAAATAACAATAACATACATGCGCTTAATTAACATTAATGTTCATAAATATAAACAACAGAATGTTTTTGTAAGGGAATGTTGTTTTTATTAACATGCTACGTCACTTTGTATAAACCTTTAGCTCACCGCTCTACACCTCTCTCTATCTATCTTTCACAACAAACTACCCAACACAATAACAGAGAAGTTAATAAACTGTTGTTTTCTTTCTCATAGCATCACAGAGTTGTTTCGTATGCTAAATTGTTGTTGTTGTTATTCACCTCTTCTTTCCTCCTTCGTGGGTTTTGTTTAATGTTTATTTTGTATTTAGCTCTGGTTTTTGGGGTAGAGGGGGTGCCAGATTTTGTTGTATGGATTTTAAATGGCGCGCGCTCGCTCGTTCGTTTGCGAATAAATAAACACATGTTTTCCTTGTGGCATCGTCATTGCAAACACATCCACACATACCCACATTTAAATGGTCTGGCATGCTTAAAGTTTGTTTGTTTATAGGATTTCAGAGACGCTAATCAGCTGTTTGCTTGAAAGACGCAAGGAAATCTCAGTGTTGCTATCAAAATAAACCCGCCCCCCGCTCACATGTTAGCAAACACATGCATGTTTTGGCATTTGTTCATGGTTTGTGTTGTGTTTAAGCAATAATAGTTTGTGGTTTAACCACTGTTACCAGATTCTAATATTTATTGATAATTTATTGATTTCTTGTACTAATTCTGTGATTATAGAAGAATTTTTAATGAAAATATGAAAGATACTAGACAATCACCCCAGCAATAACATGTGAAATTTATGTTCCCTCGACGGGAAAATTGCTATCGTGATGTTCGCATAAACTTTTCATTCACAATATTTGATTTTGTTCGTAACAGCTGTTTTTTGTTTACAAAATTCCATCTAAAAATTTCACAACATTTTTAGATAGAATGTTGAACAATAAACGCGAACACAGTTGAAAAACGAAAAATGGGAAAATATTCTCATGATTCGCGATATCTTTAGCTAATTCATATTTGACACTAACATCGTGTAATATGGGATTTTATGACTTAAAAATGCGTGATTAACAATAGATGGCGTATCTTCTGAAAGCGCTTTTTGTTTTTAATAACTTATATGTCAATTTGAAGGATACACATCTGTCATTTAGTCTCATAAAATATCCGTGGGAGTTTTTTCACTTTTCCTTTTTCTAACATTGAATTTGAATAGGGAAAAAACGCCAGCGGATTTTTTTCATAATTGGACTGATTGGAACAACTAAGTTTTCTTGCTTCTAAAATGTTGAATTTTGTACCAACAAAGCGTCTAATGCGGGAAGTTTTGCTTTACTCCTTTAATTAAAAAAAGTGATCCATCGGTTTCAACGTGCGAGAGATGGTTTGTACTGTTCAGAAGTGGTGATTTTGACACGGAAGACAAATATCACCCAGGCCAGGCAAAAAAGCTTTTAAGACCAAGAATTGCAAAATCATTGAGAACTACACAATCAGCAATTTCAAAATGTTTGCAAGCAGCAGGATTCATCCAAAAGCAGGGAAATTGGGTACCATACGAAATGAAGCTGAGAGGCCTTGAAAGACGATTTTTTATGCCTGAAATGATGCTTGAACGCTATAAAAGAAAATTATTTTTGCACCGAATCATTACTTGCGATGAAAATTTTATTATAATAACCCGAAGCGTAAGAGATCGTATGTGAATGAAGCCGGGCTAACCAGCCAAATCGACACCAAATCCAAATATCCATGTCGCTAAGGTAATTCTGTGTATTTGGTGGGAGCAAGAGGGTCCTATCTGATTACAATTTGTTTCGATTGATGCAGAACGCTCCGAACAGATTATCCGAAATTGGCTTGAATCGTTCTTGGCCTCACAAACATCCATGACGCAAAGGTAATGCTGTGTATTTGGTGGGAGCAAAAGGGTCCTATCTGTCACAATATGGGCTACTGAAATCTGGCCCGACCATCACAGGTAAAGTGTACCGAACGCAATTGATTCGTTTGAAGTGAGCATTGGGCGATAAATATCCAGAATATGCAGCCAGACATGAAACCGTAATATTCCATCATGACAAAGATCAGCTACATGTTGCCACCTTTTTAAAAAAACTATTTAGAATGAAGTGTTTGAGAAATTTTGCCTCATCCGCTTTATAGTCCAGACCTTGGCCTGTCTGATTACAATTTGTTTCGATTGATGCAGAACGCTCAGAACAGATTATCCGAAATTGGCTTGAATCGTTCTTGGCCTCACAAACATCCATGACGCAAAGGTAATGCTCTGTACAAAAGGGTCCTATCTATTACAATATGGGCTACTGAAATCTGGCCCGACCATCACAGGGAAACTGTACCGAACGCAACTGATTCGTTTGAAGCGAGCATTGAACGAAAAACGCCCAGAATATGCAGCCAGACATGAAACCGTTATATTCCATCATGACAAAGCTCAGCTACATGTTGCCACAACCTTTTAAAAAAACAACTATTTAGAATGAAGTGTTCGAGAAATTTTGCTTCACCCGCTTTATAGTCCAAATCTTGCCCCGTCCAACTACTATTTTTTTCGATCGATGCAAAACGATCTCTCTGGAATACGCATCACTTTGGAACAGAGTATCCGATATGGGATTGATTCGTTCTTGACCTCAAAAGATGAGCAGTTCATTTCGCTCAAAATCCATATGTTGCCAGAAAGATGGGTAAAGGTCATAGCTAAGAATGACTAATACTTTGAATCAATTTATATCGCACAAATGTTTCAAAATAAAAGCTAAACATTTGAAAAAATTCTGCATTTTTAAGGCATACGCCCAATACTTAGCTGAAACATGCTCTAAAATAATTTTTTTTGGGAAATTAATAAATTATTTTTAATTATAAGTTTACGGCGCTTTTCTTAGTTCATTATTTTGCATGTATATCGAAAGTAAATCAGTTTGACAATTTTATAAAATTTTATTTTCGTTTTGGTCCAAAATACATCGATTTTAAGCTAAATTTATAGAAAAAACTTTGTAAATGTTTTTAAATTTCATCAGGATTAGATAAGGCTATCAGCGCAAAAGTGGTGTAACCTCAAACTACAAATTTATTTAACTTACACCACTTTTGCTCTATTACTTTGTAATGTTATGCTCTGAGCAAAACCGATTTTTACAGCTCCATCTGCATTTGAGTACCAGAAGGTGGATTACTCCACTTTTATATTGATAGTGGGTAATATAAGAAAAATTTTGGGTTACACCACTTATTGGCCTCATATAGAGTCAATATTATTGACGATTTTATTCATCTTTCGATCTGGTAACTATATATCTCCACCACGAATGAAAGGAAGACATTCGTATAGAAATCTACCATATGTTTAATCATAGTTGTTGTTGTTTCTGCTCTCACATTATTTATTTATAATTTAATCGTATTGTTTTCACCATCAAATTCTACTCTTTAATATTATTTTATTTCAATCTGCGTTTTTTTTTCTTCTTCTTCATCTCGCTGTATGTTTGAATGGGCACAAATTATTTGTTTGTTTTGATTTCCTTATTTCCCACTGCAAAAAAAAAAGAAGGCAAATAATAAAAACAGCAACAACAACACTATAAATACTGAAATGAGGTTGAGGCAAAAAACGAATTAAAATCCAATACACACACCGTGTGTATTTATTGTTGTAAGCCAAAGCAAAAGAAGCAGAATCAAAATCAGAAAAAAACATTGAATATAATTGCCCTTTTCTGTCTGACAGCGACATTTACACTATTTCTCGATGTTGCTATTGTTGTTGCTGTAAAATTCTCCAGGGTATTTTGTAAACACTTGTTCGTTCA
This sequence comes from Calliphora vicina, assembly GCF_958450345.1. Taxonomy (NCBI): domain Eukaryota; kingdom Metazoa; phylum Arthropoda; class Insecta; order Diptera; family Calliphoridae; genus Calliphora; species Calliphora vicina. The sequence goes on along the minus strand of NC_088781.1, from coordinate 23,408,370 downwards.
TTGATTCTTCTTCATTCATTCACATGTTTGTTGTTTGATGTGTGTTTTTTCACTCTTCTTCTTATTTAATTGCTATTCTTTAAGATTTTTTATTTGTTATTTTGATAAAATTATTATTTGTTATTAATATGGCCGGTTGTATTTGCTTAAATTATTGATAATTTAGTTGGTGGGGGATTTGTGTCAGCTTAATTTTGAATTTGTATTGAGAAAGTTGAAAGATGTTTGGAATTTATGACATTTTACTTTGGCTACACTAAGAGAAATTTGTTAAGAAATTGTTTTGTTTGGCAAATTAGAGAATATAGAAGTTTTAATAAACTATTGAATTAATGTGGAAATAATAAGAGTATGCTGTAAATTCTGATTTAAATAATATCTGTTTTTGTATGTAGTTGAAGGAATCATGAATTGCGTTTTTCTTTATTTTAATTATTATGACATCAAACCCATATTTTATCTGCTGCATATACATTTATGTGCTCCTTCTTGAACTTACCCAACTTATCAGTTATTAAAAATATTTGTTTATTTTTAAGAAAAACTTACCTAAAACGAGAAAAAAAAGAAAGAAATATTAATAATAATACTACATATCATTATAATAAAATGATGAAATTTAAAAGATTTTTAACATCATAAAATAAAAACAATATAAACAATAAAAGATGTCAACAAAAGTTTGGATGACATTAATTTTAGAATCAATTTAAAACGCATTTAAGTTAAGTGATAGTAAAACTTATAGTAAAATACAATTATGAAATGAGTCATTAAATACTGTATCGAGTTGTTTTTTCAATACCCAATTTAAGGGAGAACCAGCACCACAATGATCCAAAACACACCTCTAGGGTTGCAATCGAGTGGTTACAATCCAATGAGTTACATGTTTTGAACTGGCCTGTCTAATCCCATAGAAAACGTATGAGAAATTATAGATCGCAAAATATGGACTCAAAATTATACCACGAAGGTATGCGGTTTTAAGGCAAATGAAAAATATTTCAAAGGAGACAACTCAATCTTTAATTGGTTCAATGCAAGGTCTATCCAACAACTTTTTAGTTTGTTATCTATTTTTCGGTACTTAATTAATTATGTTCATATTGTTAGAAATCTTATGCAGATTACCAAGCATTATTTTAGAAATTTTTGAAATAATTTTAGCCACAATTCAAATGTCATTGTTTTGAACGAATTTGTTGCTTTAAGACTTTCAATCGTCTTCTTGTACTTATTTTCATAGTCAGCCCATATCAGGGTGGGAAAAGTTGATACGATCGTGCTTTTTATATTCAAAAGTAACGTAGGACTTCTATATTCAAAAAATATTCAGTGCTGTAAACTCAGAATTATTTGCAGTTTGATATAAGCATGTCCGTTCATGTCATAACAATTTTTTTAATTTTGCCACAAAATCTAATTAAAATTTTTTATAGAAAATACTGTTATACACAAGATTTACTAAAGAAATTGCTGTTGTATTGAAGATTTTTTATGGAAAATACTATTATACACAAGCTTTCCATAGAAACTGTTATACTGAATATTTTCTATAGAAACTAATGTTATACAAAACAGTTTCTATAGGAAATACTGCTATACTGAAGATTTTTCATATTAAATACTGATATACTATGGCAATTACTGTTATTTTATAGAAAATACTATTACACTAAAAATATTCTATAGAAAATACTGTTATACTGAAGATTTAAGTTAGAAAATACTCTTATACTGAAGATTTTCTATAGAAACTACTTTTATAATAAAGTTATTAGTTAGAAAATACTGTTAAACAGAATATTTTCTATTTTTTTTTATAGAAAATACTGTTATACTAAAGATTTTCTATAAAAAACTGTTATACAGAAGATATTCTATAGAAAATACTGTTATACTAAAAATTATCTATAGAAAATTCTGATATACAATAGAAAATAGTTATACTGTTCCTTAGGAAAAACTCTTATACTGAAGATTTTTTTATAGAAAATACTGTTATACTGAAGAATTTAGTTAGAAAATACCGTTATACTGAATATTTTATATTTTTTTTTACTGAAAATACTGTTATACTAAAGATTTTCTATGAAAAAAAACTGTTATACTGCCGATTTTATATAGAAAATACTGATATAATATAGAAAATACAGTTACACTGAAAATTTTCTATAGAAAATACTATAATACTGAAGAATTTAGTTAGAAAATACTGTTATACTGAATATTTTCTATTTTTTTATAGAAAAAAAAAATGTTATACTAAACATTTTTTGTAGAAAATGCTCTTATATTTAATAATTTCGTTATACTGAAGATTTTCTATAAAAAATTCTGATGTAATATAGAAAATACAGTTACACAGAACAGTTTCTTTAGGAACAACTCTTATACTGAAGATTTTTTTTATAGAAAATACTGTTATACTGAAGATTTTCTATAAAAAATACTGTTATACTGAAGATTTTCTATATAAAATACTGATATACTATAGAAAATACAGTTATACGCAAAAATTTCTATATTTAAAATTGTCTATAGAAGATACTGTTATACAGAAGATATTCTATAGAAAATACTCTTATACTGAACATTTTCTATAGAAAATTCTGATATACAATAGAAAATACTGTTATACACAACAGTTTCTATAGAAAATACTGTTATACTGAAGATTTGTTTATAGAAAATTCTGTTATACTGAAGATTTTCTATAGAAAACTGATTCCAACAGTTTCTTTAAGAACTTCTGACGATTTTAAGCTAAGTTCTTTGAAGTTGAAACAAGTACTATTTGAATATTATTTCGATACAGTACACAAATTTAGTTTACCATCCCCGAAACATAAGTATTATTTTTGGAATCTTACAGTTAATTGGTTTGTTTTGATACTTTATTTTTTTTATTATTATTTCGTTGGTTTTTTAAAAATGTATTTATACATTTTTTTTGTACGCTGGTGATTATGTGAATTGAATTGAGTGGCTGGTTGGTTGGCTGGCTGCTATATGTTTGTACAAAGTTTTTTTTAATAAATTGTTTATAACAAAAGTGCGTGTCCTCAATACGTTTTATATTATTATAGTTTTTTGTTGTTGTTATATTGTGTCTTGTCTTCTTTTGCTGTTAAACATACAAATTTATTTTTAGCATTTTTTTTGAGTTGTGAGTTTTTGCAAACCACCATATAAATAAATTATTATTATGGCTGATTTTTTTTTTTCAATAATATTAATAATAATTATAATTGTTTTCATCACTTAATATTTTACACGCTATTTGTTTATTATGTAGCTGTTGTTTTTTTTTCTTTTGTTATTTAAGGTATTTAAGGTGTTGCTGGTTTGACGATTTTCTAATGTTTTGGCAGACAATGTGTAATTTGTTTTACAACAATTGTGTAAAAAAAGACAAAAACTAAAAAACTAAACACTATTAATATGCGTGCTTGTTATGTTAAATATTTATTAATGGAAGTGGGTAATTTTCAGTTAAAAACGATTTTGAAATCACAGTTATTTTTGTAAATTAAGTATTTTTGTTTAATGTTAGTTTTCGCAAATGATTATTATGATTGAAAGACTTATTTATGATTTCAAAATGAACTTGAAACTAAAAAAAAAAATAATATTGTTTATTTAAATTTCAAATATCTAATTCTATAAGATTAATTTAATTAAAGAAATCTCAAATATTGTCAAAAAGAGAATTTTATAAAAAGAGTATAAATTAGTATAACAGTATTTTCTAACGAAAATCTTTAGAATATCAGTATTTTCTATAAATAAATCTTCAGTATAACAGTTTCTTCTATAGACAATTCTCAGTACAACAGTATTTCCTATAGAAACTGTTGTCTAAATCTATATTTTCTATAGTATATCAGAATTTATTTTCAGTATAACAGTATTCTTTATGGAAAATCTTCAGTATAATAGTATTCTTTATAGAAAATCTTCAGTATAACACTATTTTCTATAAAAAATCTTCAGTATAACTGTATTTTCAATAGAAAATCTTCAGTATAAGGGTATTCTTTATAGAAAATCTTCAATATAACACAATTTTCTATAAAAAATCTTCAGTATAACAGTATTTTCAATAGAAAATCTTCAGTATAACAGTATTTTTTATAGAAAATCTTCTATATAACAGTATTTTCTGACTAAAATCATCAGTATAACAGTATTTTTAAGAAAATCTTTAGTATAACAGTATTTTCTATAAACAAATCTTCAGTATAAAGTATTTTCTATAGATAATCTTCAGTATAACAGTATTTTCTATAGATAATCTTCAGTATAACAGTATTTTTTATAGAAAATTTTCGGTATAACAGTATTTTCTATAGAAAATCTTCAGTATTACAGTATTTTCTATAGAAAATCATCAGTATAACAGTATTCTTATAGAAAATCTTCAGTATTACAGTATTTTCTATAGAAAATCTTCAGTATAATAGTATTTTCTATAGAAAATCTTCAGTATAACAGTATTTTTTATAGAAAATCTTCAGTATAACAGTATTTTCTATAGATAATCTTCAGTATAACAGTATTTTCTATAGATAATCTTCAGTATAACAGTATTTTTTATAGAAAATTTTCGGTATAACAGTATTTTCTATAGAAAATCTTCAATATTACAGTATTTTCTATAGAAAATCATCAGTATAACAGTATTCTTATTGAAAATCTTCAGTATTACAGTATTTTCTATAGAAAATCTTCAGTATAACAGTATTTTTTATAGAAAATCTTCAGTATAATAGTATTTTCTATAGAAAATCTTCAGTATAACAGTATTTTTTATAGAAAATCTTCAGTATAACAGTATTTTCTATAGAAAATCTTCGGTATAACAGTATTTTCAACAGAAAATCTTCAGTATAACAGTATTTTTATAGAAAATCTTCAGTATAACAGTATTTTTATAGAAAAACTTCAGTATAACCGTATTTTTTATAAAAAAAAACCTTCAGTATAACAGTAATTTTATAGAAAATCTTCATTATAACACTATTTTCTATAAAAAATCTTCAGTATAACAGTATTTTCAATAGAAAATCTTCAGTATAACAGTATTTTTTATAGAAAATCCTCTATATAACAGTATTTTCTGACTAAAATCATCAGTATAACAGTATTTTTATAGAAAATCTTTAGTATAACAGTATTTTCTATAAACAAATCTTCAGTATAAAGTATTTTCTATAGAAAATCTTCAGTATAACAGTATTTTCTATAGATAATCTTCAGTATAACAGTATTTTTTTATAGAAAATTTTCGGTATAACAGTATTTTCTATAGAAAATCATCAGTATAACAGTATTTTTATAGAAAATATTCGGTATAACAGTATTTTTATCGAAAATCTTCAGTATTACAGTATTTTCTATAGAAAATCTTCAGTATAACAGTATTTTTTATAGAAAATCTTCAGTATAACAGTATTTTCTATAGAAAATCTTCGGTATAACAGTATTTTCTACATAAAATCTTCAGTATAACAGTAATTTTATAGAAAATCTTCATTATAACAGTATTTTCTATAAACAAATCTCTAGTATAACAGTATTTTCAATAGAAAATCTTAAGTATAACAGTATTCTTTATAGAAAATCTTCATTATAACACTATTTTCTATAAAAAATCTTCAGTATAACAGTATTTTCAATAGAAAATCTTCAGTATAACAGTATTTTTTATAGAAAATCCTCTATATAACAGTATTTTCTGACTAAAATCATCAGTATAACAGTATTTTTATAGAAAATCTTTAGTATAACAGTATTTTCTATAAACAAATCTTCAGTATAAAGTATTTTCTATAGAAAATCTTCAGTATAACAGTATTTTCTATAGATAATCTTCAGTATAACAGTATTTTTTTATAGAAAATTTTCGGTATAACAGTATTTTCTATAGAAAATCATCAGTATAACAGTATTTTTATAGAAAATATTCGGTATAACAGTATTTTTATCGAAAATCTTCAGTATTACAGTATTTTCTATAGAAAATCTTCAGTATAACAGTATTTTTTATAGAAAATCTTCAGTATAACAGTATTTTCTATAGAAAATCTTCGGTATAACAGTATTTTCTACATAAAATCTTCAGTATAACAGTATTTTTATAGAAAATCTTCAGTATAACAGTATTTTCTATAAACAAATCTTCAGTATAAAGTATTGTCTATAGAAAATCTTCAGTATAACAGTATTTTTATAGAAAATCTTCAGTATAACCGTATTTTTTATAAAAAAAACCTTCAGTATAACAGTAATTTTATAGAAAATCTTCATTATAACAGTATTTTCTATAAACAAATCTCTAGTATAACAGTATTTTCTATAGATAATCTTCAGTATAACAGTATTTTTTATAGAAAATTTTCGGTATAACAGTATTTTCTATAGAAAATCTTCAGTATTACAGTATTTTCTATAGAAAATCATCAGTATAACAGTATTCTTATTGAAAATCTTCAGTATTACAGTATTTTCTATAGAAAATATTCAGTATAACAGTATTTTTTATAGAAAATCTTCAGTATAATAGTATTTTCTATAGAAAATCTTCAGTATAACAGTATTTTTTATAGAAAATCTTCAGTATAACAGTATTTTCTATAGAAAATCTTCGGTATAACAGTATTTTCAACAGAAAATCTTCAGTATAACAGTATTTTTATAGAAAATCTTCAGTATAACAGTATTTTTATAGAAAAACTTCAGTATAACCGTATTTTTTATAAAAAAAACCTTCAGTATAACAGTAATTTTATAGAAAATCTTCATTATAACAGTATTTTCTATAAACAAATCTCTAGTATAACAGTATTTTCTATAGAAAATCTTCAGTCTAACAGTATTTTCAATAGAAAATCTTAAGTATAACAGTATTCTTTATAGAAAATCTTCATTATAACACTATTTTCTATAAAAAATCTTCAGTATAACAGTATTTTCAATAGAAAATCTTCAGTATAACAGTATTTTTTATAGAAAATCCTCTATATAACAGTATTTTCTGACTAAAATCATCAGTATAACAGTATTTTTATAGAAAATCTTTAGTATAACAGTATTTTCTATAGAAAATCTTCAGTATAACAGTATTTTCTATAGATAATCTTCAGTATAACAGTATTTTTTTATAGAAAATTTTCGGTATAACAGTATTTTCTATAGAAAATCATCAGTATAACAGTATTTTTATAGAAAATATTCGGTATAACAGTATTTTTATAGAAAATCTTCAGTATTACAGTATTTTCTATAGAAAATCTTCAGTATAACAGTATTTTTTATAGAAAATCTTCAGTATAACAGTATTTTCTATAGAAAATCTTCGGTATAACAGTATTTTCTACATAAAATCTTCAGTATAACAGTATTTTTATAGAAAATCTTCAGTATAACAGTATTTCCTATAAAAAAACTTCAGTATAACAGTATTTTCTATAGAAAATCTTCAGTATAACTGTATTTCCTATAGAAACTCTCTAGTAAAACAGTATTTTATATAAAAAAAATTCTTTAATTGATTAATTACTTTGTTATAATTATTTCTACATAACTCCTGTAGTACACTTCCTACTTTCCCTCAACTTTTTGAGAACAATGACTTTTCCCTTTTTCCTTTATATATACAATTCATCTTATAATTTTGATTGCATCTAAATTGTTCCCTCACAAATAAATTCACTTTCTATTGTTTCAGTCAAGCATTAAGTTTTTTTTCAAATAAAAATTTCTGTTTTTTTTTGTTTCAACGTTGTCAAGATTTTTAATTAAGATTAACAGTTTTTTAATAGTATTTCTTATAATAAAAAACATTTTAAGGCAAAAAAAAAACTTAACCTTGAAAATGTTTTCATAGTTTTGCAATGATTTCTGTTGTAATATCACTAGTTTCAGCTTGTTTTTAATACACATTTTATTAGTGTAGTTTATTTATTTTTATCAATTGTTTATTATCTTTATGGTTGGCAATTAAAATGCTAAAAGTTAGGTAATTTACTGTATTCAAATAATGATGTTTTTTAGCTTTATATTAATATCAAAAGATTAGAAAATAAATCGAAATAAATCTGTATAAAAAAACTCAAGAGATTTGAAGCTTAAACAGCTGGCAATCAGAGAACTGCGCTGAATGGCTGGAAACCGGCTGTAACGAGCCGGCGATAAATTTTAACAGACGCCGCCAACGAAATTTGTTCAGCATAAGTCGGCTTGAAAACAACAGCCGATTTTTAATAAAAATTCATTAAATTTCCGGAATTTCACTTTTAAAATTTTTTATTTACTCGGTTTTAGTCGGCTTTGAGCATCCGCCTGAACATTTTTACGCTGTCGTGCAAGAAACAGTGATGCCAAGTCTTATGAAAGCATAAATTCTCTTCCAATTCTCCAATTTGTCGCTTATTTATAAAAATCATTCCACCTGTTATAAAACCATTAAAATTAATTTGTTTCTACTTTAATAGAAACAATTGTTTGTTTTGGTTAAAATACGAGTACATTTGAACACAAACAGCTTTAAATTTGTACGTGACCATTTTATGTATTCACGTCAGACACGTTTAATGTTCAAACTGGGTTAGAAAGAAATCAAAAAAAGAAGAAACAAATACATGTTTTAAACGTATAAATCGATTTTTAAATGTCTGTACAAAAGTTCAAGGGAATTCAAGTTATGTAACAAGTAAATTTAACATAAAAATTAACTTTCATTTGATTAAATTAATAGAAATCTATTTAATCATAAGAAGATTGTTTCATAAAGCCTTTAATAATCAATATAAATCAGTGGTAAGCACTCATAGTCACCAGTGACCGAATGCCGCCGCCGCCGAAATTCGTTCAACGTCAAACGTCAAATTCGGTGACGGCGATAAATGTTTAGTAGAACCTTTATTTCCTTGACAATTTATGTATAAAATCCTAATAATCAAGGTTATTTTTTTAGTGTGAACAGACATTAACATTTGTTTTCCTATTTCCACGTTTAAATAGATAATTTCTTTTAGTTTTTGTTTAAATATGTTCGTTCAACTTTATCTAAGATTACAGTATGAATCATGATAATATTGTAAATACTATTGAGTCATGGTCATAAAGTTTCATGTAAAAACAGACATTTAAAAAGGGGTAATTAAATATATAACAATTGTTGCAATAAAATGCATAAGTTTTTATTCTTTCCTTGTAAGATAATTTATAACGATTACACTGCACAAATCCAAGTCAATGACATTAAGGCGTTTTAAAGCTGTCAACACAGCTCTCTACAACTTTCAAAAAGAATTCAGTTTCTTAAAAAAAAATCTTTAGCTTTAATTAAACAGCATAAATTCAATACTTAAACAGCATGATTGTTAACAACACCGTTAATTCTCTTACAACCAACCAACTGTCAATTGCCTTAGAGTTGCATTTAAAACATTTTGTTTTGACAACTTTGAGCCACCAAAAACAATCATGTCATTAAACTTCTACTTCGTGCTACATAAATGTCATTTTAATAATAAAAATAATTTAGCAACATATATGTTTGTATAATAAACAAATAAACGTGATTTGCAAATGAAAAAAATACTTATTAAAAATTATGGTTTTTTTTTCATTATTGTTTACCTTTTTTTGTTGTCAAAACAATCTATTTAAAACTATGCACGTTTTCTGACTGGATGAGTTTTTTGTGCAAATTTTTTGTTGAATTTAACATAAAACTTTATTTTAATTTTATTTTTTTTTCTCAAAAACAAAACACAGCTAGAAAAGCAAACAAAACTCTGCTAATCAGCTACATTAAGCAGAGCTTTAAAATGCTAGAAACGTTTAAAGAAATAAAAAAACAAACATTATTTGCAAAAAATTCAAATTAAACAGAAAAAACAATGGGTCATAAAATTTAAGGAGAGAGAAAAAATAACACTTTATATCTTTAACCAAAGTCAAGTCTTAAATATTAATAATATTGGTTTAAAAAAAAACAAGCTTTAGCTAAGAATACCCATTAAACGCAGAGGTTTGATGTATAATTGAGAATAATTTGAAATTAAACTCTTTCTCAAATGTCATACCTTGGATAATGATTTGAGAATAATAGCTTTCTCAACAATAAGAAGAATTTATTACCATTTGAGAAATATTTTTATTTTCAACTTATTCTCCAATCTATCTAAAATGTGTATTGCAATATACAAACATTTTCTTAGATGTTGTAATATTCAACATGAAATATATTCTTGGATGTTTATGGTGATATTTCATATTGAAAATTACAAACTTGTGTTAAGGTTTGAGAATTGGTCGCAATCTCGTTGATCTCATAATTTTTCAAAAATTTTCTCATGCAATTAAACTTATATTTAGGTTTTTGAATGATTTGAAAATAACATTCGATATCTGGTTGTGAAAATTTCATTTGTCAAACAATCTCAAATTTAATTAATATATATTAATATTATTACTTAATATATATACTTAAACTATTCCACTAGGTTTGAATTAGGCTTGAGAATCAAATTTGTTATCCAGTGTTAAAGCCATCATATTTCAAACTTTTCTTTTTGTGTTTGCTGTGTAGAATTTTATTTCGATAAAAATGTTACAAAATTTTATATTAAAATTTGTTGTAGATAAAATTTATCGATAAAAACTGTTTACAGAAAGAAAACTTTTTCGCAAAATAAATTTTTTTTGAGAAAAATTTTATGGATATGAAAAAATTAAGCAAACGTGTGGTTAACGAAATTTAAAAAAAAAATTTAGAGGAAATTTTTCATAAAGAAAATTATAAAAAAAAATTTATAGAAAATTAATCGATAACAAATTTTTTATAGAAAATTTATCGATAACAACTTTTTGTTGAGGAAATTAATCGATAACAAACTTTTAATAAATATTTAACGATGAAAATTTATCGAAAACGATTTTTTAAGAGAAAATTTATCGCTAACAACATTTTGTAGAGGAAATTTAGCGATAGTTTGTTATCGATGAATTTCCTCTACAAAATATTAATATAGAAAATGTATCGATAACAAACACTTAATAAAGAAAATTCACTGATAACAAAATTTAGTTTGAAAAAATTTATCGATAATTAGTTAGTTTAGAAACAATTTATCGATAATTTTTTTAGAAGAATTTTTTTTAAGATTTTCGAAATTTTTTATAGAAAAGTTTGTTTAGGAAATTTATGGATAACGAACTTTTAATAAAGAAAATTTATCGATTGCAGATATTTAACAAGAAAATTTATCGATTGAGAATCGAATTTTTTTTAAGATTTTCAAAATTTTGTTGAGGAAATTTATGGATAACAAACTCTTAATAAAGAAAATTAATCGATTGCAGATATTTAACAAGAAAATTTATCGATTTAGAATGGAATTTTTTTAAGATTTTCGAAATTTTTTATAGAAATTTTTTTTGAGGAAATTTATGGATAACAAACCTTTAATAAAGAAAATTTATCGATTGCATATTTAACAAGAAAATTTATCGATTCATCATTAACAACTTTTTGTAGAGGATATTTAAAGATAAAAAACTTTTAATAAAGAAACTTTATCGAATATTTATCGATAAAGAACTTTTAATAAAGAAAATTTATCGAATTTTTATCGATAAAATTTTTGTTAATCGAAACTTTATCAATCGCAATTTTTTTTTGAAGAAAATGTTTATCATAAGAGAATTATAAAAAATTGGTATAGACAATTAATCGAAAACAATTATTTTTGATTAAAATTTATCGATAACAAACTTTTAATAAATAATATTTATCGAACATTTATCGATAATAAAATTTAAAGAAGAAAATTTATCGATAACGATAACTAATTATTTTAGAAAAAATTTATCGATAACAAAATTTTACAGAATATTGTCCAAATTTTTTAAAGAATAATTTGTTGATAAAAAACTTTTTTAAGAAAGAAAATTTATCGAACATTTATCGATAACAAATATTTAACGAAGAATATTTATCGATAACAAATGTTTGTAATGGAACAAACTCTTTTAATTAAAGAAAATTGATCATAAATGTTTGATAACAAATATTTAAAGAAGAAAATTTATCGATAACAACTTTTTTACAGCAAATTTATCGATAGAAAACATTTAATAAACACCCCTTCGCGAATCAATATTTCCCATGAAATATTTTCCCTTTTCCTTTTTTCGTTCATCAACTTTGTTCACGTGAAATTTTTAGATGGAATTTTGTAAACAATAAACAGCTGTTACGAACAAAATCAACTATTGTGAATGTAAAGTTCATCGTGATATTCCCGATAGCAATTTTCCCTTCGAGGGAAATGAATATTTCATGGGAACAAATTTTCACATGTTATTGCCGATAGGGGTGAAAGAAAATTTATCGTTAATAAATATTTAAAGACAATTTATTGATAACATTTTTTTAAGAGAAAATGTTTATCATAAGAAAATGATCAAAATTTGGTATAGAAAATTATGCGAAAACAATTATTTTTGGTTAAAATTTATCGATAAAAATTTTTTGTTCAGGAAATTTGTCGATAACAAACTGTTAATAAATAATATTTATCGAACATTTATCGATAACAAATATTTAAAGAAGATAATTTATCGATAACGATAACTAATTATTTTAGAAAATATTTATCGATAACAAAATTTTAGAGAAACATTTTTTTTAAAGAAAATTTTTTGGATAACAAATTTTTAATAAAGAAAATTTATCGATAACAAATATTTAATGAAGAAAAATTATCGTAAACATTTTTTTAAGACAAAAATTATGGATAACAACTTTTGGAGAGGAAATTTATCGATAACAAACTTTTTTAATAAAGAAAATTTATTGAACATTCATCGATAACAAATATTTAACGGAGAAAATTTATCGATAACAAATTTTTGTAGATGAAATTTATCGATAACAAATTTTTCTAGAGGAAATTTATTGATAACAAATTTTTAATAAAGAAAATTTATCGATAACGAATATATAATGCAGAAAATTTATCGAGAGGAAATTGTGTTGTAACAAATTTATCGATAACTACTTTTTTGCAGGAAATTTGTTGACAACAATTTTTTTTTGAAGAAAATTTATCGAATTTTAAAGAAGAATTATTTTAATTAAACTTTATCAATAACCATCTTTTTTAAAGAAAATTTTTCGATAACAAATTTGTTTATAAAAAATTTGACTAAGCATTATTTGCATAAAAAACTTATCCATAACCAAATTTAAAATAACTCTAATTTTTAAAACACAAAAACTATCGATATTTGTGTTAAATTAAAAAAGAAAATATTGAATAATCCAAGCATCTTTGAAAAATATCTGTATACAACTGTATTTCTTTACAAATTTATCGATTAACAGAATTTGTATTCCAACTGGTGTTTTTATTAAAACTTCCTCTTGTGGGTCAAGGTTATATCCACATGTGTGTTTCTTCATGGAAACCCACATTGGATTGGGGCTTAATAATTTATGTATGTTAGTGAGTGATAGGAAATTGAGTTAAAAATGGAAAGGATGTTTGTAATAAAATTTTGCTAGCAGAGAGGAAAGGAAATGTAATACAATGCGACACAGGATGTGATATTAAATCAAATCAAATAAATCCGAAAATTATTGATTACAAATAAGAACACAATTAAAACAGTAGGCCTTATATACTAAATATGGATGTTACTTGATTAAAATTCAGTGATTTTGAGTGATATTAAGTGAACTGAGTGTAGGAAGTATAAGGATGTGAGAGACAGGATAAATTCCTAAGTACTCACAAATTTGTTATGCGGGATAATTATAATGCTTGCATATTAGATGAGTTTTGTGATAACCCCTCTATTTAAATCACAATTAAATAATAAATTTGTCATTAACTAAACAATTAAAACTAACTAAATTTGCCTTGTTCATTAAATTATTTTCACATTAAATTTCCACAACTCATTATTAACCAGCAATAAAATAAAAAAAACTAAAACTTAAAGCGGAAGTTGTAAATTTATTTTTAAAACAAACATTTTATGGTCAAATATTTACTTTTTCCCACTTACTCACACTCTCCTCACATCAGTTAAAATAATTATAAAAATTATCTTATACGTTGTTTTAAACTTTAATCTTTAAAATTTAAGTTTAAACCAGAAATGTCTTCCTTTTTTATTGTTAAAAATTGTTAACCTTTTTGTGGCCTTAAATGGCGCGTAAATTCCCAAATTAACAAACAAACAAAACATCAGCAGTTTTGCAATGACGCATAAAATATTTGTAGAGAGGGAAGCGTCACTTTGACGTTTAAAAAAAATACTTATGAGATGTTGTACATAATTGTTAAACATAAATGGATTTTGAAATATTTATGTACACAAAGAGTTCAAGTTTAAATACCTTTAAATAATTTTATATAGATTTAAGACCTTTTTTGGTGGGTTCTTTTAAAATCATTCAAAGGGGAAATTTTATTTAATAGTTATTGCAACATATATTCTTTTCGCTTTGGAATGAAGTCTCCCTTATATTTTTTATACTATCGACTAATTGTAGCAATTTGATTGATGATATTCTTTTAAAACTTAAGTTTGTCTAGATATTTCTGCACTGTAAAATATTCCCCGGCTGTCTGTTTACATTGACCCTTAACCTTTTGCCATTATTTTTTTTCCCCTGCCAGCAATAGAGGTGCTTGCTTTTCTTATCTATTACTAGTTTTTTATACTAAGCTAGCAGCAATAATTTATAGCTTTATTGAATCATAAAATATTGTAATAAATTACACTCGTCTTTATGGCAAAAAGATTAATTATTGTTTATAAAAAATTCACTTTTTTTGTTTTCTTATATAAAAAAAAATATTAATTTAATCAGCACAAAGAAACAAACAACAAGTTTCTTTCTTCATCACGTGAAATGTAAATGATGATGATTACAAATCAATTAAGGCAGCAAAAAATTAAAAGAAAAAAACAATATTTTTTTAAGCCTTTTTTGCTGCAAAACAATGATTAAATTAAAATGTAAAGGTGGCAATAATTGTATTTTGTTATAATCAAATGGAAGTCATCATCATCTTTTCACAAGCGCTCGCTCTCTTTACAATGTAAATTTAATGGCTGGATGTTGTTAGCAATTCAATTGAGTTTTTCTCTCTTCTTTATTGTTTATTTTTAAAAAATGACTTCAGCCATTAATAAAAAGGGGGAGAGAAAAAGCGAAAATTACGTTTTCGTAATGAAAGTGAGAGCACGGTGAAAGCTGCACGAAAATGTGATCGATGTGTCTTAAGGTAGGCGAAAAAGAAGTTAAATTTGGAAATTTTAAACCCTAGACACAAACCAGTTGAGTTAACAGAGTTCTGTTTAAAAGCTAACATAGCACTGTTAAAAATTGTAAATCAATGTAATTGTATTCAAGATGGAAAAATAAGCACACGGTTGGATGAAAAGGACCACTAACGATGGAAAAGGCCGATAAGAAACCAAACCAAATTTTGATTTTCATAAAAATTAAAAAAATCGTATTAAAACTCGCTCTGTTAAATATTATGATTATCATAGTGGGACAGTTTATCTATAAATTCCTGCAAGTATTACAGAACGGCACCGTATCTTATTCCATTTTCATGAAATTTGGATTCAGTCTTCCAAGAAAATTAATTTTCGGAAAATTTAAATTTTTGTATCAAAACTCGCACTGTTAAAGGTTATGACCACAACTTATAGGAGATTAGCTGCCTTTTCCATCATTAGTGGTCCATATCGTCCAATCGTGTGGTTATAATTCCATTTTAAATACACTTACCTGCATATACAATGTTTAACAGTGCTATGTTAGCTTTTAAACAGAACTCTGTTAATTCAACTGGTTTGTGTCTAGGGTTTTAAATTTCGAAATTTTACGTCCAACTAATATGTGCTAAAAAAGAGGTTTCTTTAGGAAACTAATTATTCAACACCCTTTATTACTTGTCTTTTTTTAATATTTTTTTTTTTTGCATTCATATCTTTTGTATGAGTGGCCATAAAATTATATGATAAATGAACGTTTTTTTTTCATACAATTCTCTTTCAATAAATTGTTTATTTAGCGTAAATTGCATTCAACTTGATAGATTTCCTTCTTCTCCACGTACTCCTTAAGCCATTATTATTATTACAATATTTTTCCATAATTATTTTAAGGTTAATGGCAAGAATTTTGCAATAAAAAATACAAAAAATGATAGATAAATCGCCAGTTAAAGAGGTGTGTTTGTTTGATGGGATTTACGAGCTTTATTGTTTGTTTTCCCTGGCAAAAAGGGTTTATGGCTGAGACTTGATAATGAAATTTATTTATTTTGTTTGTTATTTCCTTTAGATATTTTTATAATTGAAATATTTATGGCTGTAATTACTTAATGGCAGTATTTTTTAATGATCTTTTATGTGCGTTTTAATTATTTCTTCAAGAATTTGTTTGAAGTTTTTGTTTATTTTATACAAATGGTTCAACATTTTTTTTAATATGTGATGTCTTTCAAACAGATGTCAATTGATTTTAAGAAAATGTGTTTGAAATGTTTGGTTATTATTAGAATTTTTTAAATTTCGATTTTTATTTTAAATTATTTTTTTTTAATATTAAAATTTTACAATTCTTACAATAAAAATAAGAAGAAATTTGTATGCAATTTAAAAGCTAACTTCATAACCTATGTTAACTGAAATTTTAATAAAAATATCTCTATATCTGATTAAATTAAACAACATTTTAAAATATTGTACTAATCAGCGTAAGATTGATATTAATTAAGGACTTTTTTCCTAATTTTATCAATAACTAAGAAAGTTTCTCTGCAATCCATGTAAAAAAATACAGCAAATGAAAGCTTAGACTTACAGCTATAATAAACTATTTAAATCATAATGATTGTTATAAATTTCTTTAAAGAAATTTTAAAATAAAAATTTAAATTTTTTTGGAAATTATTTTTTTTAATATTAAAATTTTACAATTCTTACAATAAAATTAAGAAGTAATTTGTATGCAATTTAAAAGCCAACTTCATAACCTATGTTAACTGAGATTTTAATAAAAATATCTCTATATCTGATTAAATTAAACAACATTTTAAAATATTGTACTACTCAGCGTATGATTGATATTAATTAATGACTTTTTCCACAATTTTAACTATAACTAAGAAAGTTTCTGTACAATCCATGTAAAAACTACAGCAAATGAAAGCTTAGACTTGAAACTATAATTAACTGTTTAAATCATAATGTTTGATATAAATTTCTTTAAAGAAATTTTAAAATAAAAGTTTAGATTTTTTTTAATATTAAAATTTTACAATTCTTACAATAAAATTAAGAAGTAATTTATATGAAATTTAAAAGCTAACTTCATGAACTATGTTAACCGAAGTTTTTATAAAAATATCTCTATATCTGATTAAATTAAAAAACATTTTAAAATGTTGTACTACTCAGCGTATGATTGATATTAATTAATGACTTTTTTTCTAATTTTATCAATAACTAAGAAAGTTTCTTTGCAATCCATGTAAAAAATACACCAAATGAAAGCTTAGACTTACAGCTATAATGAACTGTTTAAATCATAAAGATTGTTATAAATTTCTTTAAAGAAATTTTAAAATAAAAATTTAGATTTTTTTAAATTATTTTTTTTTTAATATTTAAATTTTACAATAAAAATAAAAATTAATTTGTGCGTAATTTAAAAGCAGTCTTCATAAACCATGTTAACCGATGTTTTGCTAAAACTATCTCAACAACTGTTTAAATTAACTGACTTTGCCCCGTGCGAATACTATTTGTTTCGATCGATGCATAGCGCTATCTTTGGGATACACTTCATTTAGGAAAATCCCGCATTTTTAAGTCTATACCCTATACATCCTATACTAAAAACTAAAACTTCAAAAATTTTTATAAACAAAAAGTTTCATTGCCTTGTTTTTGCATAAAGTCTTTTATAAATTTTTCAATTATTGAAACTGTTGTACATTTTTGAAAGGAAGACATAATTTCCTTTACATTGATATATAATTTGTCTAACTTAAATTTTCGAATCCATCAATGGATATGAAATCATTTACATACAGAAAATTTACTGAATCTTGCTGTGTTGTTTTAAATTTTTAGCACTGCATTACCTACCACGGTATTACCAAGGTGAAGCTAATTTCCGAGGGGTGTTCTTTTAGAAGCAATTAAGTTGACTAGTGGAATACATAAGATAGGAAATTGTATCTTCTATTCAAAAATATATACAATTTTTAAGAATTCAAAAATTCATGGAAGAGTTTTGGCAAAAGAAAGACACAAATATTTTCACAATTTTGGTTTATAAATATTTTGAAAAGATATTTCAGTTAAATAGTTTTGACAAGCTGCTATAGGCAATTTATAAGTAATGTGCCAATATGATCATGTTTACTTACTACTTTCCCATACAAAAAGAAGTATTTAAGCGGAAAAAACTTACCTGCAAATAAAAGAAACAAATAGAAAAACGTTAGTTAAGCAAAATAGAAGAAAAAAACATATAAATAAAATATGTATTTAAGACAGAAAAATATGTTTTGAAATAAAATTAAAATATGATGTCATTAAATAGCAACATAAACTAGTAAATAGTATAGAGAAATCCCCAGAAAACTGCAAAGAAATCATAAATTCCCATCCGTCCGTTTGTCTACTGTAAATATTTTTCTTTTCCAAAAATTGTATAACGTTTTCAAAAACAGATGTTGTTTTTTGGCTGCCAGTTCCAATACAATTTTCAAGACACGATTTGAAAAACAAATTCACTGGCGGGGTTTTTTATGGGGCAAAATAACAAATAAATAAATTAAATAATGAACAGGCAACAAATTTTATAACATCTGTGTTAATTTGCAAAAAAAAATACAGAAAATTTTAGTGAAAAATAAACATTTCAAGTTTGACTGTCTGTGGCTCCATATCTATTTTGTTGGTATGGAACATCTAATGAGCCAGTCAGTCACTCATGAAATATTTTTTTAACAAGACTGTTTTCAAAAAAGAAAAAAAAAACACAGTTTAATGAAAAACAATAAATTGTAATAAAAAAATAAAAAAAACATTCTGCCAGCACACACGCCATTAAAGGTGAATGAATGAATGCTTTTCATTTCTGTAAATCTTCTTTGTATGAAAATTTTATAAACAAACATTTTCATGGTCAGATATATTTTTTTTTTGTGTTGTTACTGTTTTGTTTCCATTTAAAAAAAAGGTGGTGTAAAATAAATATTTAATTTTGCCTGCGTTTGAATTTAAATTGGAATTTGAATTGTGTTTGTTTGTGACTTAATGTGGCCCCACATAAACAAAAAAAATTAATGTATATTTAAATATTTACACAAATCGAAACTGAAAATTAAAATATATAAAGTTAATAAATGTTTAACCTTTTGGTTTTGTTTGTTTAATGTAATGTAATGAATAATGCATGTTTAAAGAAATATAAAGGCCAAGAGAGGGCTGCTCAGAAAACAAATAATAAAAATATAAAAATAATAAAAACTTAGCTTTAAGATCGTTTATGATATTTTAGGTGAATATGAAACGGTTTTCAAGTAAAAATAACTAGTGGCATCTTTGTTATCATACAAATAATGTATGGCAGCCTTAAAGAAACATAACTCTCTCTGTCTCCTACTCTTAACAGTGATGCTAGTTACTCGAACATGGGAATAAATACGAAAAATAAACGCTACTAATTATTAGATACAAAATGGAAATAAATCTGTTATTTCTACAGCGAATAGTGGGGTTTTCATAAAACTTTGCATGGCCATAGAAGATGTATAGCTAAATTTACGTTTTGAAAATGGATCTTCACAGCAAAGCACCTCGGGAATATACAAAATAGTGTTCGGACGGGGCAAGGTCAGTTAATTTAAACAATTTCATTGTAAGAATTGTATAATTTTAATGGTAAAAAATAAAAATAAATTGAAAAAAAAAATCTAAATTTTTATTTTAAAATTTTTTTAAGGAAATTTACAACAAACTTTATAATTTAAACAGTTTATTATAGCTTTAAGTCTAAGCTTTCATTTGCTGTATTTTTTACTTGGATTGCAGAGAAACTTTCTTAGTTATAGTTAAAATTAGGAAAAAAGTCATTAATTAATATCAATCATACGCTAAGTAGTGCAATATTTTAAAATGTTGTTTAATTTAATCAGATATAGAGATATTTGTATGCAAATTTCAGTTAACATAGTTTATGAAGTTAGCTTTTAAACTACATACAAATTAATTCTTAATTTTATTGTTAAAATTGTAAAAATTTTAATATTAAAAAAAATTAATTTAAAAAAAATTTTAATTTTTATTTTAAAATTTCTTTAAAGAATTTTATAACAAAATTTATGATTTAAACTGTTAAACTGTAGCTTTAAGTCTAAGCTTTCATTTACTGTATTTTTTACTTGGATTGCAGAGAAACTTTCTTAGTTATAGTTAAAATTAGGAAAAAAGTCATTAATTAATATCAATCATACGATGAGTAGCACAATATTTTAAAACGTTGTTTAATTTAATCAGTTATAGAGATATTTTTATTCAAATTTCAGTTAACATAGTTTAAGAAGTTAGCTTTAAAATTACATATAAATTACTTTTTATTTTTATTGTTAGAATTGTAAAAATTTTAATGTTAAAAAAAAATTTATTTCAAAAAGAATTTAAATTTTCATTTTAAAATTTCTTTAAAGAAATTTACAAAAAACTTTATGATTTAAACAGTTTATTATAGCTTTAAGTCTAAGCTTTCATTTGCTGTATTCTTTTAATTGGATTGCAGAGAAACTTTTTTAGTTATTGATAAAATTAGAAAAAAAAACCTTAATTAATATCAATCATACGCTGAGTAGTACAATATTTTAAAATGTTGTTTAATTTAATCAGACATAGAGATATTTTTATGCAAATTTCAGTTAATATAGTTTATGAAGTCAGCTTTTAAATTTCATACAAATTAATTCTTAATTTTATTGTTAAAATTGTAAAAATTTTAATATTAAAAAAAATTAATTTAAAAAAAATTTTAATTTTTATTTTAAAATTTCTTTAAAGAATTTTATAACAAAATTTATGATTTAAACTGTTAAACTGTAGCTTTAAGTCTAAGCTTTCATTTACTGTATTTTTTACTTGGATTGCAGAGAAACTCTCTAAGTTATAGTTAAAATTAGGAAAAAGTCATTAATTAATATCAATCATACGCTGAGTAGTACAATATTTTAAAATGTTGTTTAATTTAATCAGACATAGATATATTTTTATGCAAATTTCAGTTAATATAGTTTATGAAGTCAGCTTTTAAATTTCATACAAATTAATTCTTAATTTTATTGTAAGAATTGTAAAATTTTAATATTAGAAAAAAAATTTTAAAAAAATTTTAATTTTTATTTTAAAATTTCTTTCAATAATTTACAAAAAAACTTTATAATTTAAACAGTTTATTATAGCTTTAAGTCTAAGCTTTCATTTGCTGTATTTTTTACTTGGATTGCAGAGAAACTTTCTTAGTTATAGTTAAAATTAGGAAAAAAGTCATTAATTAATATCAATCATACGTTGAGTAGTACAATATTTTAAAACATTGTTTAAATTAATCAGATATAGAGATATTTTTAAGCAAATTTCAATTAACATAGTTTATAAAGTTAGCTTTTAAATTAAGCAAAAATTACATTTTATTTTTATTGTTAGAATTGTAAAATTTTAATATTAGAAAAAAATTAAATTGAAAAAAAAAATCAAAATTTTTATTTTAAAATTTCTTTAAAGAAATTTACCACAAACTTTATGATTTAAACAGTTTATTACAGCTTTAAGTCTAAGCTTTCATTTCCTGTATTTTTTACATGGATTGCAGTTAGATTTTCTTAGTTATAGTTAAAATTAGGAAAATTAGTCATTAATTAATATCAATCATACGCTGAGTAGTACAATATTTTAAAATGTTCTTTAGTTTAATCAGCTATAGAGATATTTTTATGAAAGTTTCAGTTAACATAGCTAATGAAGTTAGTTTTTAAATTTCATACAAATTACTTTTTATTTTTATTGTTAGAATTGTAAAATTTTAATATTAAATTTTTGTATTTATTTAAAAAAAAACCGAAATTTTTATTTTAAAATTTCTTTAAAGAAATTTACAAAAAACTTTATGATTTAAACAGTTTGTTGTAGTAGTTTGTTGTTTTGTAAAAAAGGTCACAGTTTAGAAAAATTAAGAACTGTTTATAAAAGCAATTTAAGTTATCCAAACTGTATTAAAATCTGTTTAAAAATCTGCTAATATTTTTCGGTTTTGTAAGCCTGCTTAAAATTCTTAGTATACATACAAACAAACTTATATTTTTATTGATTTTTCGATTAAATTGAAAAGACATTAACAAACTAATGACTTTTTCTTTGACCTTTTCAAAAACAAATAAAAACGAAATACAAAATAAATTACAACTTAGAAGAAGAAAAAAAATATACAATATTCCGTTTAGAAATTCTACAGCTCATGTAAATAAAACATTTAATATTAAATTACAATTAGAAAAAAAAACCGCAAGAGTCAATGAATTGATAGAGATGATAAATTTCTAAATAAATAATAAATTTATGAAAAAAAATGTTGTATAAACATTTGTAATATTCTAAATGACAACAATGAACTGCAGTAACACGAGCAAATTGAAAATAAAATACTCGTAACAGTTTATTACAGTTACAAACATAAAAAAATAAATTAAATTTTCAAACAATTTGGAAATTTTTGTTCAAATCTAAATTTTCATTTAGCAAATTTTGTTTATAGCGATATTTATGGTTAATAAACAACAAAACCATAAATGTCTGCTTTCTGGCTCTTGTGTTATACGAGTATTAACAACAAAAACAATTTTTAATGGCTTTATTTACTTAATTTTATTTTGCCCCTGATGTGTTAATAAATTGTCTTTAATTGAATTAATTGCTAACGATAATGTCTTGTTTCCTGTTTATAATTTTAGTTTATAATATATTTTTTAATGTTTATAGAAAGAAGCTTTAATAAATTATTGATTTGATTTTAGCAACAAAATATAAAACCTTTTAAATTGTTGACAAAATAATTTCCC
The DNA here is from genome assembly GCF_958450345.1 of Calliphora vicina. Taxonomy (NCBI): domain Eukaryota; kingdom Metazoa; phylum Arthropoda; class Insecta; order Diptera; family Calliphoridae; genus Calliphora; species Calliphora vicina. The sequence continues at coordinate 23,385,163 of NC_088781.1, read as the reverse complement.
TTAAGCTGTCAGCCAAAGGGAAATTTTATTTAACTGTACATTTATTGCAACAAACACAATGGCCACTATCATGAAATGTTTTAGAATTCACACAACTTATTAATTTTGTTATTTTAATATTTTAGACTTTTTTTTAAAAAAATCTTTAATGAAATTGATACTTTTTCAAATCAATAATTTATCTTTATTATTTACCATGATTTATTTTTAAACAATTTTTTTTAATAAAAAACCTCACCTTAAACTCATTAATCTTAGGCATAAATTAAATTTACACAAAATATTTGTTTAGTGAAGAAAAAATAACAGTTAGTTTTGCCTAGATAAACATCTCTTAAATAAAATTTAAATTTAACCCAACTAAGTCAATAACCCAATAAACACACTTTCACACAAATATTTACACAAATTTAACAATTATTGATTAAGATTAATGTTGTAACCTAAAAGATATATATAAATCAGTGGTCGCTACAAAATCGGTTATTTACTTGTAAACAAGAGATTCAAGAAAAAAATCACAACAAAGTGTGAGCAAAAACAAGTAAGAGAGCTATATTCGGCTGTGCCGAATCTTATATACCCTTCACCAAATTATACTTTAAAATACATTTTTTTAAATATTTTTAGGTAAACAAAATTTAATTTTTAATTGTTTTTAAAATTTTTTTTTTCGAAATTTTTTTTTAATTTATTTTAAAAAAAAGTTTTTTGGAAAAAAAATTTATAACAAAAAAAAATTTTTGATGAAAAAAAAATTCGGGTCAAAAAATATTTTTCCCGATTTTGACCCATTGTAGGTCCAACTTACTATAGCCTTATCTACATCGTTACAATGGACTTTGAAATATCTATCATTAGATATCCATATTGTCTATATTAATGACTTAGTAATCCATATATAGATCAAAAATAGGTCAAAGATCCAGAATATATATACTTTATAGGGTCGGAAATGATAATATTACAAACGGAAATGCAGATATTACAAACGGAATGACAAACTTATATATACCATTATCACGAAGATGAAGGGTATAAAAACGTATACCCTCTAACCCGCAAGAGTGCCTAAAGGCATACATTACAGAACACCTAATTACATTACACCTAAACCGGCCACAATGTCCTGAGGCACTCTTCGGAAATCCTCCCATTAAGGATTATATAGTTGCTTCCCTTACCTATTTGGACGAGGAGGTCCACTTATACGTATAAAATCGGATATTGTTTGTTTGTTTTCTTGTCCGGTATTATTCTTGAACATTACCTCATCAGTTGTAAAATTTTTTGCTCGTTCTTTTGCTTCTAAGTTCTTTAACGCATTGCGATCTGGAACTTTATACGACTTCAAACCAGCATTAGCTTTATTTCTGCTCACAAAAGAATCAGAGCATTTAACTTTACGAGCTGCTTTTATGATAGAAGTGTTCGGTGGTATTCGAATGAGTTGTCCGACTTGTTTTGCCTTACCAATATCTGTTAGACATTGTTTCATTCCGATCCAGGTTTTCTTTCAAGTTTCAAGTCTTCCTTATGCTGTTTAATCACTGAAACTGTGTGACGATGCACTGAGATCTTTTGCTAAGTTTTGAAAGTCTATATTGGATTTTTTGCGCTTTCCATTTTGACCGAAAAAACAGTTGAAAATTAATGATTTGGAAAACATAACAATATCTGATATATTTTTAAAAGCCAAGGTGATTAAACAAATAATAATTTGTTGGACCAAGGGATAAGTAATGGCTGGAATAGTGTATATACGTTTTTTGACTCACTCTTTATAAACAAAAAAACCTTCAAAATTCTTTAAATCCCTTCAACCATTGTTTAGAAAATAATATCCCTTTAAAACTCTCCCACAGGGAAATTTCTCTTAAGATTATTTTAACCAAACTAGATATAAATTTGGCAGCACTGTTTTCATTGTTACAGACATAGGGCAACACCAAGGCGAATTTTAATAGCAGGTGGTGTCGGTGGCGAATTCAGAAAAATACAAGCGAATTCATTAATTTTTGAGAGAGTTGTTTCGAATGTCAAACTCTATATATGAAAAATTAATGAATTCGATCGTTTTTGACTAAATTCGCCACAGACACCACCAAAAACTAAGTCTTGCAACAACAAAATACATGTGTTAGTCAATGTATTTTATTGTTGTATGAGACATTATTTGTTTTATTTTTGTTTGACAAAACAGAGTGTCTCGTCTCTATGTATAATTCTCTATGGTTGTAGAGATGTCAGAATTCCCTAAAAAATTTAAATTTTTCTCAACTTTTTGTGGATTTAATTGTAATTTCGCTGTATTTTAATTCATTCTCTAATAAAAATGACCTCATTTTATGTATTGAAAAAATATTTTATTAGAAAACTCACTCTTCAGAGCTGAACATTCTGATTATGTGACGCTGTAAACACTGTGAGGCTAAAGCTGCTGAGGGCGATGTGGCTGGTGATTGTGGTGGTGTTTGATATGGATGCATGGGCTCGTCATCCTCATCGAAGAAGCCTGAAGAATTACCGGAAGAGGTGCGGGGATATTTTATCATAGTTTTGTGATTTGTTTAATGAGCTAAAAGGGTTTTTATTTTAATTTAGTAAAAAATGTCTGGAATTTTCGCAAATTTTTAAAAGTTTTAATAAACTGATTTATTAAAGTCTGTTTAAAATAAAGGGGATATTGTAAAAAATTTATATTGATATTTTCTATTATTTACAATTTATTTTCTATTTTTTTTTTACAGATATTTCCAATTTTGATTTTGTGAATTTTAATTTATTTTATTTATAGTTTTATTATGTTGTAGTTAACATTTATTTTTTAAATTCTCTTTATTTGGCTATGGAAATTAAATTTTTTCCAAATTTAAATAAATTGCCAACAATTGAGGATTTAGTAAAACATTGATTTCTGCTTAACGGTAATTGCCTTCCTCTCTCAGTAGCTACTCAGAGAGTTAGGTTTAATAGTGTGGTGATAATTAGGGATTCAGTATAACACTGATTTCTTTATAGTGTTACTGGTTTATGGAGTTTTTTAAAACAATTTCTGGTTATAAAAGATTCAGATTTCTCTGAAATCGTTGCTTTTTCACGACTCTAATTGGAATAGGTTTATTGGTTTATTAGCGAATTATTCGCTTTTTACAAAATGACTTTATTAAATACTGGCTCACTTTAGAATTTTTCAATATTTTTTTTTGGCTTTAATAGAACTTTCAAACTGTTGCCAATTTTCAATATGATACCATTTATTTTCAATATTTTTAATGAATTTTAAAACACTGCAACACTTTTAATAAGTACAGAATGATATTTTTTTTTAGGATTTGAATAGTTTTTTAAACTTTAAATATGAATTTGATATTTTGCACTTTGTTTTTGATAGACATTCTATGTTTTTGAATCATGTAAAACTTTTCAGTGGGTTTCTTTTAGTAAAAACTTTTATTTTTTTGGTGGTATGTGGATTTTATTTGATATATTTTTTAAACTTATATTCATAAATTTTAATTAAATAACTTCAGATTTTCTTTTTTTTTATTTGGTATAATTTTTTAAAATAATTTCAGATTTTCTTGGTTTAATATTTGGTTTTTTAAACACTTTAAACAATATTTGATATTGATCTCAATGATTTATGATTTAAAATAATATTTTTTTTAAAGAATTTAGGATTTGAGTAGGATTTTATTTAATATTGTTGTTAATTTCAGATTTTCCAAATTATATATTTTGTCTTTAAATCTTTTTTTATTCACAATATTTTCCGTTGATATAAATTAATATTTATATTTAAATTTGTTCTTTTAGATTTTTATTTTTAACAGGTACACTCACAGCTTTTTATATTTTAAATATTTATTTTTTTATCTCAATTTCGTTCTAGTTGTTTTTAGAATATTGCGAATTCTATTTATTTGTTATGATTTTATTTATAAATTTGCATAAATTTTGTATTATTATAATTTATATTTCTTTTTTTAAACAATTTATTTTTAGCATCTTATTTAATTGAAGTTTTTTTTTTTGTTAATTTACATATTTAGTTGTTAGCTTTCTTCTTTTGGTTTAATTATAGATTATTTAATATAATTTATTTGTTTATTTTATATAAAATGGTTGGAGTTTTTTAGCAGCAATTTATATTATAATTTTATACATATTTCACTATTATTAGTTTCATTGAAGTATATATTTAAATATTGTATATTTCTGTTTAGCTAATAATTTGTAGATCACTTTTTAAATAAATCTGTTAAAAATTAAAATTTATTAATTTCTTGTTTTTATCAATCTTTTTATTTGCCTCTATATAAAAAACCTAATAATAAACCTCCTTATGGGATAAACAAATCTTCCCTAAAGTTCCTCCCATAAGGAGAAAAATGTCCCTTATAGAGGAATTGTATAGGGAGCAAATTGAAAACAAAAAAACTCATCCATTCTTAGCAATTACTACTGCTACTTTCTGATGATATCAAATGCCAGCAGTATAAAATCCAAAAGTTTTTTGATTTTTGTTTATATTACAACATTTAGTAGGCACCATTATAAACTCATGGCTTTTAATCCGCTGACATTAGACCAAATAAATGATTTTTTATAAAGAAACAGATGAAAAGCTCAAGGTAGGGTCACACATAACAAATATTTGCTCAAAAAAGCGTAACCACTTTTTCTAGCACAAATTTGTTTGGCGTGTTTACTCTTACAATTGTTTTGTAAGATCAAACAGCATCAAGTAAAATAAAACTTAATTTTTTGTTTTGAATCAACCTAAGTAAAATAAGTTTTTCAAATGAATAAAAGAATTAAAATGTATTTTATTTAGTGGTTACGTCTTTTTCGTCAAATATTTGTCATGTGTGACCCTACCTTCAGTGAAGATTATTTCTATTTAAATATAAAGAAAAGCAAATTTTGTTTTTTGTACCAGAATTTCAAAATCTTTTTATTTAAAGCAGCATAAACAGTGAACAAACTATTTAAAACACACAAAAAAACTATACAATTTTACTAATTTTAAACAATATAACGGTTTAACTCAAGAAATGTGTTGAAACATCCATTTAAAACTCTGCCTTAAAGGGAAATTTCTGTTAAAATTTTTTTAAGCAAACCACAGTTCTAAAATTGGCAGCACTATTTTCATTGTTGTTGTGTTATAACGGTTAAACTCTGCATTCCCATTGTTTACAAAATAATATCCCTTTAAATCGTTGCATCAAAGGGAAATTTCTCTTAACGGTATCACAGATATAAAATTGGCAGCACTGCTTTCATTGTTTGCAAATATCATTCTCAAAAAAGTTAAAATTCCCAAACATTGTTAATATTCTTTAAGTGTTGAACAATTTAAAAGTAATTTCAATCTTTTTTCTCCGTTTTCATTATTTACAAAATAATTTCCCTTTAAAACTCTGCCTTAAAGGGAAATTTCTCATAAGAGAAATATAAGCAAACCAACTACATAAATTTGGCAGCACTGTTTTCATTGTTTGATGATGCCAAGTTCAAAGCAGAAAAATTCCCTCCAAAATGTATAATTTTCTTCAACATTTTAACGATTTAATAATAATTTCGATATTTTTAAACATTTTTGCTGATATTTCCTGTAAATTTGGAAAAATTATTTGTTTTCCATTGTTATAAGCTTGTGCTGTAAAGTCAGAATAGAAAAGTACTGATACCAGTGACCTGTCCTGGAAATGAAAGCAATCCTTTGGTAGTTCATGTTTAGTGTAAAAACTAGAGTTTATTTTGCTTAATAAACCAAAAAATATTGAGACCATTTGAGACAGCAAAATATCTTAAGTAACAAGGATGTTTTTTGACTTTTTTTGTTCACTGTTCAGGAGTATTAGCTTGATTCTACTTAAGTGACCGGATTTTACAGTTGTGGCTACAAAATTTTAGAAGGGCTAACAAAAGTTTGGTTGCTTCAACCGAAATTCTTCATCAACTGACTTATTGTTGAGGGAGCCGAAAAATGCAACCAATTTCGATCATTCTGTTCATCCCTATTGCATGACCAGATATTTTTGTTTGATGGCTCAAAAGCTTCAGCCCTGTCCCAATAACCAGCTATGTTCGTCTGTATGTTGAAATCTTCTTTCCGTGACCCCCAAATAATTCACATACATGATTCATACATCATCCGCTATAAAACCGGTTGGGTTGCTATTTAAAATCGAGAAAATCGGCCCACAAATTGCTGAGATGTAAGGAATAATCACGACAACCTCGATCTTTGAATTATTTTTGATCTATATCTGGATTACTAAGTCATTACTGTAGACAATATGGATATCTAATGATAGACCTTTGTAATAATAGACCTACAACGGGCCAAAATCGGGAAAAATATTTTTAAACCCGAATTTTTTTTCCAAAACATTTTTTCTAGCATAAAATTTGTTTTATTAATTAATAGAAAAATAATTAAAAAAAATTTTAAAAAATTAGAAAAAAAAAATTGAAAAAAAAAATTTGAAAAAATTAAAAAAAAATTTGGAAGCACTCCTTAATTTTTTTCAAAAAATCCTAAGATTTTCTAATCCAAACAAATAGAAATTAATTTTCTTTAAAACTGTTAATTTTTTAAAGGATTGTTAACTATTTTGTTCACTGTTAAATCTTAATTTCTCATTTTTTCTAGAAATTTCTTAAATTTTCTTTAAAATCTTAAAAATTTAAAAAAAATATTTTTCAATTTTCCGATATTTTGAAACACTTAACAAACATTTTAACAATTATATTGATTTTTAATTAATATTTCCACATATTTTTATTGCAGTTTAAATATATATTTTTTTAATTTATTGAATTTTCAATTATTTAAGTCACAACCTTAATAAATATTAATTTTTCATTTAAATTTTCTTTCAATTTAAATTTTCTAACTGGTTTCACTATATTTTTTATTTATTAAAACACCTTTAGAACTCACGAGAACTAAGTAAATTTATATTTTCAAAAAAACTTAAATGAATATAAAATTTTATATTCAATATTGAAATTAAAATAAACACGTTTGTTGTTAAAACAACTTTCCAATACACACTAAAACATCATCTATTGAATATTTTATTTTATTTAAATTAAAATTTTTTTTTATTTTTTTGAAAACAAAATAAAATTTATTCCCCAACAGTAGAAACAGCAACAAAAACACAAACTCAATCTAGAAAATGTTTATAAAAAAAAGTGACACTTCAAGTGGTTGTAAAAAAGTATCTAGATACACAAAAACATTTTTTTTTGCTTGTAACTTAATAAACACTTAATGATTTAAGAAAAAAAAATACAAAAACTTAATTGTGCAAAATATATAATTTGGATACAAAATTTTTTTTAAGACACACAACGGAAGTTGTCGTTGCTCTATGAATTAAAACAAAAAAATCTGATTGTGTAGATGTTTAAACAAATAAAAAAAAAACTAGATACAAATTTTATTTTATTTAAAAAAAAATCTCAAAGTTCACTGGGTTAAACACATGCTGGTGTTAATGCTGCCGCTTGTTTTGCTTGTTAAGATGAGTTGTTTTGTATAAATACATTTGTGTCTTTTTTCAACGTAAGAGCGTAGTTACCAAATCTTGTAGTTTTACATGATTTTCTTTCTATTTATCTTACGTTAGATTTCTTCGTTGTGTTATCTCTGAGATATATATTGTACAACACGTTTTATACGTAAAATTGTTTTGTAAAGGTTGTTTTCGTTTCGTATATTTCGATTTCTCAACACAATTTTTGTTACTAATGCTCAGCTGTTTTTTTCCTCTTGTTGTGTGGTTGCTTGGAGATGTTTAAAGAATATGTTCAATATCGTTTGCCAAAAAAAAAAAAAATTGAAAAGCTATTTAATTTGTTTTCGCGATTATTTTTAGAATATGTCCCACCCACATGTAAAGAATGCTCATGTTGGAAAATATTTGGCGAGTAAATAATAAAAGAATAAATAGAAGCAAATAAATAACAACAGATGATGACAAGTCATCAGTGATGTCATTAGACCAAACCAAATAATAATTTAGTTTTCAAATTAATAAAACTCAGCAAAAGAATCATATTGAGGATACAAACAATGCTGACTTTTCTCAAAGCTAATTACCTTTCTAATTACTTTATCAAACATTTCATCAAAATGTCAGCAGTACAAAATCGTTATGATTCCAAAAGCAACGAAAAATTAATATTAGAAAACTAAATTTTTAGAAAAGCTTAGGTGGAAAACTCAGGGAACAAAAAGTTCTAATAATTTCAATATAAACTGAAAGAAAATCTACACAGAGAAAACAGATTCGTGATAGCAACCGAATTTGTTGCCAATCGAATGATTCTACCTTAGTGACCGAATTTTACAGTTGTGGCTACAACATTTTAGAAGGGGTAACAAAAGTTTGGTTACTTCAACCGAAATTCTTCTTTATCAACTGACTTTCTGTTGATACAACCGAAAAATTCAATGTGTGCAACCGAATCATTCGATTGGCAACAAATTCGGTTGCTACTATGAATCTGTTTTCTCTGTGTAATTGCTTTCCCTTATTCTGACCAAAGTTTCTTCATATCACTTGAATTTTAAAATAATTTTATTCAAATTGTGTGAAAGAATTAAATTAATAATAAAATTGTAAATAGCTCTTAACACCCACACAATTTTAATAATTAAGGGAACCTATAAACAAAATAACGTTAAACTCAATGAACGTTAAGTTTAACATTGAAAACAATGATCTGGTAATTCCCTTTTCTTTGTTGACAAAATAATATCCCTTCTGCCTTTCTCTTAAGGGGAATTTTATACAAACTTGGCAGCACTGTTTTCATTGTTTGGTAATGTCCAGCTCGAATCAGATAAAATTCCTTGTTCAACTTTTAAACGATTTAATAATAATTTTAATACTTTTAAGCATTCTCGCTAGTATTTCTGGACAGTTCAAGTTGGTGGTAGGAATATTGTTTAACCAAACTATGAATGAAAGTAAAATATCTTTTGAAGGCCAACAATTGGCATCACTATCTTCATTTTTAGGTAACATCAAGCTTAAAAAATATAGAATTCCTTAAAAATGCTTAATTTTCTTCAACTTTTAAACGATTTAATAACAATAGTTAGGGCCGGAGGTAGAAATATTAAAAAAAAAATATTATTTGTTTTCAACAATTCCTCTGAGATGTTAGTGTAATGAAATAATTCTGAATATGGTAGGGAAGGGCTAGAAATTAATGCAGTTTATTTAGAAGGCCATTTTTAGTTTAAAAACTAGAGCTTAAGTTCTTGTTATACCCTTCACTTTCGTGAGAAGGGTATATATGTATAAGTTTGTCATTCCGTTTGTAATTTCTACATTTTTCATTTCCGACCCTATAAAGTATATATATTCTGGATCCTTATAGATAGCGGAGTCGATTAAGCCATGTCCGTCTGTCTATATGTCTGTCCGTCTGTCAGTTGAAATCAATTTTCTGAAGACCCCAGATATCTTCGGGATCCAAATCTTCAATAATTCTGTCAGACATGCTTTCGAGAAGTTTGCTATTTAAAATCAGCAAAATCGGTACATAAATAACGGAGAAAAAAACCGGGACAACCTCTATTTTTGACCTATTTTTGATCTATATCTGGATTACTAAGTCATTAATATAGACAATATGGATATCTAATGATAGATATTTCAAAGTCCATTGCAACGATGTAGATAAGGCTATAGTAAGTTGGACCTACAATGCGTCAAAATCGGAAAAAATATTTTTTAACCCGAATTTTTTTTTCATCCAAAAATTTTTTTGGAAAAAAAAATTTGAAAACTAAAATAAAAAATTTAAAAAAAAAATTTTTTTAAAAATTTGGAAAAAACTATTTTTAAAAAAAATTAAAAAACAATTTAAAAAAAATTTTTTTTGAAAAACAATTAAAAATATTTAAAAAAATTTATTTTAAAGTATAATTTGGTGAAGGGTATATAAGATTCGGCACAGCCGAATATAGCTCTCTTACTTCTTTTTAATAACTTATATGTCATTTTGAAGGGTACATATCTGTCATTTATTCTCACTTAGTTATCGAAGATTATTGTCTAAATAAACAAGTTTTTCTTATGCTTCGAAAATATCGAATTTTGTGCCAACAAAGAGCCATATGCGGGAAGTTTTGCTGTATGGTGAATGTGCGAGAGATGGTTTGAGCGGTTCAGAAGTGGTGCATTTTGATACGAAAGACAAATATTGCCCAGGCCAGGTAAAAATATTTGAAGACCAAGAATTGGAGGCACTACTCCATGAAGATTGCTGTAAAACACAACAAGAGATTGCAAAATCATTGGGAGCTACTCAATCAACAATTCCAAAAGCAGCAGGATTCATCGAAAAGCTGGGAAATTGGTTACTATAGCGCCTAATATCCATTGCGCTATAGTAATTCTCTATATTTGGTGGGAGCAAAAGGGTGCTATCTATTATTAGCTGCTGAAATCTGACCAGACCATCACAGGGAATCTGTATCGAACGCAACAGGTTCGTTTGAAGCGATTCGATTTCAAAAATAATGAATCTCTGAAAGAGGATGAGAGTATTGAAAAATTCCAAATGTCAACACAAAACAGCGAGTGAGAGTGTTGCTGAAAGTCTAAAATGATAAATTTTCAGTGTCGTGGGCAAGAATCTCTCTCTCTCTCAAGAATTAACTCAGTGAAGATCTGCGTCTCCATGCTTACAAAACGATGATAATTCATCAATCAACAATCCAAATTACAACATTTGTGGTTCAGAGAACTCCCGTGTGGTGAAAATGCATGATTACACCAGACTTCTTTGAAAATGAGGCTTGTCAAGCATTGACTTTGAATGATGCTCGATATCGCGAAATGGTAACAGAGTTCTTTCTGTTTAAATTGGATGATATTGAGACGGTCGTGTATTATTTCGTTTGCGTGACATTAGACCCCTAGGACGTCAAAGTTCTTATTTAAAGAGTTAATAAAAAACATTTTTCTTCTATCACTTAAATAAAAAGGCTTTTTGCCGAAAATACTTTTAACTTACTTCAACTCAAAAATTTGTTACACCTTCTCCTCAACATTACTGCTATTTTAAACTTTACTTGAATTTTACTTAACAAAAAAATATCTTATTTAAGATATTTTGGTCATTTTGTTTTATTATTACTTTTAGGCAACTCTAACACAATTGACAAGTAAACAAATTTCGATAAAATTAATTCAGCACGAGATTATTTTACGCCTCAATAAACAACAATATTTGATTAGCACTTTTATTATACAAAAATGTTCGTTAAAAAAAATATATGTACTTTAATTTTACCCTAAACCACCATAGAGGGGAGAGTATTATGTGTTTGTGCTAATGTTTGTAACGCCCAAAAATATGAGTCTAACACTCATCTTAAAGGATACCGATCGATTCAGAATCACTTTCTGAGTTGATTTAACGATGTCCGTCAGTCTGTCCGTCTGGCTGGCTGTTAATTTGGCAAGGACAAAACCTATTGAAATTGGTAAAAATCGGTCCATTATTTTATCCACCATACAAATGTCCTCCAGAAATAGGACTTTATCGGCCATAAATACTTGATTTATATAGATTTACACACAAATTGTTTCACAAATAAATTTAATTTACAAAAAAAGCTCACCTAAACATTTTGAGCGGATGGACCATAGCTCCCCTGTAAGGCCCACTTCCGAAAATTACTTTAACGAGCATAAAACTCTTAAAAATATTGGTATTTAGAAAAAATTCAACTAATATAGAAAGAAATCAAGCGACCAAATTTCATGGTGATCGGTCCTCATAAAAGTCCCACTTCCGAAAATCCCTCACAAAACAAAAATTATTGAAATTTTAATAGATTAATGATTTGCTCATACTCAGTGTAGGGTATTATAATTTCTTACTGGTTTTATATTAAAAACAACATTTTATACACGAGATTTCATATTTGATTAACACTTTTTAGAAGTAAGAAAGGAATTTCGTAAAAAAATCAACAGAAAAAAATACACCAGATGATAAAAAAACAAAAAACAAAAAAACAATGTCAAACAATTGTTTTCGTGGTGATATGGTTCTCACCACACAATAAAAGGGGGCAGCAAAGAGAGAGAGAGAAACCAACATGAAAAAATAAAATAAAATTTACGTAATACCAGGAGCTGATTTTTAATAAAAATTCACAGAAAATTAAAAAGAAAACAATAAGAAATAAATAACTTTACAATTCCAACAAGAAAACATTAAAAAAACAAGAAAACTAGGGAGCAGAAATAGAGAGAGAGAGCCAAAAAAAATAGACCTAAACAACATGTATTTTGTTGGGGAATGATGGTGGGGTGAACTTTAAAACGTAAACAAAAGACAAGTAACAACAACAACAACAATAAGAACCTCATCATCATCAACATGAACTATTACAACAACCATACAACTCTTAAAGAGGTGTATTGAACATCCCATTCATTCAGCCAAACACACACACTCTCTACATGGTTCATTGTTTTTGTTATTGTTGTTTTCCAACCATTGTCAAGGTGTATACAAGGTTAGCAGCATGAAAATAAATATTGAAAGAAAACAATTTAAACAAAAATCTACTTCAAATCTACAAATATTTTGCTCCAACATGAATTTATTAAACAAATGTTTTTTTTTATATTTATACACAAACACTTCTTCTTGCTGCTCTATATTAGAGAAATCAGCAAAACAAAACAATTTTCAAAAGTATTTAAGGAATTTTGTTTTTCTATTCATTTGTTTTAAAGGTTCAAACAACTTTACTGGCAGCAACTAAAATAATTTATATTTGTTTCTTTAAATTTTACACTTTTTAATTAATTTTTTTTTTCAGTTTTGTTGATTTTTTCTAAAATTTATTTTAAAGCAAAGCTATACGTATTATTTTGTTTCAAAAAATGTATTTGAAAAAAAATACACTTCTCCACGTCTAAACTAGCGCCGGCGACAAGTTTTTGTTTACTAAACCAGACGTCGCTGAACGTGGTAGAAGAGCGAGCGCTAGCAGCTACACAAAAAAAAAATATAAAAGAAACAACAACAACAACAACAATATTATAAGTATAATAAAAATTCGATTATAAAAACAGCTATAGAAAAAAAACGCAACTCGGTTGAGACGTTTTTTAGTACATTTTTTGTTTTGATAGACCCAAAGAATGACAATAAAAAATTTCACACCAAAATATCGAAGAAAACACACAAAGTATTGTGTATTTGTTGTGTTCATCTAATGTCAATAAACAACAACAACTCTAATGACATTACATACTAAAATAACCGAAAATCGTGCCTCTAAAATAAGTGTTATCATCAAAATCAAACAGCTCTTTTTTGAAACACAGACTAAATTTCATGTTTTATTTGTTATTGTTGTTGCTGTGGATTTTTTTTTGCGTGAGAGAAGAAATTAAAAATGTTGCCATATTATCAATATAGTGTAAATATTGGTTTACAATTAAATAGATTAAAATGTGAAAATGAATTTCATTTGACCTACATGTAAAGAGAATTTGTTGGTCAAATATTACAAACATAATTCCAAACACTTATTTATAAAGGGTGTTTTTTTAGAGGCGATGAACTTTAAATTGGCCACAGTGATTTCTGTGACAGCTGATTTGACAGTTCTCGGCTGTTTTGAGGGTTGTTTGGATTGGCAATTTATCATTGAAAATCATGGTCCAATGCGACAAATTATTCATCATGCATTATGATCCATCAGAGCGATTAATTCGGGAATCTATGGATCATTTTCGCAAAACGATAATACTCATCCCGAACGACGCCGTGTTCGTGTTGATGATGATCCAAATGTGTCAAGTCGTCATAGTGCTCAATAATTAAACTTGTGTACATCCACTTTATGGAAAATTATGCTTAAGGATCTTGGTTTGCGTGCTTACAAGATTATCCTTGGCATGGTGAAAAAAAGCGGAACAGATGACTGAGAGATCATTACTTGATTTGGTCTATCGTCTCATCTGTATTTCTATACGGGTTCTTGAGGACCTGCCCAACTCATGCTCTGGGTGAAATCCTACATATCCCAGCATAACATATATTAATCACCCCTATCGTGAAAAAATGTGAAATTTGTGTTCCCATGAAATATCCATTTCCCTCGAAGGGAAAATTGCTATCGTGATATTCCCCTAAACTTTTCATTCACAATAGTTGATTTTGTTCGTAACAGCTGTTTAATGTTTACAAAATTCCATCTAAAAATTTCACAACATGGGGAATTTTTTCCCGTGAACAAAAATGGGAAAAGGGAAAAAATGGGAAAAGGGAATGATCCTAGTATTGCAGTATCAGACTATATGCCACCAACTTTGGTGTTGCATAGGAACTTTAAGGTTCTTATACGTGAAAGGGATGAGTGGATAAATCAGGCATGGTGACAGAGATTAAGGATTATTAGGATTTATATGAACCTGGCCACGAAGGCCACGCTGATATTGAACGTGCTGATTGTCTAGTCAAGGTCTTGAACCATTCTTTGTCATCCCATGAGGATACACAATGGAACGTATTCGTTCTGGGAATTTTCCCGATTTTGGGGTAATTTACCTGGACCTAGACAGTCCAAACGGTTCATTATTCTATCCAAACTTAGATCTCAATTATTGCTATCGCTCAGTGGAATCATTGGCCCATATGTCTTTACAAATAAAAATGGTCAGAACGTTATAGTCAATGGTAAGCGGTGTAGAGACATGCTTAAAGGCATTAGTATTGCGGACATGAGGTTTCAGCACGATAGTGAGAGAAATATTTGATAAACGAATAATTTCAAGAATTGGACCTGTTAACTGGCCACTTCGTTCATGTGATTTGATGCCATTTGATTATTTTTTCTGGGGATATTTAAGGATCCAGGTCAATGCAGATACACTAGAAACGATCGAGCACTTGGAAGCGAATATTCGACCCGTTATTGACGAAATTCAACCTGATTAAATTCGAAAGCTGTGTGAAAATTGGACCTCCAAGTTACGCCATGTACTCGCTAGCCTCCTCCATTACGATAACCTGAAGTGTAACAGATGCTACGTGAAGCCCAAGCAACCAGCCGAATTGACACCAAAGCCAAATATAAATGGCGTTAAGGCAACTCTATCTATTTGGTGGGAGCAAAAAGGGTCCTATCAATTATGAGCTGCTGAAATCTGATCAAACCATCACAGGGATCCTGTACCGAACGCAACTGATTCGTTTGGCCGAATAACTTCCAGAATATACGGCCAGACATGAAACCGTAATATTATATTTTGACAACGCTCGTCCACATGTTGCAATACTGGTTCAAAACTATTCAGAATGAAGTGGTTGGGAAGTGTTGCCTCACCCGCTTTATAGTTCCGACCTTGACCCTCTCTGGGATACTCTTCACTTTGGAACAGTGTATCCCATATAGGCTTTCTTGGCCTCAAAATATGAGCAGTTCTTTTGTCTCGGAATCCATATGTAGCCAGAAAATTGCTCAAATCTTTCAAAATAAAAGCTAAAAAATTCAAAAAATTCAGCATTTTAAGTCATACACCCAACAATATGCATCAAATAATTAACCAACTTATTGGCAAAAATTAAATTATTTCCACAAATCCTTCGAGTTCAAGTTACATGTTCGGCTTGATATTACAACTTTAATAAAAAATTCCCCGAATCAAAGCTGTTGCCAACGTATGATCAAACTGTTATTGCTTAAGACCTTTTTGTAACGCCTTCAAGTCTAAATTTTGCAATTTATTATATTCAGATTCTTATCAAAACGTGTGGCTTAAAACAAAACAAATGATATCAAGTTTTAAAAAACCAACAAACAACCATAAAGTTAATATTGTTTTTGAATAACATTATCAGAATTATATTGAGCTATAATCACTTAAATCTAATCAAAATTAAATTATTAATCAATAATATTGTTTTAACTATAGTTGCAATGAAATTTAAAAGTATGTCAATAAGAATAGTTATCAAAAGTTTCATTTCATTCAAAAATATTATAAGATTTTTATTAAAAAAACAAACAATAAATAGGCAGACGTCACAGTTTTATATCATCTGGAGAAAAAAGATCGATGAATTTTAAAGCAGTATTGATATTTGCATTAAACATTATCAATTTGCTAACTTAATAAATAAATACAAACAAATAATTGATAATGTTTGAAAAATTAAACCGAAGTCTGAAGTGCTAATTAGAGGAGACACGTTTTAGAAATTAAATTAATAAAATTTAAGTTCAAATATTTAATTTAAATAGCTAATACAGACAGCTTTTTGGTTAAAGATTAATAATTAAACAAACATTTAGGTTTTAATTTAAATATTTGTAGGAACATTAGGTTTACAGATGATGTTACAAAGAATTTTTTTGTTTTTATCACAATTTCTATTTAAATTTAGGGATTATCCTGATTAAATGCTAAAAAATAAAGATTTTTATAAACAAGCCTTATTTTGTTTTGAAAACTTGGCATCACTGCTGCAATGTCCAGTTAGTAAACAGAGAGACACAAACAAAACAAAAGAGTTGAGAGTAAACAATCCACCAATTTTTTGTGGTGAATATGTATTATGTGTGGTAGGTAAACAGCTAAACACACAAAGCGTAATGAAAACAGCTGTTTATTTTACAATTCGTTTACAAAAACGTTTTTAAGCTAAATTTTCTTAATATTATTTAACAATTTTGTTTATTTCTTATAAAATAAAGTGAATTATATTATAAATATTTATTTACTAAGTGGCTATTTACTCTATTTTTGTTTTGGTTTCTTTTTTAAGTGGTTTCTAGTTGTTTCTAATTAAAAAAATATGAAATGCAATTTTGCCGTAATAACAGGTTAATAAAAATATGAATATTATTTGTTTATTTGTTTTTTTCTTCATATTATAAAACGTTAATTAGCAAATAATAAGTATTTTGATAAACACAGAAATGAAACAATAATAAAAAACAAATAAATATCTCAAAAAGTAAATTTATTAATTGACAAAGTGTCATTATTATAACGTTTATTATTAAATATTGTGAACAAAAAAACAAATGAAATCTAACTTTAATTATGGTATTGAAAAGCCAATAAAACTCTTCAAATTCGAAAAATATAATTTAATATCTTATCATTGCTATAATTATAGACATACTTAAACAGAAGTATAAAGATATTTTTGGTATTCAAAATGCAAACAAATTTCTATTCAAATAAATAAATAAAATTTATTAAAAATAGCTAGCTTAAAGGGAAAAAAAAATATTGGGTGTATGACTTTAAAATGAAACATTTGTACAATATAAATTTATTAAAAGTATTGGCCATTGTTAGCTATGATCTTTTACCATCTTTCTGCCAACATATGGATTCCGAGCCAAAAGAAGTGCTCATCTTTTGAGGCCAAGAACGAATTAAGCCAAAAGGATACTCTGTTCCAAAGTAAAGCGTAACCCAGAGGGAGCATCAATCGAAACAAATACTAGTCGGACGGAGCTGATTTTTCTTTAGTCGGCTGACCGTCGGCTTTGAGCCGCCGCCGACCGTTTTTGGAGTCAGCAGCCCCACCGTGAAATTTAGTCGGCGCAGGTATCTGGGTCTGGACTATAAAGGGGGCTATGCAAAACTTCCCAACCACTTCATTCTAAATAGTTTTTAACAGATATTGCAATATGTGGTCGAGCATTGTGAATTGTCTCAAATTTTCTGAGTTGCACTATTATGCGAAGTGTCACAATAAATTCCCCCAGCAAAATAAAAATTACCCTAATGAGCATATTGCTAATTTAGTGTTAAACTTTCATTAGTGTTAATACATTGTTGTACAATCCCCCCAGAGAGTAAAGTAAACATTTTAAAATAGATTTTATTTTTTCAAACAGATAATTTCTTGCCTTAATTTTGTCGCAAATTTACAAAAACGCCTCTCTACTCATTGGCGGTTTGTCTTTTGACTGTTCTTTTTTATTTATTTTTATGTATTTTTTTTGCACTGTGTAAATGTTGTTTTGTTAATTGGTGAATGTATATTTCTGTCAGTTTTAATTGGTGCAGCTTAATAATATTTATGATCTACTGTGAATGTAGCATTAAATGTTCTTGTTAAAAGTGGCAAAAACAAAGTGAAAGAAAGAAATGTTGTACGGAAAACGCCAAAAAACCGCAAAATGAAAAATATAATTAATATGAAATGTTTGTAATGAATCGAGAAAGTACAAAATAGATTTCATAAAATTATGAAATATATGAGACAGGAAATTTATTTTCAAGAAAAAAAAAAACAAAATATGAATGCAAATTTCACAGTTTAACTTAAATAAGGGGGGATTTGTAAACTAGCAGTTACCAGAACTTGCTATTTAAATCATATTCTTCCCTATTGGCAATAACATGTGAAATTTATGTTCCCATGAAATATCCATTTCCTTTGAAGGCAAAATCGTATCGCTATCGTGATATTCCCATGAACTATTCATTCACAATAGTTGAATTTGTTCGTAACAGCTGTTTATTGTTTACAAAATTCCATCTAAAAATTTCACAACCTGGGGAATTTCTTCACGTCAACAAAGTTGATGAACAAGAACTGGGAAAAGGGAACATATTTCATGTGAAATATAGATTCGCGATTATGACTTAAAATACGGGATTTACAATAGATGGCGTATCTTTTGAACGCGGTTTTTGGTTTTCACAACTTATATGTCATTTTGAAGGGTACATATCTGTCATTTATTCTCACTTAGTTATCGAAGATTATTGTCTTTTTTTTGCTTCGAAAATGTCGAATTTTGTATCAACAAAGCGTCATATGCGGGAAGTTTCGCTTTACTTCTTTAATTTGAAAAAAAGAGCTGAAGCGCAGCGATTGCTCAGCAAAGCTTATGGTAAATGTGTTCCAACATGCGAGAGATGGTTTGTGCGGTTCAGAAGGGGTGATTTTGACATTGAAGACAAATATCGCCAGGCCATTACTACATGAAGATTGTTGTCAAACGCAACTTGCAAAATCATTGGGAGCTACTCAAATAGAAATTTCAAAGCGTTTGCAAGCAGCTACTCAAAAACAGGGAAATTAGTTATCATACGAATTGAAACTGAATGACGATTTTGCATGTCCTCATCATTTTGGCACCGAATCATTACTTGAGATGAAAAATAGATCCATTGTGATAACCCAAAGCGTAATAAATCGTACCGCAACCAAATATCCATAGCGCTAAGGTAATGCTCTGCATTTGGTGGGAGAAAAAGGGTCCAAAGAAGTTTGAAGACCAAAAATTGAATACATTACTCCCTGAAGATTGGTGTAAAACTCAATAACAAGAGCTTTCAAAATCATTGGGAGCTACTCAAGCAGCAATTTCAAAACATTTGCGAGCAGCAAGATTCATTCAAAAGCAGGGAAATAAGGTACCATACGAATTGAAGCCGAGAGACCTTGAAAGACGATTTTGCATGACCGAAATAATGATTGGACGCTATAAAAGAAAATCATTTTTGATCGGAATCATTACTTGCGATGAAAAATGGATTCATTGCGATAACCCGAAGCGTAAGAGATAGTCACCCCTATCGTGAAAAACATGTGAAATTTGTGTTCCCATGAAATATCCATTTCCCTCGAAGGGAAAATTGCTATCGTGATATTCCCCTAAACTTTTCATTCACAATAGTTAATTTTGTTCGTAGCAGCTGTTTATTGTTTACAAAATTTCATCTAAAAATTTCACAACATGAGGAATTTTTTCACGTGAATAAAGTTTATGAACGAAAAATGGGAAATGGGAACATATCTCATGTGAAATATTGATTCGCGATAGGGGTGAGTATGTGAAGCCCGGCCAACCAGCCGAATCTACAACAAAGCTAAATATCCAAGGCGCTAAGATAATGTATTTGGTGGGAGAAAAAGGGTCCAAAAAGTTTGAAGACCAAGAATGAAGATTGTTGTAAAACTCAATAACAAGAGCTTTCAAAATCATTGGGTGCTACTCCAGCAGCAATTTCAAAACGTTTGCAGCAGCAGGACTCAAGTACCATACGAATTGAAGCAGAGGGACCTTGAAAGACGATTTTGCATGACCGAAATGATGATTGAACGATATAAAAGACAATCATTTTGGCACTGAATCATGACTTCCGATGAAAAATGGATTCATTACGATAAAGAGTAAGAGATCGTATGTGAAGCCCGGCCAACCTGCCGAATCGACATGAAAGCCAAATATCCATGGCACGAAGGTAATGCTTTGTATTTGGTGGGAGCTAGAGGGTCCTATCTATTATAAGCTGCTGAAATCTGAACAGACCATCACAGGGAACCTGTAGCGAACACAACTGATTCGTTTGAAGCGAGCATTGGCCGATAAACGTCCGGAATATGCGACCAACATGAAACCGTAATATTCCATCATGACAACACTCGGCCATAGGTTGCAGTACCTGTTAAAAACTATTTAGAATGAAGTGGTTGGAAAGTTTTGCACCACCCGCATATAGTCCAGAACATTCCCCGTCCCACTACTATTTGTTTCGATCGATGCACAACGCTCTCTCTGGGATACGCTCTACTTTAGAACAGAGTATCCGATATTGGCTTGATTCGTTCTTGGCCTCAAAAGATGAGCAGTTCTTTTGATTCGGAATCCATATGTTGCCAGAAAGATGAGAAAAGTTCATGGCTAACAATGGCCATTTGCTTAAATAAATTGCTTTTGTACAAATGTTTCAAAATGAAAGTTAAACATTTAAAAAATACAGCATTTTTGAGTCATACACCCAACAGTTCCTACACCTCAGTTTACCCAGTCACTACCGAATTGTGGATTCTTTTTTATACCTACTAAAATATTCCTATTCTGGCAATCTCATACACTTCCCAGCTGTTCTAGGAGACTGTCCGCAACTTGAGATTTTACCTATCATTTAGGGTGACTAATAGTTACATAGCTAGCTTCGCGACTAGTTTCAACACGTGCCTGTCCTTATCAGGGGATCAATTGACCCTTTGGGATTACAAAGAGACTGTCCGATAGCTGTTCCAAAGTAGTCAGCGCATTGGATTCATATACCGGTTACATAGAGTCAGTTACCTTACTAGCTACCTAACTGGTTACTTGATCCGCTGTATAACCAGTTATTTTAGCATGTACGGGTGCTAATTGTCCTCAAAATAGTCAGTTAAAAAGACAGCTCATAGACAGTCCAATAACCTATTGCTTGTAAAAAACCCTATCTCCGACAATCTCCAATAGATAACTTCTGATTGGTAAAATGACTACTTTCTAAAGTGTAATCCAAAAGAAACGTTTAAAGTGACTACACTCTAGATTACTTAGAGCTACTAAAGTGACAATTGTCTTCCTGCTAGGTTACATTGTGATGTCAGTATACTTACGCAAAGATAAAATAAACTGTATGAATTTTACGAATTGCTCACAAAAAAGAGCAGTACAAAATAAATGTTTAAAGTGACTACACTCTAGATTACCTAGAACCAATTAAGCGACAATTGTCTTTACGCTAGATTACCAGGGATGTAGAATTACTCACAAAAAAGTGCAGTATAAAATAAATGATTAAAGTGGCTACACTCTAGATTACTTAGAGACATTTAAGTGACAATTGACTTCACTCTATATTACCTGGGATGTATAAAGTAATCAAATGTCACACACGTGTGACAAATGACCCAAAATATATAAATAAAAGCCAGCCATTAGTGACAATTACTGTCTCTAAGGAATACATTGACTACTTGCTTAACTATTGGGTTACTTGATATCTGCTTTCATATTACACACACCATTTCCTCTATTTTCAAGTATTTTTCTACTTCTTCTTAAAATAAACACCATTAAAAATAATTTTTTGTTCTTTTGCTTAATTTAAAAAATAAATAAATTAAAATCACTCACTCGTTAAATGAAAATTCAGTTTTTTTTTGTTTGTCTTAAATATTCAAATGGATTATTAAACATACCTGCAATGAAACAAGAAAAAATAAACAATTAAAGAAATATTTCATTTACAAACTTAATTATAAAGATTAAATTCAATTAAAACTAAAACTACATATAAAATACTTAAATTTATAAAAGTTCATAAATCAATATAAATAAATAACATTTGGCTTATAAGAAAAACGTCAACCCCCTAACGAAAACATTGAAAATAAGTGAAATAAATATAAGTTTACAAAAAGTTAATTAATTAATTAGCGTAATCAAACTGCTATAGCCTCACAAAATTCAAGCCAAATACGTCATTAACATGGCAACGAAATTTTAAATCAATACAACAACCTAAGAGTATTTAAAGCAGAATTTTTCTTAATTTTCAATTCGTTTACGAAAACAAAACCATTTTTTTTTTTGGGGATTTTATTGGCATTTTGTCAACTATTTTTTGTTTTTTGAAACATAAATCTTTAATTTGCTCTATGCCTTTAATAGCTGAACAAAATGGCAATCTAAAATAAAAATAAAAAAAAAAAATATAATGAAATATCTAGCTAAAAGATTAACACGGATAAAGAACGAAAAATATGTGTGATGATATTTTTATATTCATGAATTAAATTATTTACGAAGAATGAAATTGAAAAAAAAAAAAAATATTTTGTTTAATGATGAGTCAAGTTAAAGAAAACGGAAAATTGTTTAATGAAATTTGAAAGACAAAATAGATTTTAAATGTCATATGCAGTGGAGGTTAGTCTAAGAATTATAGAAATAGAAACACTGCTAGAAATAATTGCCTAGGAACCGAAATGTCGCATTCGCTATCGACATTTTTTCAACAACTATCAAATGACTGCAAATCTGTTAATAATAACACAGCAATTCTAGGACACTGTTCCGAACTAGTGATTTTACTTATCATAAAATGTGACAACTAGTTACATAACTAGCTACGTGACTAGATACTTTAACACGTACATGTCCTAAGCAGGGGTGGTTCCTTTGGATTACAATGAGACTGTCTGATAAATGGACCAAAGTAGTCAATGCATTGGCTTCACGTACCTAACTGGTCACTTGATCAGCTACATAACTAGTTATTCTATCATGTACAGGTGCTAGTTGACCTCAAATAGTCAGTCCAATAACCGATTGTTTGTAAATAAAACTTCCTCCGACAACTCTCCAATAGATTGCATCTGTTGGGTGGGATTGGTAAAATTACTACTTTTTAAAGTGCAGTACAAAAGAAACGTTTAAAGTGACTACACTCTAGACTACTTAGAGACACTAAAGTGATAATTGACTTGAAAGAATATAAACTGTATCAAAACAAGTAAGAGAGCTATATTCGGCTGTGCCGAATCTTATATACCCTTCACCAAATTATACTTTAAAATATTTTTTTTTTAAATATTTTTAGGTAAACAAAATTTAATTTTTTTTTTAATTTTCAAAAAATTTTTTTTAATTGTTTTGTAAAAATTTTTTTTTTTCGAAAACAAATGTATGACAAAAAAAAGTTTTTGATGAAAAAAAAATTCGGGTTAAAAAATATTTTTCCCGATTTTGACCCATTGTAGGTCCAACTTACTATAGCCTTATCTACATCGTTGCAATGAACTTTGAAATATCTATCATTAGATATCCATATTGTCTATATTAATGACTTAGTAATCCAGATATAGATCAACAAGTAAGAGTGCTATATTCGGCTGTGCCGAATCTTATATACCCTTCACCAAATTATACTTCAAAATTTTAAATATTTTAAAAATTTAATTTTTTTTCCAGTTGTTTTTTTAATTTTTTGGAAAAAAAAATTTTTAGATTGTTATTTTAAATTGTTTTAATTTTTTTTTTAAATTTAAAATATTTTTTTTTGATTTTTCAATTTTTTTTTTGAAAAAAAAAATTCGGGTTAAACATTTTTTTTTCCGATTTTGACTCATTGTAGGTCCAACTTACTATAGCCTTATCTACATCGCTGTAATGGACTTTGAAATATCTATCATTAGATATCCATATTGTCTATATTAATGACTTAGTAATCCAGATATATGTAGATCAAAAAATAGGTCAAAAATCGAGGTTGTCCCGGTTTTTTGCTCATATCTCCGTTATTTATGGACCGATTTTGCTGATTTTTAAATAGCAAACTTCTCGAAAGCATGTCTGACAGAATTATGGAAGATTTGGATCCCGAAGATATCTGGGGTCTTCAGAAAATTGATTTCAACAGACGGACATGGCTTAATCGACTCCGCTATCTATAAGGATCCAGAATATATATAGTTTATAGGGTTGGAAATGAAAAATGTAGAAATTACAAACGGAATGACAAACTTATATATAACCTTCTCACGAAGGTGAAGGGTATAAATTATATCAACACAATTTGTATAAAACCAGTATGTCGAATTAATCACAAAGAAAAAGTGTAGTACAAAAGAAACGTTGAAAATGACTACACTCTAGACTACTTAGAGACACTTAAGTGACAATTACCTGGGATGTATAAAGTAACCAATAGACTTCTCTTTGCACTACAAAGAGCACATTCGAGACAAATGACCCAAAATGTATAAATTTAAAGTCAGCCAAGTGGTCCGACATAACTGCTGGGAACTTGTGACTGACCAATGATTTTTTCACCACACTAATACAGTGTGGCCATATTTGAATGTCAAGCCAACAAAATTTCCTCCTTTGCCACCCGTTGTGTTAATATAATATTGAGATTTACACATGTGAGCAATTGTGGGGGCAGCATCAGTAGTATTTTTTTTTTTCAAAAGGTGCATAAAATAAAAATTGGCAGCCACTTAAAAAGGAAATAATAAGTTGTAGGGGATTTGTAAAAATAACTAAAATGAAAGAAAAAAAAAACTCATGGGCCAAAACCATAGCAAATTGTTTGCAGGTGTGCAAGTGATGATGTTTTAATTTTAAAATGATTATTTTTCGTTTTTTTTATTTGTTGCTTAACTAATTCTAAAGAAACAAAAAGAATAAAATTAAATTTTCTTATTTGTCTGCCATAGTACTAGCTAGCTGTTGACAGACAGCTGTGTTTTTAAGAAATGCCAAATACAAAAATAATTATGTATTACGAAAATTAAGTAAATATACACGAATTGTGCTTTCTTTGTAGGAAAAACAAGAAAGATGTATTTTTAATTTCAACAAATAATTATTTTTTTTTTGTTTAATTTAGCAACCTTCAAGCTAAATGCAACTAATTAAACAAGAAATCAAATATTTCTTTTTGTTTTTTTTTTAAATTTTCACTGAAAGTGACAAATTTCAGGGTTTCAAAATTTCAATTTCATCAGCCAACGTCATTATAATAAACATTTTAAATGAAAATATTTTTTATTTAATTGTTTAATTATACAAAATGTCATGTGTAAAAAGCATATAATTTTTATTTCCTTTGAAATGTATATTTTCAAATTGTTTTCGCTTTCTTTAGTTCTTGAGCTGGCGGTAATAAAAACTTAATTACTTTTCTTTGTTTATATAAAATAAACAGGGAAATTATTATTAATGGCAAGCATGTGATTGAAATGTTTCGTTTAAAATTTATAATTTTCTACATAATCATATCAATTTTATATTGAAAATTAATTCTGAAATACTTATAAAGTTCTTTGGAAATCCTAAAATTTGGAAAATCTGAAATACAAAAAAATTAATTGAAATTATGACATTTCAATTAATTTTAATAAATCATAAATCAAAATAAATCATGGTAAAATTTAAGGACTCTTTAAACTATCAAATCAAAACTCCTGGCATCATTCAGAAACACTCTTATATACAGTTATTTTTTGCTAAAGAAATAAAAATATAATCTGCTAATCTAATTTCTTTTTAATTAATAAAATTATAAGAAAATCCTTTATTGAAAAATGTAAAAAATAAAAAAAATTAACCGCCCCCGGGTGGGCTCGAACCACCAACCTTTCGGTTAACAGCCGAACGCGCTAGCCAATTGCGCCACGGAGGCACTTGGCAGGCGTTTTGCAAAAACATTATATTTGCAAGCACTCAATGTTTGTATAACAAACAAAAACAACAACAATCGCTTTAAGTGGTGAATTGCACACACCAACAAATAAAATTTCTAAATAAAGAATTGACGAGAAAATAAACATGAGTAGGGGAAATTCAACTCATATGAAAAGCACAGTGGTAGAATGGAAATAAAGTGCGAATAATATAAAATTAAATTGATAATAAAATGCAACATAATTGAAAATTTTAATGATTTTTTTACGCTTTAATGGCCAACATACAACCTGGCAAGGGGATTTGGTGATCCAATAGTTTTGATAGGCAGTTAAAAGTGGAGAGTTTGATTTCCTCGCGTATTATGGGGACATTGAGATCCCTATGGCTGCTATTATTGTGAATGTACCATGGGGCACCTGTTATGGTCCTTAATAGTGCTGACTGCTTCCTCAACGTTAGATGAGGAGGCTGTTCCCCATAGCCGAATGCCATATAGCCATATCGTTTTTATAACTGTTGGAGTACAAAGTGCATTTGTTAAAAACAGTCTAGAGAAGACCGTGGGCCAATTAGTCAGTGCAATTGAACTGACTTTAATTTTATTTTTGTAACCTGGGCTTCAGTATGGTGGGTCTAAGTTAAACGGCGATCGGCGATGGATACCGAAATATCTCACATGGAATCTGGAATTTCTGGAATTTTGATATTATTTATCTAAGAGTAAATGTAATGTGAGTACATTTTGTCGTATTGAATTTTATTTTCCATTTTCAACCATTTTTCCAAATCGCCGATGTGAGACTGGAGTTTTTCAGAAGCTATGTATGATTTTACACAGGGCAAGTTTTCTTTCCGCAAGTCTGAGTTCATAGGTGAGAAAGGCAAGAAGAAAGAAGAGGTATACACACTTGATTGTACTGGCAAGTCTCTTCAATTCTCTTTTGTTTTCTCATTTTCATTATGGCGTCTATTAGGTTTTGACATACAAAATTGTGTAAAAAGACCATCATCTTTCTTGTACATTCGCATGTAGTAATCTAATACTTTTCTGTATTAGTCCATCGTACCAGACTTTATCGAAGGTTTGAGATATGTCAATAAATAATGCAGAGCAATCATGCTTGCTCTCGAAGGTTTTCCGAATAAGAGTATAGTACTATCCGATGTACCTGTTCGATAGTACTATGCTTCCTTCTGAAACCAAATAGGTGGTCAGGAATAGTGGAATTTTCCTCAAGAAGTATTTAAGTCTCTGAAGTAGCAAGTTTTCAAAAAGTTTTGAGAATATTGATCAGACTTATCATCGTGGTAGCAATTTTATCTATACCAGGTGCTTTTCCAGCCTTTAGACCAATGGTGCCCCTTCATTGTGCTTTCGCGCTGACTAAAAACACACATATTCTTATTCTGTTTTGTTTAGTAGTTATTGATACAGCGACGAATACACATGCTAAGCAGGTGTATTGCTATTTTTTTAATTTTTTGTTCATGATCACTGAAAGAAATAGTTGGATTGTTTAATATATTTCAAACTTTAAAAAATCATTGAAGTATTGTCTGGATTTTTCTCTCAATTTACTTCTGCGAACTTTTTTTTCACATTTCAAATGATTTTAATCAAAACGAAATATTTTTCATATTTTAAATATTTACAAATTTGCCCAAAACTATTAATATCGAACTCTAAATTAATGAGCTATGATATTATGTCGCAGACAATTTTATTAAGATTGTTGACTTGAAGTCTTAAAAAAAATATTGACATCTTGTATTTAGTTCACTAAACTTTTTGTTCAGTGGAGCTCTCTTTCGCTCACCAACACAACTGCAGTTTTTGCTTGGGAGATCCCTGTTTTAGACCTTTGATTGTCGTCTTCACGGTAGAGAACCGGAATTTTTTTTGGTGGTGGCACTACATTATTTATAACATTATCACTAATAGATGAATGTGTATTATTTGGGGTAAATACATTATCCAAATGCTTGGCAAATGCTTCGATTTTTTCTATAGTATTTTTTGCCCATTCTCCTTTCGGAAAATTATCAGCATATTACCTAATTGTCGCAAGGGAATACCCCAATATTCAGTACTTTATCATATCTTCAAAAAACTCCTACATGTATGATAGAGGGAATAAGTGAGTCATTAGTTGAACTCGGGGTTAATGACTTTCTGGTGAGTGGGATAGTTTCGATGCTTGGTAGCAGAATTATCAACTCAAGCCTAGGGGATGACAGGATTAAAAAACGAGTTACCAGGAGTACACCGCAGGGTGGAGTATTGTTTCCCCTGTTATGGTTACTAGCGGTGAACTCTATTCTCAAGATCTTTGAGTCTAAGGGTAGGAAGATAGTTGCTTAAGAGGATGACTTTGTGATTCTGATCAAGAGAAAATTTCTTCCGACAATCAGCGAAATCATGCAGGCGGCATTAGGCGATCTCTAAAGGGGTTGGGTGCAAACCCAACGAAAACAGAGTTAGTACTCTTTACCAGGAAATATAGGGTAGGCTGTTTTAATTGGTCGGAAATAGACCGCTTTGAGCTTACTCTAGCAGATGGAGCCAAGTATTTAGGGAAATTCCTTGATAACAAATAATCATGGAAAATGTCTACTACACTGCCTACTACACCTGTAGAAACTCTATTGGTATGAACATCGGTTGTAAAACCCATTATTACTTATGTTTATACAGTTTGGTGGAAGGAGAAAAAGTAGTTACAGAAAGATACTCAGTAAAGTTTAGAGATGATTGGCATCACTTACCGTCACTTACATCATGTTACCGAAGGCACCCTTCGGTACGGAAATATACGGAAAGTGTTGGGGCTAGGAACTAGCTTAGATTCTTTGAGTCTTCTCTAGTAAGAAAAAGTAGTTACAGAAAGATACTCAGTAAAGTTTAGAGATGTGCTTCCATTGGTATCACCGGTGTCATCGGTAGCACACCTCAGGCAGCATTGGATATAATCCTTAACTTACAGTCAATTGAAGAATATTAGATTCTTTGAGTCTTCTCTAGTAAGACGGGTCACGAAAATTTTGTACGAGGTATGTCTAATTGGTCAGGCTATCATCCCTACTGGGATTTCGGACCATAGGGTAACGACTTTAGACTGCGGTATTTCACCTGCAATTGCGTTTCGAAGTAGGGACGAGTGGGTAGGATCTGAAAAGCTGTTTGAAGGGGGTGAAGTTTTCATTGATGGATCCAAAATGGAAACTGGCATAAAACATAAAAGTGTCAAACAGACTCCCAGGCAAATGCAGTCTCTTCCAGGCGGAGATCCCAGCAATCTGGAAAGCCACGGACTTGATAAGGGCACACATAACAGAGGGGTATGTAGTGACAATTTATGTTGATACTGAGGGGCTTTGAAATGCCATATGGTACACTGAACTGTAAGAGGGCTCTACAGGGCAATGAGATAGCAAATGAACTGACCAGACGGATCTGGACTATAGTAATAGGCACGGGGAGGTTAAACCTCCTATATGCCGATCTTCCAAAGATACCGGGACTCTACGAACCAATCCTGGTGTAGTAGGAAGGATTGCAGAGTTATTTGGTCAAAGTTGGATGCAAAGGCAACCAGAACACTAATTGGGTTGGATAGGAAAAGTCTCAGGTCTTTAGTAGTAGTGATAACCGGACACTGCTCAATTGCAGTCTTCATTGGTAAATGGGATAGTTATGGGCGCACAGGACTTCTGTAGGTTGTGCGAGGATATTGAGGAACTAGCAACAGTGGAATATATTCTGTGTACCTGTCCTAGATTACAGGATCTCAGGCAAAATTGATGAACTAGGGGGTATAGCTAGATATCATCTAGGAAGTCTACTAGGCTTTATCAGGGGAATAGGCTGGCTATTTTTAGGTAACGGGACTATGTGAGTCTCAGTCTATTCTGATTTTCAATTTAATTATGTTTATGGCACCTGACTTTCTTCTTTTTTCTCTCCAATTTCATTTCTTCTCTTCACTCTCCGAGTGGAAGCATATTTCTATAGTACACAACCCATCAAATCTATCTATCTGTCTTGGAACAGAGTATTCGATATTGGCTTGATTCGTTCTTGGCCTCAAAGCAGTTATTTTGGCTCGGAATCCATCTGTTGCCAAAAATATAGGAAAAGGTCACAGCTAATAATGGAAATATTCACTCCTATCGCGAATCAATATTTCACATGAAATATTTTCCCTTTTCCTTTTTTCGTTCATCAACTTTGTTCACGTGAAAAAATTCCCCTTGTTGTGAAATTTTTAGATGGAATTTTGAAAACAATAAACAGCCGCTACGAACAAAATCAACTATTGTGAATGTAAAGTTCATCGTGATATTCCCGATAGCAATTTTCCCTTGGAGGGAAATAGATATTTCATGGGAACAAAAATTGCACATGTTATTGCCGATAGGGGTGAATATTTTTATTTAGGCTCAAGTTCATTAAATTGATTTGCTTAGAAATACAATTTATTTTATTAAATTTTCATAATTTTAAAGAATACTGCAAAAGTTATATTTAGACACACGGCAGAATGGAATGCAAATGTTTCAAAATAAAACATAATTTAAAAAAAATATATCTATATATATAGAAATGAAATGGTCAATGTATGTATGTAATGTCATCACGTGAGAACGGCTGGAGCGATTTGGCAGATTTTTTTATTCGATTCGAAATTTTCAGGAGATGGTTTGTAAAGAAAAAAATTTAAAAATTCCGGGTAAAACTCGGATTTTTTTTGAGTCCAGCCAACTGTAATAAAAATGCTCCCTAAGGTATGCAGTACAAATTTAGATATTTTATATGCAAATAAATAAGAACAGGCAGGTAGGTTTATGTGGGTTGAAGAAACATGAAGAACTAACATTAGTAAATGCTACCGGGCGAAGCCGGACGGGTCAACTAGTTTTAAATAAAATAAAGGAAAGCTTCATACAGTTATCTAGTCCATATTCTTATATCATAGAATTCATAACAAAAATTGACTTGTTTTATTAAGCTAATTATTATATCATAAATTTCACCAAGAAGAGGAAGTTTAAACAATTGTTTCTTTCAAAATTCATATTAACTGGAATTCTATTGTTAATTGAAAGGCAAATAAAGACAAATTGAATAAGTAAATTAAATATTTAGCTAATTATCTAAATGCAAATGATAATATAATTCTATAACAAATTCAAATCCAATTTTATAACAGAATTTCCAAACATTTAACATTAAAACACAGGTGATAATGAAATGAAATGTAGCAGGAGTTCAGAACAGGCAAACAGCTGTTTAGAGTGATAACAATAATTTTGAAACTAGAAAATTGAAATGATAACAAAAAATAAAAACAAACATAAAATGACAAGTGTTTAGGCAAGTGAAATGCAGTAATTGTAAAGGGAAAGAGGCAAGTGTATAAAATCATATATATAAAAAGGTTATCAAATTGATAACAAAATAAAATGAAATGCTTTTATTAGTACTTGCTAAGTTAATAATTAACAAAGATGTTTTTAAACAAAAATTATGAAAAAATAGCAAGCTAATTTCTTTGTCTTAAAGGCAAGTTATTACAGTAATTATCAAGTAGAGAGTAAGAGAGAGAAAGATTATCATTTTGGGGGTAACTTTACTTACCCTATGAAATCTTTGATAAAACAATAAACTTTAAATAAACCACGATCATTATTGAGTAAAACGTCGGGTTTCAAAACGGGCAAATAACAATTGCATTGGTGTTGATGTTGCTGTGGATGTGGCGGTTGCTGGGTTGTTGTTGTAGTTGTTGCATGTTGCTGCTGTTGGGGCAAATGTGCATGATGACTGCTATGGGGTAATTGTTGTGTTGTTATAGGCGTTTGATGATGTTGTTGATGAAGTTCTAAACCCGTTGTTGTAGGGGCAGCCATTAGTAATTTAAGGAATTGTTGTTGTTATACAGCAATAGTAATATAAATAGCACCACCAACATTTATTTGTTTGTTTATTAATTGCAATTAATTTTCTACAAATAGTTTGGCATTTGTTATTATTGTTATTGTCACTGTCATAGTTGTGGGGAAAGTGTTGTTTGTCGTTGTTGTGTTAAATGTTTTAAATTTGTTGTTGAGTTATTTTATAGCAATTGTGTAGTTTTAGTTAGCAGCAACACCTCCAAATTTTAAATTAGTTTTCTTTAACATTTTACACCCTTTTCTGGTGTATAATTAAGGGGTTTTATCAATTGTTTATTGGTTTTTTGGAAATTGTTAATTGTAGAGCCACCATAAAATTGTTAATATTGTTTCTATTTTATATAAGATTTCAATAAAATTAGAAAGGATTTTTGTTAAAAAAAACAATAACACAGGGCAACAAAATCGAACAAATTTTGGAGGCTTTTTAAACCACTACACAATTTTGATGTATTGTGGTTCCAGTAGTACAAAAATGGTAAAATTTTTTAATTCTATTTTTCTAAAATTGTGAATTTTGTTAGATGTTTCTCCACATAATTTATGATAACTCAAAAAGGGTTAGACCGATATTATTGAAGTAAACTTAGAAAAGTTCAAATTCAAAAAAGTTAATCTGTTAATATATTGCATTTTAATCGGCTCAGTAGTTTCGGAGTTATAATCACAAATTGAAGTAAAAAACATATTTTTTTACGTGAAAATAGCAAATTTTTTGTTTCAAAAAATCATGAAAAATCGAAAACGTTAGAAATTGTTCAGGTTTATTGCTTTATCGCAAAGCCTCATATAATAGCAACAAAATGAGATATCGATCATACAAATCGATTGATTCTTTTCGAATATATTCACAATTAAGTGAATTCGCTCATTTTCACAAAATTTTAGTTTTTTGTTTGATATACATAAAATTGAGCAGTTAATGTTCTTCTTTCGATTGATTGAATATTGAAAACATTTTCTCCATCAGTAGTTTTCAGCTCAGTAGTTTTGGAGTTGTAATAATGAATTCAAGCAAAAAAATATATTTTTGACGTGAAAAAAGCAAATTTTTTTGTTTCAAAAAATCATGAAAAATCGAAAACGTTAGAAATTGTTCAGGTTTTTACTTTGTCGCAAAGCCTCATATAATAGCAACAAAATGAGGTATCGATCATACAAATCGATTGATTATATTCGAATTTATTCACAATTAAGTGAATTCGCTCATTTTCACAAAATTTAACTTTTATGTTTGATACACATAAAATTGAGTAGTTAATGTTCTTTTTTCTATTGATTGAATATTGAAAACATTTTCCCCATGCTATGTACAAATTTTCACATATATATTGCGTTTGAATCGGCTCAGTAGTTTTGGAGTTATAATAACGAATTCAAGCAAAGAAATGTATTTTTTACGTGAAAATAGCTAATTTTTTTTGTTTCAAAAAATCATGAAAAATCGAAAACGTTCGAAATGGATCAGATTTATTGCTTATCGTAAAGCCGCATATAATAGCAACAAAACGAGCTATTGGTCATACAAATCGATTGATTATTTTCGAATTTATTCACAATTAAGTGAATTCGCTCATTTTCACAAAATTTTAGTTTTTTGTTTGATATACATAAAATTGAGTAGTTAATGTTCTTCTTTCGATTGATTGAATATTGAAAACATTTTCCCCATGCTATGTACAAATTTTCACATATATATTGCGTTTCAATCGGCTCAGTAGTTTTGGAGTTATAATAACGAATTCAAGCAAAAATATTTATTTTTTACGTGAAAATAGCAAATTTTTTTGTTTCAAAAAATCATGAAAAATCGAAAACGTTAGAAATTGTTCAGGTTTTTACTTTGTCGCAAAGCCTCATATAATAGCAACAAAATGAGATATCGATCATAAAAATCGATGGATTATTTTCGAATTTATTCACAATTAAGTGAATTCGCTCATTTTCACAAAATTTAACTTTTATGTTTGATATACATAAAATTGAGTAGTTAATGTTCTTCTTTCGATTGATTGAATATTGAAAACATTTTCCCCATGCTATGTTTTAATTTTTACATATATATTGCGTTTCAATCGGCTCAGTAGTTTTGGAGTTATAATAACGAATTCAAGCAAAAAAATGTATTTTTTACATGAAAATAGCAATTTTTTTTTTTAAAAATTATGAAAAATCGAAAACGTTAGAAATTGTTTAAATTTATTGCTTTATTGCAAAGCCACATGTAATAGGAACAAAATGAAGTATCGATCATAAAAATCGATGGATTATTTTCGAATTTATTCACAATTAAGTGAATTTGTCTACTTTGAGTGTAAATTTTACATGCGTTTTGTTATTGTAACAAAAATTTTAACAAAATTTTACCATTTTTGTGCTTAGGTAACAATGATGCATCAGTGGTTAGTGAAGCCTTTTTTTGCTGTTGACCTGTGTAATTTAGGATAGTAATAAAGATTTGCAAAGAATTTAACAAAAATCCAACAAAAACAAAGGAATTAAGAAAAAAATCAATAGAAATCAAACAAAATTTTGTAAAATTTTTTATAAATATGAGAATGAATGGAAAATATTATACACACACTTGACATTTAGACATACAACACATTACATTTACAATAGCAAGGAAAATTTTATGATTTGGCAGCAGTTTAAATTATTAAAGCTTAAAGAACAAACATTAAAGCATTTTACTACAAAAAGCTTTTCTCAACAGCTTTTAGTTTCTGGCTGCAAAAAACTGTACTTTAAGCTTAAATAATTTAAAATCCTTTCAAATCTATTATAATTTGTACTGGTAAGGACATAATATAATAAAAGACAAAGGAAATGTTATGTGATTAAAGTTAATTGATAGTTAATGGGCATACATATCAAGTGAAAAATTTATAAACTAAATGAGAATTATACTTTTTTTTAAAACAATGCATTTTAGGCAGTGCTGAATGAAAATGAGTGCATAACATGTGAATATTTCATGAGTTTTAGAGTGTTTAAAATGTTTAGAAATCACAAAATGTTTTAAAAATTTAGCAATAACAAATAATCTTTATTATTTTCTAAACTATCAGACTAAGGGAATCATTTTATAAAAGGAAAGGAAATTAATGTTTTGTCTAAATTTTAAAACCTCTCTAATTTCTTTACAACCTCACCCCACTGTCTCATTAACCATTTCTTAACTCTGGTTACTCTTTAACATAATTACAAGCAGTATGTGGTGGAATTTCACCACCCAATTAAAGTGTGGTGAATTTAAATTATTAATACAGTGGTGCTACTACCAAAAAGTCATGATATGTAATCTCATATCTGTCACATATTTAATGACAATTAAACCCTACATTGACCTACATAAAATATTCATTTATACATATTTATGTATAGATTACAATGTAAGTATAACATTTACTTAGCTCCCTCTTCATTCTTAATAATAAATTCTAACAAAATGTTTTTTTTTTGTTTAACTAAAAGTGTGTTAAAACATGTATTTATACTATGTGTAATACAAAACACTTTTTCTATGCTGATTATTATGATGAATAATAACACACATAATAAAAGTTTTTATAGTTTTTTTTAGCTGTTTTATGGTCAATTTAACAAGCATTAAACAAATACTAAAAATTAAGGAGTGCCTCCTTAAAACAAATGTTTACTACACAAAATTAAAAAGAATTTTTGTGTCCCTACTGTCCTTTATAATGGATGTACATATGACTTAAAAAAGCGAGATTTACTATAGATGTCGTAACTTTTGAACGCGATTTTTATTTTTAATAACTTATATGTCATTTTGAAGGGTACATATCTGTCATTTATTCTCAACTTAGTTATTGAACATTATAGAATAAACAAGGTTTTTTTTTGGTTCGAAAATGTAAAATTTTGTGCTAACAAAGCGTCATATGCGGGAAGTTTTGCTTTACTTCTTTAATTTGAAATATGAAAGAGAGCTCTATTCGGCTGTACCGGATCTTATTGTAATTTCAAATAAAAAATGGTGAAACAAATTTTATGGCAAAAAAAATTTAAAATTTTTTTAAAATTAAAACAAAAAATTTTAATTTTTTTTTAAAATTAAAAACAAAAAATTTAATTTTTAAAAAAAATTTTAATTTTTAAAAAATATTTTTTTTTTTAATTTTTTAAAATATTTTTTTTTTCAATTTATGACAAAATTATTGACAAAAAAATTTTTTGGTAAAGAATTCGGGTTAAAAAATATTTTTCCCGATTTTGACCCATTGTAGGTCCAAATTACTTTAGCCTTATATACATCGTTGTAATGGACTTTGAAATATCTATCATTAGATATCCATATTGTCTATATTAATGACTTAGTAATCCAGATATAGATTAAAAATAGGTCTAAAATCGTGGTTGTCCTTTTTTTTTATATAGCTCAGCCTTTTGCAGGCCGATTTTCTAGATTTTAATTAGCAACTGTACCGGATCAATAGCGGATATATTGATTGATGTATGAATCATTTGGGGGCTACGGAAAGTTGATTTCAATATACAGACGGACATGGCTATATTGACTCCACTATCTATAACTTTGTGGGATCGCAAATGAAAAATGTAGAAATTACAAACGGAATGACAAACTTATATATACCCTTGCCACGACTGATGAATGGTATAAAAAAAGTAACCGCTGAAGCGAACCGATTGCTCACCAAAACTTATGGTGAATCTGTTATATCTGTTTCAACGTCCGAGAGATGGTTTGTGCGGTTCAGAAGTGGTGATTTTGACACAGAAGACAAAGATCGCCAACCAAAAAAGTTTGAAGATCAAGATTTGGATTCAATACTCCATGAAGATTATTGTACATCCCAACAATAGAATGCAGTATTATTGTAAGCTACTCAAGCAACAATTTCAAAAAGTTTGCGAGCAGCAGGATTCATCCAAAAGCAGGGATATTGGGTACCATACGAACTGAAGCCGAGAGACCTTGACAGACGATTTTGCATGTCCGAAATGATGCTTGAATACCGTAGGCCCGCCATATCTAAAAAACTTAAAAGAGATGGAGCAAAATTAAAAAAAATAAATAAATAAACCTAAATAACTCTTGACCTAAAAGTGATAACCTACATATTTTGTAGATCTTCTCTAGGACTATTTATATATTTTAAACTAGTTGATCGCCCCGGCTTCGCCCGGTAGCATTCTTCAAGTTTCTCCAACCCACGCACACCAGCCTGTTCTTATTTATTTGCAAATAAAATATCTGAATTTGTACTGCATACTTTAGGGAGCTTTTTTATTACAGTTGACTGGACTCACAAAAAAAAAAATTTCCGAGTTTTACCCGAAATTTTTGAATTTTTTGGAATTTTCTACTGAAAATTTCGAATCGAATAAAAAAAAACCAGCCAAATCGCTCCAGCCGTTCTCACGTGATGACATTACATACATGGACCATTTCATTTTTATATAAATAGATATCAGCTCATTCGGATCATAAATAGATTTTTGGCGATTTTTTTTTTTAAAAATATGAGACCCAAGGTGGCGTGTAATTTGGCATCTTTTCCGGCAAAAATTTTCGTAGAATATTTTAATCCTTAAATGTTCTTTTTGAAAGGAATTTTTATAATTTTCTCGAAAAAAGGGTGAAATTGACCCCTTAAGAGAGGAGATAGAGGGTTAAGTTCCACAAAAATAATCCCCATAAAATTCCACAATATAACTCTGACAATAAGAATTCTCTCAGACATTAACTTATAACATTTTTTCAGTTAGTTTAATGCTCCCTTCGATCAAAAGATGAAAACTTTGACGCACTGTAAAAAAAAAATTCAGACCAGCTGGACTATAAGTTTATTTTACAAAAATTATCTACTCAACATGCCCATTCAGAATTATGGGGTCGCTTATCTGTTCCAATCAAAAAGTCTCAATTTGATAGACATTTATGAATGTTCTAGCCGTCTAGCTTCTTTCATTTGGGCCCTATCGTGTTTCCAACAGACAGACAGACGGACGGACATAGCTAGATCGCCTTAAAATCTTATGAGGACCCGGACAGTGTGGCAACAAATTTTAGTAACAGGTGGCCTTTTCAAAATTCTAATTTAAAACAGTTGCCACATGATTTACTTTATAATTTTTACAATTATGTCCAATAATTTTCAATCAAAATTTTTTTGTTACATTTTAAGATTAATTTTCCTCAACATAATAATTGTTATTTGTTGTTTAACATTTATAATTTAGTTGTAGTTGTGGCTGACAACTACAAACCATTGCATTCAACAAATCTAAACAAACCAACCATGTTGTTGGTTTTTACTTAACAAATGTTGACAAGTAGAGCTAACTGTCTGTCTGTCGCTCCCACCAAAGTGTTTGTAAACTTTAAGTAGTCATAAATTAGTACTAGCACAAGAGAAAGATAGAAGCCGAAGAAGTATGTGTGTCAGTTGTCATTGTCATTATAAACGCAAAATGAAGAATCAGAGGCGTAAAGCCCACAAACTATAAAAAGGGGAAAATGTTAAACCAAAATTCCTCACAATATAATAAGGGCGAAAACTAAGACCCTGTCTCTGTTATCATTACAAACATTGTAACCAAAATCTTTGCAAGTTAGTTCAAGTTTTTATAAAGATATGTACTCCACTAAGTATATGTGTAGAAATGTAATCATATTAATGATCTTTATCTCTATCATTTGATATGATATGAAAAGTGTAGCTGTTGTAACTGTCATTTTTATACATCAGTCAAACAAACACATGCTTTTATTAATGTTACAATGTTTTCCCAACCACAAACAAAATGTAAAGGGCGCTCACCAAAATTTTCCATTTTCTAAGGTTTCATTTTTTTTTTTATTACTTTTTTTCTAGCAGCTAATCATTACTAATGTTTTCAAAAGATCTTAAGAGTTTTGAGGAAAAAGGGTTTATGTTTTAGTACAAAAAAACAAAAAAGATTAAATTACCATCAAAAGGCCACAAAGAAAACTTAAATGCGAAAATTATAATTTGCTAGCAGAGTTTTGAAAGCAACATTAAGGGAAAAACTAAGAAATTACGCTTTTGAAGTTTGCTGACTTAACTCAAGGGCTTACAAAAAAAGTAATACGAGGAAAAGTTGAACATTTTGCAAGAACTTTAAACTGGAAATTGAGAACAGTTAGGAAAATATTGAAAAAAGTGGCTAAAAATACGACTATATACAAAACTACAACAACACGCTTCTTTAAACTTATTACAACAACAATATACGCTTAGAATCAATGTAAAAAATTAATTTGGAAAAAAAAATATTTTGAGGTTGTCTTATATTTTGCTTCATAACTTTTTTACTACTAAACCGATTTTGCTGATTTTCAATACCAAACAGCTTAGGACAATGGTAATTATTTTAAACGAATATCATTAAATTCACTTGTGTATTTGGGGCTTGAGAGTGATTTACACACACATACCAATAAAGGCACAAAATTAAAAAAATTTCGAATTTCACAAAAACTAGGAAAACATTATTGAATTTTATACAAATTAGTAAAATATATAACAATGAATGCTATCACTTTAAAGTCTCACTTACTCCTTTCTATTTTTACCCAAACTATTTGCATAACACCTAAAGACGCCTCCACACATTTTTAACTATTCTTCAAAAATTTCCCACAAACACTTAAAACGTTTTCGCATCTTTACAGAAAACGAGAAACCTTGAAAATCTTAAAAAAGAAAAGTAAATAATTGACATAAACTTGAAAAACATTTGCAAGAATTGTGCTTTAAATAAAACACTATTCATGGTAATGGCAAAATTATTCACCCTTTTGAAAAAAACACTCAAGATATTCTTGCATTCATTCACTCACTCATTGCTTTCGTAACCGTTACACTTCATTTAATGTTAAGAAGGAAAGCATATTTTCTTATTTTAAATACATACAAGCTTTTAAAATTAAAATCGGGTATGG
The DNA here is from genome assembly GCF_958450345.1 of Calliphora vicina. NCBI lineage: Eukaryota > Metazoa > Arthropoda > Insecta > Diptera > Calliphoridae > Calliphora > Calliphora vicina. The sequence goes on along the minus strand of NC_088781.1, from coordinate 23,345,216 downwards.
AAAAGTTGATACAATTTCATATTGAAAAGAAATCAAACTCTAAAAATTTCAGAATGATTTTGTAAGTGAAATTACAGTTTTTTTTCAAGACAATTTTCTATAGAAAATTTTGAGTATAACACTTTTTTTCTATAGAACATTTTTAGTATAACAGTTTTTCGTCGGAAAATTTTGTGTATAACAGTTTTTTCTAAAGAAAACTTTCAGTATAACAGTTTTTCTTCGGAAAATGTTGTGTGTAACAGATTTTTCTAAAGAAAACATTCAGTATAACAGTTTTTCTATAGAGAATTTTACGTATAACAGTTTTTTTCTATAGAAAACTTTAAGTATAACAGTTTTTTCTATAAAATTTTTTTTTAATATAACAGTTTTTGTATTGAAATCTTTGTGTATAACAGTTTTTGTATTGAACATTTTGTGTATGACAGTTTTGTTCTATAGAAAACATTCAGTATAACAGTTTTTCTTCGGAAAAAGTTGTGTATAAAAGTTTTATCTATAGAAAACTTTCGGTATAACAGTTATTCTATAGACAGTTTGGTGTATAACAGTTTTTTTCTATAGAAAACTTTAAGTATAACAGTTTTTTCTATAAAAGAATTTTTAGTATAACAGTTTTTGTATTGAAAATTTTGTGTATAACAGTTGTTGTATAGAAAACTTTCAGTATAACAGTTTTATTCTATACAATATTTTTAGTATAACAGTTTTTGTATAGAAAATTTTGTGTATGACAGTTTTTTTATAGAAAACTTCCAGTATACAGTTTTTCTTCGGAAAATGTTGTGTATAACAGTTTTTCTATAGAAAACTTTCAGTATAACAGTTATTCTCTAGAAAAATTTGTGTATAACAGTCATCTATAAAAAATATTTTATATAACAGTCTTTTCTAAAGAAAGTTTTCTACATAATTGTTTGTTTATAACAATTTTTGTATATAGAAATTACCGTGTATATCAGTTTTCTCTATAGAACATTTTTTGTATGACAGTTTTTTCAATAGAAAATGTTGTGTAAAAAAAGCTATTTAAATAAAATTTAATTTTCCATCCCTGTGAAGTATAGAGGCGGCGAGAGCGAGAGAGAAGATTTCTTAATGAAAGCATACTTTTAGGCTGTTTATTTAAAAGAAAAGGACATGTTGCTGCTGTTTGCTGCTTTATTTACTCAAGTAAACTGTTAAAATTCTTTAGATTGTCTGTGTAACGACAATTTGAGTACGTGACTGGGAAATTTAAATAAGAATCATGTCATCCTCTAATGCATTCATTGTTGAGTTGGTTATAATAATAAAAGAATAAAGAAAAAGGCAAAAAACAAATTAAGAATATTTATAAAAATTGCTAAATGGTTTGTAAAGTTTGCCAGAGCTAAAAATAGCGAGATGTGTTGTTTATAATTAAAAAAACAAGTAAGAAAGTATGGTCGGTCAAGCCCGACCATATAATACCCTACACCAAGTAAATGAGTAAAAATATTTTTCTTTTAAAATATCAATAATTTATATTTTTGAGTAATTTTTCGAAGGGGCCTTATATGGGAGCTATGATCAATTATGGACCGATCACCATAAAATTAGGTCGTGTGATTTACGTCTATATGAAAGTTATTTATGTTGAATTTTGTGTGTATACCAACATTTTTAAGTGATTTATGCACGTTAAAGTGATTTTCGGAAGCGGGTCTATATGGGAGCTATGACTAATTATGGACCGATCGTAACAAAATTTGGTGACATGAATTTTGTATATATAAAACTTATTTGGAGCGAAATTTGTGTAGATACATAGATAAATTAAACATTTATGACCGATAAAGTCCAATTTCGAGGGGACATTTGTATGGGGGCTAGGTGAAATAATGGACCGATTTCAGCCAGTTTCAATAGGCTTAGTCCTTGGGCCGAAAAAGTAATATGTACCAAATTTGATCGAAATATCTTCAAAATTGCGACCTGTACTCTGCGCGCAAGGTTTACATGGACAGCCAGCCAGCCAGCCAGCCAACCAGACGGACGGACGGACGGACGGACATCGTTTAATCGACTCAGAAAGTGATTCTAAGTCGATCGGTATACTTTAAGGTGGGTGTTAGACCAATATTTTTGGGCGTTACAAACATCTGCACAAACGCATAATACCCTCCCCACTATGGTGGTGTAGGGTATAATAAATAAATTTAATGGAAGGAGTGAACAAAAAAAACTTAAAAAGTTTTTAGACAAGAACTTTTAGAAGTCCAACGGATCTATCTATCTATCTATCTATCTATCTATCTATCTATCTATCTATCTATCTATCTATCTATCTATCTATCTATCTATCTATCTATCTATCTATCTATCTATCTATCTATCTATCTATCTATCTATCTATCTATCTATCTATCTATCTATCTATCTATCTATCTATCTATCTATCTATCTATCTATCTATCTATCTATCTATCTATCTATCTATCTATCTATCTATATACCTATCTATCTATCTATCTATCTATCTATCTATCTATCTATCTATCTATCTATCTATCTATCTATCTATCTATCTATCTATCTATCTATCTATCTATCTATCTATCTATCTATCTATCTATAAGTATAATTTATATATCACCTAAACTGTCGACCATAAAATGCTATTGAAAATTCGCTTCAAAAATATATGACATATGAGCCAAAGCAAATAAATAAGGTTTTTTTACCGTCAGATTTTCGTAATTTAACACCCATTTTGATGTTGTTGTAACAACTACATGAATGACGTCGTCCACATACAAAAAACACATTGTACTTAGATACAGTGGGTTTAATATAAAAATATGTCTGTAAATATACAACATTCAAACTTTACAAAATTTGTATAATTTATTAACAAAAGACAAGACAAAAGACAAGACAGATTATAGATTTAAATACAGACATAACTTACATTTACAATATCTGGATTCTTATCTGAGGTGAAAGTTTTAAAATCTATTTTAAGTCGATGAATAAATATACTCCCTAAAAAAGTACATTTTAAAACATTAAAAATTTATTTCGAGCATTTAGAATTCATATTAAAATATGTATATAAAAATTTGTGAAAATGGGTTTTTTTTAAACATCTTACAAATTTTAAAAAGTTTGCAGAAATAATAACAAATTCAAATTTGGTTAATAAATTTAATATTACTGGAAATTCAAAATTTTTTCGAAAATTCAAAAAAATTATACACATTAATTATTTTTAATTTTCAAAGCCTCGAAATTATTTTTAAACTTTTCAAATATATTTTCAAACAAACTGAAAAAATAATTCAAAATTTTAAAAAAATTATTTAATATTTTTTTTAAAATTTTATTTTAAAATTCAACATAATTCAAAAATTTTCTACAATAAAATTTAATATTTAGAAATTTTCAAAATTTCGAAATTATTTTATTCTAAAAAACATTTTCAAAATTATTTAAAATGCACAATAAATCTGAAGTTTCCAATGTGAATATTAAAATATTCGAATTTTTCGCACATCTCAAAAATTGTTTTTCATTTTTAAAATTCGAAACATTTAAAATATCAGAAAAATTTTCCAAAACTACAAATTGGAAAAAATTATATAAAATTTGATATTTAGAAATTTTAAAAATTTCGAAATTATTTTCCATGATTTCAAATAAATTTTCAAACATTCTAAAAAATCCTTTTCAAAATTATTGAAAATGAATAATAAATAAATATTCGAATTTTTCGAACATCTCATTTTTAAATTCGAAACATTTAAAATATCAGAAAAATTTTCTAAAACTACAAGTTTGAAAAAATTGTATAAAATTTGATATTTAGAAATTTTCAAAATTTCGAAATTATTTTCAAGATTTCAAATAAATTTTCAAACATTTTAAAAAAATCATTTTCAAAATTATTGAAAATGAACAATAAATATAAAGTTTCCAAATATGAATATTAAAATATTTTCGAATTTCAAAAAATTCAAATTTTTCAAACATCTCAAAAATTGTGTTGCATTTTTGAAATCGAAACAATCAAAATATCTGTAAAATTTTCTAAAAAAAATTATATAAAATTTTATATTGAAAAATATTCAAAATTTCGAAATTTTTTTCAATGATTTCAAATAAATTTTGGAACATTCTAAAAAAAAATAAATCCTCAGAATTATTGTTTATTTTCAATTATTTTTTTTTAGAATGTTCCAAAATTTATTTGAAATCATTGAAAAAAATTTCGAAATTTTGAAAAATTTTCAATATAAAATTTTATATAATTTTTTTAGAAAATTTTACAGATATTTTGAATGTTTCTAATTTCAAAAATTAAAAACAATTTTCGAGATGTTTGAAAAATTCGATTTTTTAAAATTCTAAAATATTTTAATATTCATATTTGGAAACTTTATATTTATTGTTCATTTTAAATAATTTTGAAAATGGTTATTTAAGTTGTTCGAAAATTTATTTGAAATCATTGAAAATAATTTCGAAATTAATCAGCTAATATTTCAAATATATTTTCCACAAACTTTTTTAAAATTTATTTTTTAAATAAATTAAAAAATTTCGAATTTCTTCCAGTCTTAAAAAATTTATTTCAATTCACAGAATTATTCAATTACAAAATTTGCTAACTTTCCAGACTTGTGTGATTTGGAATAATTTCAATATTTTTAAGTTTTCGAAATTTTACTGAAATTAAATAAAAAAAAAAAAATATTAAACTTTGATTTTCAAAACTTTTAAAAATTTGTTTCAAAAACTAGAAAAAATATTTTAGAAAATTTGATCATTTCTTCTTTGAATTTATAATTTTCGATTTTAATATTACATATTCTCTAAATTTTATGACAGTGTCTAAATTATAACAGATTTTGTATAGAAATTGTTATTAAAAATATTTTTGTTATAATTCTGTCATTGTCGTAGAGTGCAGAATACGGTGGGTGGGGTGTGGTTTGCTACCAACATGACAAAAATTCTTGAAAATTGGAATGAAAGACCATGTAACACTTCTAAAAATTCTTAGAGAAATCAAAAAATAATAGTAAGCGACATTTTTTTTTGTCCAATTTTTCTATAACGCTAAGAAATACATATTAATATTTAAATAAATATTACTCATACGTCAAGTAGTCTGCCTAATATATAAAATTGTTTAAAAAGGCTCTTTAAATTACAATTTAAAAGATCAGCTGGACAATATGTATCAAAATTACAACAAATAGTTGTGTTTGTAATTTGAATTATAGCTATTTTGAGCAGATTGTGCCCGTAGTATCTAAGAAATAATGTTTGAAATGTTCTTTACCACTGTGCCCCCTAGAATACTAAAGAAAACTTTGTTTTTTTTTTGGAAAATTATGGACACGGTTTAAACATGATGAAGATGAAGTGGAAAACTGAGTAACAAACAAAAAAAAAACACATTTCTAACAAACTATTTATTGTTCAACCAAAAATGTACAAAATAATGGAACAAAAAACCAGAAAAAACTTTTGTTTTGTTTAGAGAATGTTGTACAAAAGCAAGAAATATCATAATCAGAAGCAGCAGCAGCAGCAAAAACCATTGTTGCCAACAATTTTAACACTTACACACACATGAGTTTTATATAAAAACATATACAGTGCAACAACAACGACAATTATAATAATAATAATACAAATTTATATACAACAACAACTAACAACAGCAACAACTACAATTACATACTACAAACAAACAAACATTTAAACTAGAGAAAACAATTTAAGATGTTGTTGCCGTAAGTTGATTTTTTGTTGTTGTTACTGATGTTATGTATTATTTTTGTAGCTGTTTCTTTTTTAATTTCATATGTATGCAAACGTGTGAGAGCATGTACATATGTATGTAAGTATCTGTGTGCGTGTATGTGTATGATTGTATATGTATACTATATTTTCCAGGTCAAGGTTGGTTGAGAAGAGAATGTTCGTGTTTGTATAGATAGAGTGTACTACTAAAGTGTATATAAAATAAAAATGGCAAAAAAAACTATTTTTTTCTTTCTTTACTTTTATTATTTTTTATTTATTGTAGTTTTTCTGTTCTTCCATAAAATTGATGTTGAAAAATGTTCCATAAAAAATATATATTTCGAAAATGTTTTTATTTTTTTTTTGTCATATTTATGCGTTTAAGTACGTGTCTCTTTTCAAAATTTCCTAGTTTCGTTATTGTTGTTAGTAGTTTTGTTAGTTCCCTTCTGGCGTCTAAGCACATATTTTAGAGCAATAGATGTGGTAAAAAGGATGCTACTAACTTTAATCAAATACTGTCTCACGCACAGAATTCTATAGGATAATCGAAGTAAATTCAATTGTGTAAAGAAGTGTTTTATAAATATTAAATTGAATTGTATATAATAACAGTTGAGAGCTAGCAAGAGAAATAGTATAGGAATTTAATTTTTAAATAAGAATTTTATGTGACAATAGAAGAAGAAATCAAATAAATTGCATTTTTACTTTAATCAAAGTTAGTTTATTATAAAAAGTATAAGAAAAAATAAATCAAAACATAAAAAAACGCATTCCAAGGTTTTTTTGGTGGAGTGGGGTGGTTAGTTTACTAACCACCAATAATTGTGATAACAATTTTCGTAAATTTTTTGGAAATCGAATAATTTTGATTAAATTTTCTGACCAAACAAACGAAATAGCAAAGTAACACTGAATTCGATGAACAATAAACATTCAGTGATTTTTTTATTGAATAAGTGAAAGTCTCTTAAAAAAACTGCGGTTTACAATATTTTCAAATTAATATGTAACCAGAGCATGACTTCAAAAAATATAATTGTTTAGCAAAATGCCAATAGATGACAATAAACTATTTTTTAAAGACTATAGAAAAGGTGGTTAGTAAAGTGACCACTAAACCGCAAAGGTTTAAAGCCATTTTTTAAGCCCAGAAAAAGTTCATTATTAAACTATTATTTGTGTTTCTCTTAACATAATTTGTTAAAATTAGAAAAATATGTAAAATTCAAAAACTTGCGAAAATTACGTAAAATTTTATTTTTAAATTTTATATTTTTTGGAATTTTATGAACAAATATATTCGAACATCTCTGAAAGACAAAAAAATTTACTGTATATAGAAATTAGAATTTTTTCCATAAGATTTCGAGCAAATTCGAAAATTTTAACTTATTTTCAAACAATGAAAATTAGAAAATGCGAGAAAATTTCAATATTTTTGACATTTTCAAAAATTCGAACATATTTTCGAACATCAAAAAAAAAACTTTCAAAATATATGGTTTTTTCATAAGATTTAGCAATTTCGAAAATTTGAACTTATTTTCGAAAAATAAAAATTTCGAGCCATTTCAAAAATTTTAACAATGAAAATTAGAAAATGAGAAAAAAATATTTTTGCCATTTTCAAAAATTCGAACTTATTTTCGAATATCAAAAAATCTTTTTGAAATTTTTTTTTTATAAGATTTTGCAATTTCGAAAAATTTTTTGATCAATAAAAATTAGAAAAAGTATTTTAGAAATGAGAAAAATTCAAAAATTGCAATATTTCTGCAATTTTTAAAAATTCGAACTTATTTTCGAACATCAAAACAAATTTGCAAAACTTAAATTAATAAGAGAATTTTAAAAATTCGAACTAATTAAGAAAAAATTTGTTTTGAAATTTTTGAATTTCGAATTTTTTTTTCGAAGATCTCAAAATTGTTACAACACGAATAAATATTTGAAAAAACTACATCTTTTTGGAAATTAGAACTTTTTTCGAACATTCTATAAGTTTTCTCAAAATGTATGTTACCAAGATATTTTGGAAAATTTAAACCATTTTTTGAGGAAAAAATATGTCTTAACTACAATATTGTTAAAAATTTTATGAAAATGAGAAAAATACATATTATTTTAAGAAATTAGGGATTTCGATCAATTCAATGTTTTCTCAACACGTAAACTTTGACAAATTTGTGGTACAAAGGTACTTGTTTCCAAAAACAATTGTAATAAGAAAAAAAGATGTATTTAAACAATATTTTGAACATTTTCGAAACTTCGAATTTTTTTCGAAATTTTTAACACTCCAAAAGTTTTCACAAAATTTTGAACATTTTCGAAGATTTCAAAAATCTTAAAATTTACGAAAATTCGAACTTATTTTATAACATTATGGAAAAAAGAAAAAAAAATAATAGTTTTGAAACTTTTTAAAATTTCGATTTTTTTTTCGAAGATCTCAAAATTGTAAAACTCGAATGAATATGTAAAAAAACACTTCTTTTTTGAAAATTGTAACTTTTTCTAACATTCTATAAGTTTTCACAACATTGGAGAATTTTCGAAAACTCGAACTTTTTTCGAAGATCTTTGAATTGTTAAAAAATTTATGAAAATGAGAAAAATACACATTATTTTAAGAATAATATTGTCGAAACTTCGATTTTTTTTGAAGTTACCACAATTGTTAAAAAAATTTAATGGAAAACAATACATAATTTTCGAAAATTCGAAAATCTCAAAAACCTTGAAATTTATGAAAATTTCAACTTATATTCAAACATTATGGCGGAAATGATAAAAATATATGTATTTACAAAATAATTCTGATATGTTTGAAATTTCAAAATTTTCGAAGATATAGATTTGTTAAAAAATTAATAAAAATCTTATTGTTTGTTTAAATTATGAGTTTTGTAGAACATTCTAAAGGTCTTCACAACATTTTTGCATTTTCGAAAATTCAAACATTCTAAAACTCAATGAAATTTGTATACTAAATTTTTTATTTTGAAATTTCAAATGAAACTATATTATTTTTTTTAGCTTTTTACAAATTTCGAATTTTTTCGAAAATTCCAAAATTTTTTAAATTTTGAAATTTCAAATTAATATTTTTCCACGAATTTTTTTAAACTTTCCAAAACTTTTTATAAAATATGAAATAATTATAAACTGTTTGAATTGAATGAAAATTTTAAGATTTTTACATTTACAAAATCTCGAATTTTTTGAACATTTGAATTTTTTCCAAAAATTTTAAATATGTCAAAAAGATTGTCATTTAAAACATGTAAATTGTAATATTCAAACGTACACATAATGATTCAAATTAATGAAAATAACTGTAAAATAAACTAATATTTCGAAAATTTTGATTATTTTTGAAATTTACTAAAATTACAACTTACAAATTGATTTTTTTTTCAAAATTATTAAAAATTAGTACAAAATATTGGTATTTTCGAACTTGTTTTTGTACATGAAATTTACACAAATTGAGGCAAAAAAAAAGTATTTATTAATTTATACTTTTCTATCAATTAAATTTCTGCCATTTTCTCTCTACAAAGCTACATAGATTAAGGAAATTTGCCAGATAAAAATCAGCAATTTTATTAAAACAATCATAATTAAGATTTCAGTCCACAAACGGACGACGAACGACACACCTCAAACAAGCAATTCAAATGCTATATTAAGCTTTTTCTATAAGCCCCCAAAAAAATAAAACACAAAATCACAAAACAAACTAAACTAAAAATCTATTAACAGTTTTATCTCAAATCTATAATGACGTCTATTGGCCATTACATGTCATAAAAATTACAATAATGAAAAGAAAAAGTTTCATTTCATTATGACAGCAGATGGGGAAAAAAAGACAATAACAACAACACAAAAGCGATTAAAGTAAAATGATTACTTGCTACTAATGTGAAAAACATGTAAATTATACATTGCAAAAATATTGAAAGAAAATAAAAATATATATAAAGATTTAAACAATTTGATAGAGTGTAAAGATACTACTAAATAAAATACTTAAGAGTATTGAAATCTTAGAAAACTAATATTAAAGAAGAAAAAAGTTTTATGGCTTTTGTTTTAAAGGGAGTGCTGGAAAATATTGGAAAAATTCTAATTTTTTTTCATTAGAAATCTCATGGGCAAAAACAATAAACAACAATATAATACCCCAAGTCATCATAATTGTAATGATGGTGGATTTTATTATGAGGATTATTTGAGTTTTGTTTGATGGTGAGCTCATTTCTGTACTAAAATAATCTTAAACAATTTATCCCTCTAAGCTGTTTTTGGGAAAAATAATACACTGCCCCAGCTATTGTTGAAAGTTATTAAAGCCAAATATAAAACAACCAAAAAGTAATACGAAAAGGTCACTGGGTAATAAGGACAACAAATGAAAAATGAAAAAAAAAGAAAAACACCAACATCATCATTATTATTATTTGTTCATACATGTGGGTTTCTTAAAAATAACTTTTGTTGAAATCTTTTTTTTAGAAACCTTATTGCTTTAATAAGATTTGAAAATGTGAAATTAATATGGTTTTAACTATTTAATTCTAAGTATAGAATTTGTAGAGCCTTAAGATTTGTTTTAAATTATAAGGAATTTAATTTTCCACAATTTTTAAGAAGTTCGAAAAATTTCGAAATTAAGTTCGAATTTTCGATAACCCGAAATTTCGTGAAAAATGCATTTTAAACACCTGTAGCGATGGTTTTGTTTAATTTTATACATTTTCTAAAATTTTTGATAAGTTCGAAAAAAATTCGAAATTCTCTTCGAATTTGCGAAAACACGAAATTCTATGAAAAAATAATTTAAACATCCATAGTTCAGTTTTGTTTAATTTTCTACATTTTCCCATAATTTTTGACATGTTCGAAAATATTCGAAATTAAGTACGAATTTCAAAAAACGTAAAATTAAGTGAAAAATGGTTTTTAATCATCTATTTTTAAGTTATTGTTTAATTTGATACATTTTTCCATAATTTTTAACAAGTTCGAAAAATTCGAAATTAAGTTCGAATTTTGGAAAACCTAAAATATTGATAAAAATTAATTTTAAACACCGTAGCTCTGGTTTTGTTTAATTTTATACATTTTCCACAACTTTTGAGAAGTTCGAAAAAATTCGAAATTAAGTTCGAATTTTGGAAAACCTGAAATTTCGTGAAAAATGTATTTTAAACACTTGTAGCGGTGGTTTTCTTTAATTTTCTACATTATAAATAAATCAATTCCTTTAAATTTCTGTTTGTAGTAAATAAACAATATCTCAATATTTACTTGACCTTTCTCTTTATTTCTATCAAATCGTTTTGTAAATATTTATGTATAATCCATATAATTTTTGTAATTTTTCTTTGTGTGTTTTTCTTTCAGTTGATGGTCGAAATACAAACAATTTTCGTAATTGTATTTACTTTAAATTTAATATTTCGAAAAGAAAACAAAACCAAAAACAACAACTTAATTAGCTATGCGTGGGAATAATAGCATATTGGCCAGATATTCATTCCTTTTCTTTATTTTAAATCTCTCCTAATGTCAAAGAGTCTTAATACTTTTTGATGTGTGGTAGTAGAGTACAACACCCAAGCGACAAAGACTACTACTGTGGTATATTTAAAAGTAGGTATTTAGGGGAATAATAATGTAAATAGACATTTAGACAGTTGGTGGGTGGTGGGATTGTGTATTATTAAATGATAAAAAGAAATTACTTTTCTTTAAAATTTTTCTTCAACCAACATTCATTGCGTTTACAGAATTATTTTTTTTTTCTTTAAATAAATATTCAAGCAGTTTCATTTTAACTCGGATTAGTTTGCAGTTTTCATTCACAAAATTTGTGTAATATGAATACAGCATGTTTTATTTTAACACTTTGAGTATTTTCAGAATTGAAAACTTGTTTTATAAATATTTATCTTGCGTAATTTTTGAGTAAGAGATTTCTAGAGTATTTTAACACTATTATGTGAATTTTAACATCATTTGGCGAAATTTAATACCCAGGTTATAAATATAATAAATGTGGTGGATTTAAATAAAGAAAGTGTGTACGAATGCATGTAATATTAAAAATCTATAATTAACAATCATTTAAAAATAAAATCAAATATTTTATTTTAAAGGCTGAACCATTTCGAAATAAACTTGGAATTGATTTTATCAATATACAACAGTTTTAGATATATTCGAACAAAGAATTATAAGAGTAAATTCAATTAAACGACTATAGTTGTTATTTTGTTTAATTTTTATAAGTTTTCCATCATTTTAAACATATTCAAACAAATTTAAATAAATCGAAAATTTAGTTTTATTTTCATTTTTAATAAATTTTGTTAAATTTTATAAACTTTTCAATTATTTTTGGCAAGTTCGAAAAAATTCAAAATTAAGTTAGAATTTTAGAAAACATCAAATTTAATGAAATTGGTTTTTAAACATTTATAGTCAAGTTTTCGTTTAATTTTACAAATTATTCTACAATTTCTGACAAGTTTGAAAAAAATCGACATTAAGTTCGAATTTCAAAAAACATAAAATTAGGAGAAAAATAAATTTAAATTAGTTATTTTGTTTAATTTTTATATATTTTCTATAATTTTAAACATATTTGAAAAAATTCGAAATTATGTTCGAATTTCTAAAAATCTAAAATTTAGTGGAAACATTTCCTATGACACCTGTAATGGTAATTTGTTGAATTTTATATATTTTTGACAAGTTCGAAAAAAATCGAAATTCGTTTCGAATATTTGATAACTTAAAATTCCTTGAAAATTGCTTTTTAAACATCTGTAATGATATTTTATTTAAATTCTATACATTTTCGAAAATTTTTGAAAAGTTCGAAAAAATTCGAAATTAAGTTCGAATTTCAAAAAAACCCAAGGTTTAGAGAAAAATTTCCTATAACATCTGTAATTGTGTTTTTGTTTAATTTTTAACAAATTTTCACCCTATTCGAAAAAGTTCGAATTTTCGAAAATACAAAATTCTGTGAAAAATGCGTTTAAACATCTGTTATGGTTTTTTGATAAACTTTATAAATTTTTTTTATAATTTTTGACAAGTTCGAAAAAATCGAAATTATGTTCGAAAAATTAAAAACTTAAAATTCCGTGAAAAATTCATTTTAAATATCTGGAAACATATTCTGTTAAAATTCTATTCTTATTCCACAATTTTTGAGAAGTTCGAAAAAATTCGAATTTAAGTTCGAATTTCAAAACCTCAAAAATTTATTGGAAAATTTCCTATAACATCTGTAATTGTGTTTTTGTTTAATTGTTAACAAATTTTCACCATTCGAATTTTTTAAAACATTAAATTCTGTGAAAAAGGCTTTTAAACATCTGTAATGGAATTGTATTTAATTTTAAAATTTTTTTTTATATTGACTAGTTCGAAAAAATTTAAAATTAAGTTCGAATTTCAAAAAAGCCAAAATTTAGTGAAAAATTTCCTGTAACATCTGTAATTGTGTTTTAGTTTAATTTTTAATAATTTTTCACCTATTACCCATATTCGAAAAAGTTCGAAATTAAGTTCGAATTTTTCAAAACTTAAAATTCCGCGAAAAATGCATTTTTAACATCTGTAATGGTATTTTGTTGAATTTTAACAATTTTTTTTTATAATTTTTGACTAGTTCGAAAAAATTCGAAATTAAGGTCGAAAAATTGAAAACTTAAAATTCCGTGAAAAATTCGTTTTTAATATCTGTAAACATATTCTGTTTAAATTCTATACTTATTCCAAAATTTTTAAGAAGTTCGAAAAAATTCGCTATTAAGTTCGAATTTGAAAGAACGAAAATTTAGTGGAAATATTTCCCATAACTTCTGTAATTGTGTTTTTGTTTAATTTTTAACAAATTTTCACCATATAAGACATATTCGAAAAAGTTCGAAATTAAGTTCGAATTTTTTAAAACATTAAATTCTGTGAAAAATGCGTTTAAAAATCTGTAATGGTATTTTGTTGAATTTTATAATTTTTAACAAGTTCGAAAAAATTCGAAATTAAGTTCGAATTTCAAAACCTCAAAAATTTATTGGAAAATTTCCTTTAACATCTGTAATTGTGTTTTTGTTTACTTTTTAATCAATTTTCACCATATTAGGCATATTCGAAAAAGTTCGAAATTAAGTTCGAATTTTCGAAAATACAAAATTCTGTGAAAAATGCGTTTAAACATCTGTTATGGTATTTTGATCAACTTTATAAATTTTTTTTATAATTTTTGACAAGTTCGAAAAAATTCGAAATTAAGTTCGAAAAATCAAAAACTTAAAATTCCGTGAAAAATTAATTTTAAATATCTGTAAACAGATTCTGTTTAAATTCTATACTTATTTCAAATTTTTGAGAAGTTTGGAATTAAGTTCGAATTTTCGAAAATACAAAATTCTGTGAAAAATTTATTTGAAACATCTGTTATGATGATTTGTTGAATTTTATAAATTTTTCCATAATTTTTGACAAGTCCGAAAAAATTCGAAATTAACTTTTGACATGTTCGAAAAAATTCGAAATTAAGTTCGAATTTAAAAAAAAAAACAAAATTTAGTGAAAAAATTTCTATAAAATCTGTAATAGTGTTTTAGTTGAATCTATATATGTATATAAATTAAATGGTCCATGCTGGACCAGGCTGGAGCGATTTGGGTTTTTTTTATTCGATTCAAAATTTTCAGGAGATGGTTTGTAAAGAAAAAAATTCAAAAATTCGGGTAAAACTCGAAAATTATTTTTTTTGTGAGTCCAATCAACTGTAATAAAAAAAGCTCCCTAAAGTATGCAGTACAAATTTAGATATTTTATTTGCAAATAAATAAGAACAGGCAGGTGTATGTGGGTTGGAGAAACTTGAAGAACTAACATTAGTAAATGCTACCGGGCGAAGCCGGGGCGATCAACTAGTTTTTAATAAATTTGGTTAATTTTTTTGGATTTTTCCATAATTTTTAACAAGTTCGAAAATTAAAGTGGTCTCCTGTTGTCCTGGAGTGCCGACTACTGTTTTAAACATGTAAATTTTAAAACCTATCATGACGAATTGATCCTCTGTTCCTAAACAAAAATTTTCGAAATTTGAATATTTAAAAATATAAAGCGACTTTTTCTTCGCTTACAGTGAAGTTGGGCTCGGCTCCCGATGGCTATGAGTGCCAAATTTTTATTAAATTTGTTTTGTATAAAACTAAACTATTTCACTAAGTAATGTAAAATAAAATATAAAGCTAATACAGGCAACGAATTTTCTTTCAGAGCTTTTAATGCACAATCTCCATTTTGTTTCGCTATTGATAATTTTAACGATTTTCGCTTACAATGGCGAATGCCGATCACTGAATTATACTGATTTTTATTAAATTTATTTTGCATAAAACTAAACTATTTTACTAAATAATGGAAAATAAAATATGTATAAAGCTAATTTAGTTTACGTTTCATTAACAAAACTATTTCCCATTCATTCAAGCTTAAAAATAATGAATAGCACCAGATTCTTTTTTGGAAAAATATTTCAAATTAAAACAACTTAAAAGAGTATTTATATATGATTTTTAAAATAAAATAAACAAGAATTTTACCTTTTTATAAAAATACTGCCATTATTAAAAGCAATTTCAAAATTATTATTATTTTTATTTTCCATAAATATGGCTGGGCAAAGAAACGGCGTTTTCGAAAATTCCAAAGATTTTTTGGTTAATAAAAAAATTTTATTATAAACGGCGGGAAAAAATATTTCGTTTGTGTTATTTTTATTTGTTATTTTAGAATTAGAAAATAATTTATGATTTTAGGTTAAACAATATTTCACAGAGTAATTTGAATACTAGAACGAGTAGTATACAATTTATGACCAGCACACACGCACTACTAAGTTTTGGTTAAACTTAGAGACTTTGAGACGATTTTCTTTGCTGCTTTTAGGTTAAATAGTGGAGATTTATAGATTTTTTTTTTTTTTTGATGTTTAAAAGAGGGAGTAAAAGAGGTGGTTTAAGAAATAAATCGAGGTTACTTTAAGTATTTGGACATTTAAACAAATTAAAATTTTAAATTGCACAAATATTGAGAATTAGGAATTTTTTTTGGCGTTAATGTGATTTTTGTTTAAACAAGAGCACTTTTTTTCTTATATTTGTATAATTTTTTCGTTTTATAAAGAATTTTTATTTAGGTGATTTTTTTTTATTTTAGCGATTTTTTTTATTTCAATATTTTTTAAATTTTTTTTGTACTTTTTTTAAAAAAAAAATATATTTTTTTTATTACAATTATTTAACAAGACTTTAGCAGCACAAAAACTTTCGTTAACTTCCGCGTTTTTATGTATTTTTTTTCTTCCTCTTGTTTAGAGCTGCTCAACAATATTGCTTCGTGAATTTTCGTTTTGCCTTAAATTGGCTTCGTAGTGTGAAAAACGGAAAATTATTTTCGGTTTTTCTTTGATTTTAATATAAAGTGATAGGATTTCTTTTTTATAAATTTCGTTTAACGCGTTTTATGGTAAAAAATTTTATATATTTTACAAATTTTCTTTAAAAAAAAGCGATTTTTTTAGATTTTTTTATATAAATTAATAATATGTTGTGTGTGTATTTTATTTTTATTTTATTTTATAAATTTTTGTTAGATTCTTTTTCTTTGGTGGTTATAGTAAGAAGCCAAAGTGTATATTAACGTCTCGCAAACTGAGGGTAGCTTTTTCAGTTGTGTGTTGTATACAACAAAATGTTTTTGCTGTTTTTTTATTTTTATTATTTTGTAGTTGTTGTTGTTGTTTTTGTAAAGGTTGAGTGGCAAATGTATAAAATATTTTTGTTGTTGCTGCTGTTTCATACAGTGTAAAGTTTTGCAGTGGGCATCAAAAGAAAAATACATACAACAATAAAAAACAGACTGTGTGTATGATTCAAATAGAGTGTTGTTAACTTAGCGATTTTTCAAAATTTAACAGCTTTTTTAACATTTTAAACACTTAGAACTTCAAATTGAAGACTGACTTTGTTTAAATGGCTTCTTGCCATTTCTGCAAATTCAAAATTTACAAAAAAGCTTAACACAATTTGAGAATTTTTTTTTTTAAAATTGGGAATTCTTAAAAATTTGAGGAAAGTTATTAAATTAGTTTCTTTTAACAAAAATCTTTATGAAATTTATTTTTTTTATTTAAAAAAAAATATATATTTTTTTCATTTCTGGGATTTTTATAAAAAAAAATGGGAATTCCATAAATTTCAAGGGGAAGTATAAAATGGAAAATTTTAATTAATATCCCAGCAAAAACTTGGTTATGACTTGTAATTACTGGACAACTTACTTTTCAATGAATACTTCATACCATATGCATTACTTAGAAGCAGTTTGGTAATGGCTAACTTTTAATTTGATATTTAAGCCTTTGGAAGATTAAATTTTTCTTAATTCAAATTGATTTGAAATATTTTTTCTTAATTCAATTTAATTTTTTAATCCCTTACGATATAAATGAAGAATAATTTGAATAGAGTGAGTCAGAAAAAACTTATTGGTCCAACAAATTATTACTTTTTTTAATCAGGTTAGCTTTTAAAAATATGTCTCTAAATCATTAATTTACAAAAAAGCTTAACTCAATTTGAGAGATTTTTTTTTAAAAAAATTGTGAATTCTTAAAAATTTGAGGAAAGTTGTTAAATTTCTTACTTTTAACAAAAATCTTTATGAAATAAATTAATTTTTTTTAATTTAAAAAAAAATATTTTTTTCATTTCTGGGATTTTTGTAAAAAAAATTCCCATAAATTTCAAGGGGAATTAATTTAAGGAATTTTAATTAATGTCTCAGCAAAAACCTGGTAATTATTTACTTTTCAATGACATCTTCTTACCATCTGCATTACTTAGAAGCAGTTTGGTAATGGCTGACATTTAATCTGTTATATAAGCTTTTGAATGCGTAAATTTTTCTTAATTCAAATTGATTTCAAATATTTTTTCTTAATTCAATTTAATTTTTTAATTGCTTACGATATAAATGAAGAATAATTTGTAATAGATGACTTATTTAAGTCCCTTTTTGTAAAGAGTCAGAAAAATACTTATATACACTATTCCAGCCAAAACTTATTCTTGGTCCAACAAATTATTATGTTTTTTAATCAGGTTAGCTTTTAAAAATATGTCAGATATTATCTCCTCTAAATCATTAATTTTCAATTGTTATTTCGGTCAAAATGGTCACCGAAAAAAAAACCTTAAAAAAAATACTTAAAACTTTTCAAAAAAATCCAATATGTACTTTCAAAAGAGCTGAAGGTTTATTGTCACACTGTTTCCAAATCCATTAAACATTATAAGGAAGACTGAAACATTGAAAGAAAACCTGGATCAGGCAGCAAAAAAGGTCTAACAGATATTGGTAAGACAAAATATGTCAACCAACTCTTTCGAAGAGCAAAGCAGCTCGTAAAGTTCAATGCTCTTAATCTTTTGTGCTTGGAGCCAAAGCTAATGCTGGGTTGAAGTCATATAAACCACATAAAGTTCCAGATTGCAATGCGTTAAAGGACGTAGAGGCAGAAGAACGAGCGAAAAACCTCTGTAAAAGTTTGTATAAAAAATCCAACTGTCTTGTGATTGATGATGAAACTTATGAACTGGCAGACTTTTCATAACTTCCAGGTCAAGATTTTTATGTGGCTGATGGACGAGGAAATGTTCAAGAACAATACCGGACAAAAAAACAAACAAAATTCCCCCAGAAGTTTCTTGTGAGGCAATACATTTGCATTGTAGCAAAAGAAGCCGATCATTTGTGACATCAGGCACGATCAACACAGTCAAATATATTAATTAGTGTTTATAAAAACGTCTTTTACTTTGGCATCATGCCACTATGGAAAAAGGCCCTTGGTATTCAAACACTAACATAAATTTAGTAACACGGGAGGCAAATCCACCCAACTGTCAAGAACTTTGGCCTGGTGAAAAAAAGTTTTTCTAGCTCACTCTTTATGTAATTTTAAAGGACTTTAATCTCACTTAGTTATTGAACATTATATTGCAAAGAACAGAGTTTTTTGATTAAAAAATTTTAAATTTTTTGCCCACAAAGAGTCAAAAGCGGGAAGTTTTGCTTTGAAAAAATTGACGCTGAAGCACACCGATTAATCACCAAAGCCCTTGTTGAATGTGTTCCATCGTTTTCAACGTGCGAGAGATGGTTTTGTGTGGCTCAGAAGATTTTCAGATTTTGACGCGGAAGACAAAGATCGCCCAGACCAGCCAAAAAAAGTTTAAAGACCATGAATTGGAGGCATTACTTCATGAAGATTGTTGTACAACTCAACCAGAGTTTGCAAAACAATTGGGAGCAATTTCAAAACTTTTGCAAGCAGCAGGATTCATTCAAAAGCTGGGAAATAGTTACCATACGAATGAATCTTAAAAGACGATTTTGCATGTCCGAAATGATGCTTCAAGGCTATAAAAGACAAGATCCATTACGATGATTCGAAGACTAAGAGATCGTATGTGAAACCCGGCCAACCAGCCAAAGCCAAATATCCAATGCGCTAAGGTAATGCTCTTGTATTTGGTGGGATCAAAAGGATCCTATCCATTGTGAGCTGCTGAAATCTGGTCTAAACAAATTATTGCTTCAAAAATGTCAAATTTTGTACCAACTAAGCGTCATTTGCGGGAAGTTTTGATTTACTTCTGCCGCTGAAGCACATCGAGTTTGAAGACCAAGAATTAAATGCATTACTCCATGAATATTGTTGTAACAAGAGCTTTCAATATCATTGGGAGCTACACAATCAGCAATTACAAAACGTTTGCAAGCAGCTGGATTTATCCAGAAGCAGGGAAATTGATGCTGAAGGACCTTGAACGACGATTTTGCATGTCCAAGTTCGGTTTGCCATCCATAATCGACCCATTAATAAATGGTTTAAACTGATTGTTCCTCTTTTTTTTAACAAAATTCAAGCTTTTTTATTAGTTTTCCCCAAGTACTTTCTAACAATTGACATCACTACTCTAATGTTGTTGATGATGATGATTTTTTTCCACTACTATTGTTTTTGTTCTCGTAATTGTGCAGCTTTTTTTTTTGTTATTGTTAGCCAGCCATAATGTCTACTACATACATCTTAATATCTGGGCTCTCTACCAACACTCTCTCTCTATCTATTACATACAATAATAACAAAGAAGCAGAATATGTAAATGTAAATATTGTTTCTATCCTAGAGACTATGTATTTTTTTCGCTCTCTCTCCCCATGTTTTTTGTTATAGCTCTTGTTTAAACACAATTTCTATAAAATAAATGATGGGGGGGTGGAAGAGGCGACAAGGAACCGGAGGGAGAATATGTTCTAATGAAATGTGTTGGGTTATAAAATAAGTCTGCTGCTACATGTGGCAACATAGTCTGTAATTGATTATAAGCTAAAAAATTTGCTAGGAGAGAGATAGAGCAGGAGATTTACAATTAAAGAGCACAACAAATGTTAGATGGGTGGGTGGTTTATTGGGTGTTTTATTAAATAAACAAAACAACAAAGAAGAGGCAACATTTTTTTAATTGTCAAAATGACTAAAATAAAACAGTGGAGGCTTGTTAAATTGAAAGTAAAACAAAAAATATTTATAAAATTTAAAAACTTTTAGTAATTTTTATAAAACATTTTTGTCATTATAATAAATTATTTAATAAAAAAGCTTGTTTAATTAGTTTTAACTGTAAAAATCTCTTAGTAGGCATTACTGTTTCTTGCATTACGAGAGAGAGAGAGAGTATCAAAAAAAACAGAGTTGTTTTATTTTCTACAACTCAATACGTGCAGTTTTCAAATTAAACACATTTCAATATTTCAAGTAAAATTCTTAGAAAATTTATGAAAAACATTTTAAAAAACAATTTGTTTATTTAATATGGTGAAATTAATTTGCATTTATTAATAATGCAAGTGTGCTGTTTTAAAGCTTTTCATTTTAATGATCGATTAACTATTCGTTTGAGAATAAAGTTTTTATAAACTTTGCTAATAAAAATAAACATTAAAATGGGGCTATTAAATAAATTATAGTTAATGATAGAAAATTATAATGATTTACTGCGACTTGTATTTATGTATTTTAAAAATCACAATAAAACTTATATTTTTGTTATTGAATAAGGTTTGCTACTTAAAGAAACATTTTCTAAAATTAAATATTTAGCTTCCAAAATGTTAAAACATAACAAATTGTCTTCAAGAAAGTCAGCCATTAGACTTTTACATTACGGTTCTATACTCTTAAGATCTGAACTAAATCTATCAAATTGGTAAAAAAGAAAAATCGTTTCAACTGTGATGGCAGTGCGATCTATTAATGTTTTCAATAGTATATAGCAAGTAACACTAGTATCGACAGCGATATAAAGATATCAATACAAAAACTATAATGAAATAACTCGAAATAATGCAAGGTACACCTACTATGTGTACCCATAGTCTGAAAAAGCTGTAGTCTAAAGTCGAGCTTTCGACTTTCTTTGATTTTTTAATATGTAGTCGACTCTTGGACTTTGATAAATTTATGAAAAAAATACTATTCAACTCTATATCCCATTTAAAAGTAAAAAATAAACGAGAAAAATTTATTATTTATTTATATTTTTTCAGTTGGTCGACTTCTCGACTTTTTGGGATAAAGTAATCGATAGTTCGACTTTTTTCTGCAAAAAGTCGTTTGTTCGAAATTCCATACAATTTTAAAAGAAAGAAACTAAATATGAAATTTATTGAGTTGATTAGGTTCATATTAATTTTAATTTTTTGAAAAGTTCAAAATGTCCCCAAGTGTGTTACTTTAAACATTCATATAGCTTCAAAATTAAGTCAGATTTCATTGGTATTTATAAGAACTGAAACTTAATAATGTGCCCTTTAATGTTTATAAATCAAAACTACAAATTTCATTTGAAAATCCTTCCTAATTTAGATCCCAAATAGCACCCAATATTTTCCTAGATCTAGGCACAGTGTAAAACTTTAAGCATTCATATCTCTACAAATTAAAAACTAATTTTAGTGATTTAAAAAACAATTTGCTAACTAATTATGACCTCTTTAAAATATAAAGACTAATTTTATTTAATACTTTCATTTTTAAAATCATTAAAATTTATATCAACCCTGTATTTCCAAAACTTCATAATATGAAATTTTCAACATTCATATCTCTGCAAGCTGCGAACAGATTTCATTGATTTAAAAATCATTTGAATTGTAATTATGTCCTCTTTAAATCTTATAAATCAGATATATAAATTTCATTTAAAAAGTCCACTTAATTTTGCTTATTCATAACAAGCCTGTATTTTCCAAGAACTCTTAATTTTAAACCTTCGTATTTGCTAAAACTAAAGCCAGATTTCAGGGATTTATAAAACAATTGAAAGCCAATTAAGTCTTCTTTAAATCCTTTAAATGAAAAATACACATTTTGTATTAAAATTTTCATATTTTGGATCATTCCCATCAACCCCGCATTTTCTTAAAACTTGACACAATATGAAACATTGAGCTTTAAATAAATCTTCAATTTAAAGGAAATTTTCACTGATTTAAATAATATTTTAGTGGTAATTATGTCGCTTTTAAATCCTGTAAATCAAATTAAAAATTTCATTAAAAAAAATTGCATAATTTACATCATGTATTTACTAAACATGTTAAAATATGAAACTTTAAACATTCATATATCTTCAAGCTGCTGACAGATTTCATTGATTTAAAAACCATTTGAATGCTATTTAAGACCTCTTTTAATCCCATTAAACAAAAACATATACTTCTTTTAAAAATTTTACTTAATTTATATAAATAATAAAAACCCTACATTTTCCAATATTTTTTCAAAGTATATAACTTTGAGCATTCATATCTCTTCCATCAATAAGCAGATTTCATCGATATGAAATGTAATTGAAAGCTAATTAAGTTCTCTCCAAATCCCACAATTCAAAAATAATACTTTCATTAAAAAATTTTTACTTAAATTACATCAATCATAACAAGCCTATATTTTCCTAAAAAATTAAATATTATTAAACTTTAAGCATTCATATCTCTTTCCTGCAATGCCTGATTTTATTCATTTAAAAGGCATTTGAAAGCTAATTATGTCCTGTTTAAATCCTGTAAATCGAATTAAGAATTTCATTAAAATTTTTTTCTTTATTTACATCATTCATAAACAACCCTGTATTTGCCAAACTTGTTAAAATATGAAACTTTAAACATTCATATCTCTACAATTTACAGACAGATTTCCTTGATTTAAAATCCATTTAAACCATAATTAAGACCTCTTTTAATGCCATACAACAAAAGTATCTACTTCATTTAAAAATGTCACTTAATTTACATAAATTATAAAAACCTTACATTTTCCAATATATTTTCAAAGTATATAAATTTGAGCATTCATATCTCTTAAATCAATAAGCAGATTTCATCGATATAAAATGCAATTGAAAGATTATCAAGTCCTCTCTAAATCCCACAGTTCAAAAATTATACTTTGATTAAAAAAATTCTTGTTACTTTACAAGAATCATAACAACCTTATTCCTAAAACTTGATATTGTATGAAACTTTAAACATTCATATCTATTTACACCAATGCCTGATTTTATTCATTTAAAAGGCAGTTGAAAGCTAATTATGTCTTCTTTAAATCTTATAAAGCTAAATTAATTAATTCCTTTAAAAATTTATGAGAAAATTACAAAATTTTTCACAACCCTATAATTTCCCAGAACTTGAGTGTGTAATTTTAGATATTAAATTTTTTTCAAGTTTTAACCAGAATTAAATGATTCCTAAAACATTTAAAACCTTATTAAGTCTTCTTTATAACTTTACAATTAATGCCTTTTCAATTTCTAGGATTTTTCTTTAAGAATTATCAATTCTTAAAAGCAAATCCTTAAGAAAATTTTATTTTTACATTTTTGAAAATTCTGTAAAATTACAATTTCATTTGAAAATCCTACACAATTTAGCTGCTCTATAACAACCCTGTATTTTCTTAAAATTTAGTTAGAGGAATGTTGTAAATTTGTTTCTTTTAAAGCAAATCCTTAAGAAAATTTTATTTTTACATTTTTGAAAATTCTGTAAAAATCCAATTTCATTTGAAAATCCTACACAAATTTAGCTGCTTTATAACAACCCTGTATTTTCTTAAAATTTCCAAAAAATTTTCATTTGCTTCAATCGATTTAAATGTTTATTTTTATTACTCTCACACTCTAACTTACATTAATTTATGGCTGCCACTCTCTTATACTCTCTGAAAACAAACAAAAACAGTACCAAAAAAAACCAATACTCTAGACGCCCAAACAGGACATGCGCTTTAACCAAAACGGAAATAAAATGTCTGCAAGTGTACCAACACAAACTTACAAAAGTATGTACCCAGCAATTCTGGTAGAATAGAGTCACCACTGGTTACAGAATTAGCTATGCTATAGCGGCTCAATTGACCCCTCCATAGATTACAAGGAGACTGTCTGGTAGCTGGTCCAAAGTAGTCAAAGCATGGAAACCCAACCTAATGTCAGCTAGAAAGAGACGGGCTAAGATAAGTTCTTAGTAGTTGACTCATTCTGTGGAATCTCACTGTATTACTATCAGTTGCACAGAGACATTCCTATACCGGGTTTCCATCTAAAGGGCAGTAGATTCTAAAGTAAATTTAAATAACTATAAAAACAGGCTACATTTACAATTTAAGAATTGCTGGGTAGTTAAAAAAAGTATGTTGGAAATTTTTGAATTAACAATTGTGCAGAATAACAAAATTTATTAAAATATTTATATGATTTTACAGACACACAATCGACTAGAAATAACACATTATACAGCAAATTGTATGGTTTAGTTTATTTATTAAAAGGAAATGAACTATTTACGGCGACAAACTCACACTTACTTACACTATATCTCCACACAGAGAGAGAGAGAGGGATAGAGAGAGAGAAAAAAAATAGGACAACAAGGAACAAACAAATAGGGAAATAAAAGGACCATCAACAATACAGTGATGATGAGGATGATGTTATAAAATATTTGATTAAGCCAGCAACATAGTTTTTGCTGTCAATAATAATATACTACAATGATTTCAGAT